>NC_057723.1:2273258-2301857 GCF_004010195.1 Chiloscyllium plagiosum
TTCTCCAATAGCCTACCATGTGGAACCTTATCAAAGGCTTTACTGAAGTCCATGTATACCACGTCAACTACCCCACCCTCATCTACATGCTTGGTCACCTTCTCAAAAAACTCAATGAGGCTTGTGAGACACGACCTGCCCTTGACTAAACCATGTTGACTATCTGAAATCAAATTGTTGCTTGCTAGATGATTATAAATCTCATCTCTTGTAATCCTTTCCAAAACCTTTCCTACAACAGAAGTAAGGCTATAATTACCTGGGTCATCTCTACTGCCCTTCTTGAACAAGGGCACAACATTTGCAATCCTCCAGTCCTCTGGTACCAAACCTGTAGAAAATGATGACTCAAATATCAAAGCCTATTCCTTTGACTGGCCCTATTCCTACCCTAATCATCCTTTTATTCCTCACATACCGATAGAAGGCTTTAGGGTTCTCCTTTATTCTATTTGCTAAAGACTGCTCGTGTCCTCTCTTTGCTCTTCTTAACTCTCTTTAAATCCTTTCTAGCTGATCTGTAACTCTCCATCGCCTCATCTGAACCATTTTGCCTCATTAACACATGTGCCTCCTTCTTCTGCTTAACAAGAGATGCAATTTCTTTAGTAAACCACAGTTCCTTTACCTTATCACGTCCTCCCTGCCTGACAGGGACATACCTATCAAGGACACGCAATATCTGTTCCTTAAATCAGCTCCACATTTCCATTGTCTGCATCCCCTGCATTTTGCTACCCCATTCTATTGCATCCTAATTCTTGCCTGATTGCATTATAATTGGCTTGCCCCATCAATAACTCTTGACCTGTGGCATGTACCTAACCCTTTCCATCGCTAAACTAAATGTAACTGAATTATGGTCACTCCCTCCAAAGTGCTCACCTACAATTAAATCAAACACCTGGCCTGGTTCATTACCAAGCACCAGGTCCAGTGTGGCCTCCCCTCTTGTTGGCCCTTCGACATACTGTGTCAGGAAACCCTCCTGTATACATTGGACAAAATCTGATCCATCCAACGTACTAGATTTATAGCATTTCCAGTCAATTTTGGTGAAGTTAAAGTCCCCCATAATGACCACCCTGTTCCTTTCACTCCTACCCAGAATAATTTGTGCTAATCCTCTCTTCCACTTCCCTGGAACTCCACGGAGGCCTATAAAAAGCTCCAAGCAGTGTGACCTCTCCTCTCCTGTTTCTAACCTCAGCCCACACTACCTCAGTAGACGAGTCCTCGTCAAACGTTCCGTCAGCCACTGTTATACTATCCTTGACTAACAAGGCCACACCTCCCCGTCTTTTACCACCTTGCCTGTTCTTAATGAAAGATCTAATCGCTGGAACCGGCAACATCCATTCCTCACCCTGCTCTATCTATGTCTCCGAAATGGCCACAACATCAAAGTCCCAGGTACCTATCCATGCTGCAAGCTCACCTACCTTATTTCGGATACACCTGGTGTTGAAGTAGACACACTTCAAACCACTTTGTTGTTTGCCAGCACATTCCTGTGTCCCTGAAATCCTGTCCCTGTCCTTCCTACTCTCAAACTCTTGTGCACTGCAGCTATACCTCCGGTTCCCATCCCCCTGCTGAGCTAGTTTAAACCCACCCGAATAGAACCAGCAAATGTCCCACCCAGGATATTAGTACCCCTCTGGTTCAAGTGAAGACCATGCTGTTTGTACAAGTCCCACCTTCCCCAGAATGAGCCCCAATTATCCAAGAACCTGAAACCCTTCCTCCTGCACCATCCTTGCAGCCATGTGTTCAGCTGATATCTCTCCCTATTCCTTGTCTCGCTATCACGTGGCATGGGTAACAAACCAGAGATAACAACTCTGTTTGTTCTAGCTCTCAGCTTCCACCCTAGCTCCCTGAAATCCTGCCTTACATCCCTATCCCTCATTCTACCTATGTCTTTGGTACCTACATGACTTCAAACTTAAAAGCACAAATCAGTGACACACTGCTCCCGGCAGGCCCCTGGTGCAAGCTCCCACCCCTCGAGTTGCTGCTGCCGCTAAAAAACAGAAAAACAGAAAATCTGAGGAAAACGGCTCTCACTGTCCACCCTATCTAATCCTCTGATCATCTTCCATGTCTCTATTAAGTCATGTCCTAACCTTCTCTCTGATGAAAACAGTCTCAAATCTCTCAGGCTTTCCTCATAAGACCTTCCTTCCAGAACCAGGCAACATCCTGATAAATCTCCTCTGGACCTTTTCCAATGCTTCCACATCCTTCCTATAATGCGGTGAACTGACCTGTAAGCAATACTCCAAGTGTGTCTGTACCAGAGTTTTGCAGAGCTGCAGCATTACCTCATGGCTCTGAAACTCAATAAAGGCTAACACACTAAATGCCTTCTTAACAACCCTATCAACCTGGTGGCAACTTTCAGGAATTTATGCACATGGACACCGACATCTCTCTGTTCATCTACACTATCAAGAATCTTACTATTAGCCCAATACTCTGTATTCCTGTTACTCCTTCCAAAGTGAATCACCTCACACTTTTCGACATTAAACTCCATTTGCCACCTCTCAGCCCAGCTCTGCAGCTTATCTGTGTCCTTCTGTAATCTGCAACATCCTTCAGCACTATCCACAACTCCACCAAACTTAGTGTCATCTGCAAATTTACTAACCCATCCTTCTACATCCTCATTCAGGTCATTTATAAAAATGACAAACAGCAGTGACCCCAAAACAGATCCTTGCAGTACACCTTTAGTAACTGAACTCCAGGATGAACATTTCCTATCAAACACCACCCTCTGTCTTCCTACAGCTCACCAATTTCTGACCCAAACCGTGAAATCACCCTCACTCCCATGCCTCTGTATTTTCTATAATAGCCTACTGTGGCAAACCTTATCAAGCTCCTTACTGCAATCCATATACACCACATCAACCTCTTTACCCTTATCCACCTGTTTGCTCACCATCTCAAACTATGCCATAAGCTTTGTGAGGCATGACCTACCCTTCACAAAACCGTGTTGACTATCCCTAATCAAATTATGCCTTTCCAGATGATTATAAATCCTACCTCTTATAATATGCTCGAACACTTTAACCACAACTGTAGTAAGGCTCACTGGTCTATAATTACCAGGGTTGTCTCTAATCCCCTTCTTGAACAAGGGGACAAAATTTGCGACGCTCCAATCTTCTGGCAATATTCTTGTAGACAATGATGACATAAAGATTAAAACCAAAGGCTCTGCAATCTCCTCCCTGGCTTCCTAGAGAATCTGAGGATAAATTCCATCTGGCCCAGGGGACTTATCTATTTTCACACTTTTTGAAATTGCTAACACCTCCTCCGAGTGAACCTCAATCCCATCTTGTCTACTAGCCTGTATCTCAGTATTCTCCTCAACAACATTATCTTTTTCCTGTTTGAATACCGACAAAAGATATTCATTAACAACTCTTCTACCTCTTCAGACTCTGCGCACAACTAGCCTTTAACTTACTCTAGTCATTCTGTTATTCCTGACATTCCCACAGAAAGCTTTAGGGGATTCCTTGATCCGATCTGCCAAACACTTCTCATGTCTCCTCCTGGCTCTTCGTGGCTCTCTCTTTAGATCCTTCCTGTCTAACATGTAACTCTCAAGCACCCTAACTGAGCCTCATGCCTCATCTTTACATCAGCCGCCTTCTTCCTTTTGACAAGAGATTCAACCTCGTTAGTAAACGAGGGTGGCACGGTGGCACAGTGGTTAGCACTGCTGCCTCACAGCGCCAGAGACCCGGGTTCAATTCCTGCCTCAGGCGACTGACTGTGTGGAGTTTGCACATTCTCCCCGTGTCTGCGTGGGTTTCCTCCGGGTGCTCCGGTTTCCTCCCACAGTCCAAAAATGTACAGGTTAGGTGAATTGGCCATGCTAAATTGCCTGTAGTGTTAGGGGCAGGGGTAAATGTAGGGGAATGGGTCTGGGTGGGTTGCGCTTCAGCAGGTCGGTGTGGACTTGTTGGGCTGAAGGGCCTGTTTCCACACTGTAAGTAATCTAATTTAATCTAAACCACAGTTCCCTCACTCCACCACTTCCTCCCTGCCTGACAGGTATATACTTATTAAGGACATGCAGTAGCTGTTCCTTGAACAAGCTCCACATTTCAGTTGTGCCCATCCCCCGCAGTTTCCTTCCCCATCCAATGCATCCTAAACTGCATCATAATTGCCCTTCCCCCAGCTATAACTCTTGCCCTGCGGTATATACCTATCGCTTTCCATTGCTAAAGTACATGCAACCAAATTATGATCACTATCACCAAAGTGCTCACCTACCTCCAAATCTAACTCCTGGTTCATTACACCAGTACCAAATCCAATGTAGCCTCGCCTCTTGTTGGCCTATCTACATACTGTGTCAGGAAACTCTCCTGCACACATTGGACAAAAACTGACCCATCTAAAGTCATGAATAGGGTTTCAAGGTCACAGGAGTGTACCGGCAGGCAGGAAGTTAGTTTGAAGTGTGTCTACTTCAACGCCAGGAGCATCCGGAATAAGGTGAGTGAACTTGTAGCATGGGTTAGTACCTGGGATTTCGATGTTGTGGCCATATCAGAGACATGGCTAGAGGACAGACAGGAATAGTTGCTGCAGATTCCGGGATTTACCCCTGGTAAGTCATCCCCCCCAGCAGAATCCAAAACAGTATACTTGTTGTTGAGGGGAATGGCTACAGGCATTCCTGGCATTGTCTACCTGTTCCCTCTCTGTCCCCTGACTGTAACCCATCTACCTTTCCCCTGTACCTGTGGTGTGACTACCTCCCTGTAACTCCTCTCAATTATCCCCTCAGCCTCTCAAATGATCCAAAGTTTATCCAGCTCCAGCTCCAGTTCCCTACTGCAGTTTCTGAGGAGCTGGAGTTGAGTGCACTTACTGCAGGTGAAGTCAGCAGGGACACTAGTGGTGACCCTTACCTCCCACATTCTCCAGGAGGTGCATTCAACTGTCCTACCACCCATTCCCACTGTTCTGCATTCCCAAACAGCGTATATATAAAACAAAATGAGTAGCCTTACCAAGTCAGCGCTCGGGACCTTTTTTTTGTTAGAGAAGGAGGAGGATGGGAGGGAAATACTACCTAAGTTTCAGGTAGGGCAACCGCCCAATTATAAAGCCTCACTTACTCAGTTGTCCCACGTCTGCTCCTGCTCAGCCTCTCTTCAAAAACCATCAAACCTGCTGAATATGTCCAAAAGTTTTTTATAGGTCTCTGTGACACTGTGTCCCAAGAAATTTCAGGGTCTTAGACACAAGGGCAGAAATGTCCAAATACTTATTCTGGAGAAGAGCAATACCTGTGAAAGTTTCTGAAAGATGATTAGTCCCAAAATAATTTGTCATTATTATTGATTATCATTCTCACCCAAAATTATAATTGCTAATAATTCTGGTCTTCCTTTGTCAGTTCATCATTAATTCGCTTGACTGATTGGATAATATATCATTGCATGACTGTACAAGTGTCTATATTTAATTCCAGCAATTTTCCTTCCTCTTTCTTTTGTTTTTAAAATGTGTTTTATCTGTATTTTCATTCACTAATAATTATTGAGAGAAAAGATTGTATTTTAATTTTGTACGTGGATTGGAGATTATGATTAGCTGGAGAGTTTTGACTGGATTGGGGATCTGGTTGAAATACAGATCATGATCAGATTAGAGATCTAATTGTTTTAATTGATCCCATTGTATTGAAAGTTTGAAATCCTGTGGGGAAGTGGTAGCATCTCGACCTCAGAGCAAGGGGTGTCAGGGTTCATGGCTCCAGGGGGGTGAAAGAACTTGTCTGAACACGTTGATTAAAAAAAATCTCAAAGTTTGGAATTGTGGTAGGGTGAGGAATGGTTTCAGATTCTAAACAGCATGATGTCAAGGTTAATCCGGGGTCTCTCATTGGTCTGGTGTTTTCAATTGACCTGTGAGATTCTGCAGTTTCCAGTGTTACCAAGTGATCTTTGGTCTCAGAGGTTCTGAAAAGCATAATGAAGCATTTTCAAAAAAAAAAGTGAGCAAGGAAATCAGGATAAATTTAGAGCAGTTTTCGTAATGTCACTTTGGGGCTAGTTCCTTTAATCCTGAAGAATCTTTTTTTAAAATTTTGCTTCTATTTGAAAATGGTAGACTAACTTTTTTTATTCTTTCACTGGGTTCTGGCTGGGCCAGAATTTATTGCTCATTCTAAAAAAAAACCCTCAAGAAGGCAACAATGAGCTGTTGTAGGTCGACCCATAATTACCATTAGGGATTTTGACCTGGTGACACTGAAGGATGTATTTCTAAGTCAGGATGGTGAGTGGCTTGGAGGTGAACGTGAAGGAGGTGGTATTCTCTTTATTGAGTCATAAGTACTTGACAGAATTTAAAGCAAGAGAGGAAGCTGGTCATTAAACATCCACCTATCTTCCAACAATTGGCCTATCATCCGATGCATGTTGTCTTTTAAACTGCAGGTGTAACAGGGATGGGAACTGCTGCTGAATGAGAGCATTGGAATTCTCTTTGATGTCTCAGCTAGTTGTTCTTCATCCAGGATCACCAATTCCAAATCTCCTGATGATTTCCCTGTTTACTCTGTCTAGGGACTTTGTTAGAAATCAAATTCCAGATTCCCTGCTAACAAAACTGATAGCCACAAGGGTGCTTTGCATTGCAAAGTACATCAAGCGTAGCTTCCACCTGCTGAACATGCAGCTACCTGAGACTTGCAGAGACTAATTGATTGACGGAAATTAAATTACTCAAGGCACAGCAAGTGCAAACTAGAAATCAGAAACCGCAATTTCCCCCCCGACGTGGTCGACGGTGCCCTCCACCGCATCTCCTCCACTTCCCGCTCCTCCGCCCTTGAGCCCCGCCCCTCCAACCGCCACCAGGACAGAACCCCACTGGTCCTCACCTACCACCCCACCAATCACCATGTACAGCACATCATCCGCCGTCACTTCCGCCACCTCCAAACAGACCCCAGCACCAAGGATATATTTCCCTCCCCCCCCCGATCAGCTTTCCGTAGAGACCACTCCCTCCGCGACTCCCTTGTCAGATCCACACCCCCCACCGACCCAACCTCCACTCCCGGCACCTTCCCATGCAACCGCAGGAGGTGCAACACTTGCGCCCACACCTCCCCCCTCACTTCTCTCCAAGGCCCCAAAGGAAACTTCCATATCCGCCACAGATTCACCTGCACATCCACCCACATCATCTACTGCATCCGCTGCAGCCGGTGTGGCCTCCTCTATATTGGGGAAACAGGCCGCCTACTTGCGGAGCGATTCAGAGAGCACCTCTGGGCCACCCGGACGAACCAACCCAACCAACCTGTAGCACAGCATTTCAACTCCCCCTCCCACTCCACCGAGGATATGCAGGTCATTGGACTCATCCTGACCTCTTTCCACCTATCACATTTCCAACGCCCCTCCTCCAAGTCCCTCCTCCCTACCTTTTATCTTCTCCTGCTGAACACTCTCTGCTCATTCCTGAAGAAGGGCCTGTGCCCGAAACGTCGAATCCCCTGTTCCCTGGATGCTGCCTGACCTGCTGTGCTGTTCCAGCAATAAAGTTCAAACTAGAAATCTGAAAACTGTGCAACTTGGCAATTCAGAGCTAAAAGAGGGGGTTTGTTGACTGATCTCATTCAGTTGCAGTCACTGCCAGATTGCACCCCTATCCTGAAGAAGGGCTCATGCCCGAAACGTCGATTCTCCTGTTCCTTGGATGCTGCCTGACCTGCTGCGCTTTTCCAGCAACACATTTTCAGCTCTGCACCCCTATCACTTCACACACAAAATAGGAGGGGGTTACCGAGGATAATAACACCCTCAAACCGAATCTCCTGCCTCTTTAATTTTGGAAATAAACTTGTAGCAAAAATATCTGGGAGCTTCATTATGTATTGAAACAAGGAGAAGAACAAATGTGCTTTGATTTCGATGGAAACTGGCAATAATTCCACCCACTCAGGCTTTATCAACAACGCAAGCTGAAGGTTTGCCTTGTCAGTGTTGACACTCGGAGGAGTATGAAGAAACAGTCAGCAAAAGCATTTCAAGGTACAGCAGCATTTCCGATGCTGACAGGAGTTACAAAGTGTAACCCAGGTAAGTTAACCCCATGGGTGAAAGTTTCAAATGCCAGAAAATACAAACTTAAGATTTGGAATTTATGCATGAGTAGATGATGCTGTGGGAGCTGATGCAGGACTAAACTTGTTGAACGTGTTACCAGTGAAAGTGACTTGAAAACAAATTCAAATGATAGTCAAGAAAAATCCTGGCATCAATTGCAGACCAACTTGTTTATTTCAGTTAGATATTTTCCTCATCGAACTGTTCGGGGATGTTATTGTAACCTCTGGTGCAAGTGATATTTGAACTTGGATCTTCTGGCACAGAGGTTGGGGCACTACCATGGCACCACAAGAGCTCGACTTGGGCTCTTGCATTCCCCAGTACCATGCATGACTTTGAAATGTTAATTGGGGGTCATCAGGCATAGATAGACCATTCAGTCTTTGAGGCTGCTATGCAAACATTATAATCATGGCTGATCATCCAACCCCTGTTCCCACTTTCTCCCCATGTCCGTTGATTCCTTTAGCCTGAAGAACTATATCTAACTCATTCTTAAAAACATTCAATGTTTTGGCCTCAACCACTGTCTGTGGGAGAGAATGCCACAGGCTTCCCACTCTCTGGGTTGTTATGAAGTGTAGAAGTGTACTGTGCCTTCAGGAAAGTTAAAATCTGAACCCAGGACCTCTCACAATTTTAAGAGCCATTTCTCTCAATTTTAATCAACAACAGGTCTCTGAAATTAAACAAATTGTCTCACCTACATTTTTATTAAAGATTCAGGACACTGACCTGCAAATGTTTAAATCTGCTGGGATTTTTCGTACACAATCTATTCAGCCCCCAAACTGTTCAAATCCTGGACAAGCCTCCAAACAGTTACAATAAGGGTAAACCCCGCCTCTGTTAATTTTAAACCGGCAACACAGAAAAAATTTATCCCAAAAAAAGATTCGAGAGGCTAAGAAATATTTAAAATAAAAAGTAACCACTTTATTTCATAAAGTATAACAGAGAATAATTAACTAACAACTATTTATAACTCATTCCTTTAACCTGTCTTTTACTTTCCCTCTGTAATACTAGTCTGATAAAACCCCCTGATTAAGATTTACAGAAAAATTCAAGTTTCAAAACCAGCCAGCTGTCGAATCTTCTCTTGGGATCTTCCTCAGTGGATTTGCTCTCTAGGTTGATGTTGATCTTTTTTCCTGTGCAAGCTCCTTCTCCAGACAGGTACCTCTCAGAGAGTTCTTACTAGCAGCTTACATCTGTTGGTCATTTGGCAGTTCTCCTCTCAACTGTTCAATTTTTCCCGGTCTTATACCCCAGAGCATCGGATTGTTTCATTGGTTATTAATATTGTCAATATACTAAATGCAAATTTGATTGGAGGTTGGTACTTTTTAAGATATAATTTAAACTGATTGGCCTAATTTGTTTTTGTCTCCAGGTAACCAGATACTTTGGCTACTGAATGAAAAGGTTACATTGTATCTTGTTCAGAACACTTGGTGCTATCAGATAGTTCTGCTAGCTTTTAACTTTCTCAAAAATACAATACACTTCTACACCTTCATAACATGGTGAAGACATTTCTTCCCATCTCAGTCCTCAGTGTCACCACATATCTTTCCACTCTGACCCCCTGGATCTAGACTTCCTAGTCATCAGGAATATCCTTCCTATTTTTATCCTGTTTAGTCCTGTTAGAATATTATAGGTTTCTAAATGTTTCCTACTTATTCGTTTAAACACCGGTGAATATAATTGTAACTGATCCAGTCTCTCTTTATGTGTCAGCCCTGCCATCCAAACCTTCACTGCACACCCTCCATCGCCAGAACATTCTTCCTCAGATAAAGAAACCAAAATGGTACACAATATTCCAGCTACAGTCTCACCAAGGTCCTGTACAATTTCAGCCCTGTACAAGACATCTCTGCCCCTGTACTCAAATGCTCTCACGATGAAAGCCAACATGTTATTTGCTTTCTTCACTGTCTGCTGCATTTGCATGCTTACCTTCAGCGATTGCTGTACAAGGACACCAAATCTTATTGGTCCTCCCCCTTTCCCAATCTATCACCATGAAGATAATAATCTGCTTTCCTAATCTGTTATCCATCAAAGTGGATAACCTCACATTTATCCACATTATACTGCATCTGCCATGCATTTGCCCAACTTCCTCATTTCCGCACCCCCCACCTTATCTCATTCCCAACCCCTGGATTCAGCACCACCCTCTTGACCTGCAATCTTCTTCCCGACCTCTCCGCCCCCACCCCCTCTCTGGCCTATCACCCTCACCCTCACCTCCTTCCACCTATTGTATTTCCAGCGCCCCTCCCCCAAATTTCCTCCCCCCTACCTTTTATCTCAGCTCGCTTGGCACACCAGCTTCCTTCCTGAAAAAGGGCTTATGCCCGAAACGTCGATTCTCCTCCTCCTCGGATGCTGCCTGGCCTGCTGTGTTTTTCCAGCACCACATTTTTCAACTTATTGTAATCTAGGTTAAGTTTGCACGTGAAAATGAGAAATGACAGTGTTATAATGAGAGTTCAGGGATTGGTGAGATGGGACTCATTGGATAGTTACTTCAAACAGCGACTACAAGCAAGACAGTTCGAATGGCCCCTTCTATTCTATACTCTCCACAGTTAAAGAAAATTTTGAGTGTGTCTAAATTTTTATTACCACAAGATGTCTCGGTGTGCCTCAATTTACCCTGCCAAAGAACTTCTGCTGTGTAGTTACTAATGCAACGTACCAAATGTGGCAGCCAAGTTCTGGTCAGGAAAGTAACACAAACAGCAATTTCCTACTAGAAGATAACCTATTTTTATGTTATTAATTGAAAGGCAAATATTGGCTTGAACTCCAGGGAACCATCCTTGAACACTGCGATAGCACCTGACTGAGAGGGCAGATAGAGCCTCGGGTTAACATCTCTATCTAATTCTACCTGTTCCCAAAGTGTGTTATAGCATTTCTGAACAGATTGATTAGAAAGGTAAACATGCAGGTTGAATCCATGATTAAGAAAGCAAATGCAATGTTGTCATTTATCTCAAGACAGTTGGAATATAAAAGCAGTGATGTGCTACTGAGACTTTATAAAGCTCTGGTTAGGCCCCATTTGGAGTACTGTGTCCAGTTTTGGGCCCCACACCTCAGGAGGGACATACTGGCACTGGAGCGTGTCCAGCGGAGATTCACACGGATGATCCCTGGAATGGTAGGTCTAACATACGAGGAACGGCTGAGGATCCTGGGATCGTATTCATTGGAGTTTAGAAGGTTAAGGGGAGATCTAATAGAAACTTACAAGATAATACATTGCTTGGAAAGGGTGGATGCTCAGAAATTGTTTCCGTTAGGCGAGGAGACTAGGACCCGTGGACACAGCCTTAGAATTAGAGGGGGTCAATTCAGAACAGAAATGCGGAGAAATTTCTTCAGCCAGAGAGTGGTGGGCCTGTGGAATTCATTGCCGCGGAGTGCAGTGGAAGCTGGGACGATAAATGTCTTCAAGGCAGGAATTGATAAATTCTTGATGTCACAAGGAATTAAGGGCTACGGGGAGAATGCGGGTAAGTGGAGTTGAAATGCTCATCAGCCATGATTAAATGGTGGAGTGGACTCGATGGGCCGAATGGCCTTACTTCCACTCCTATGTCTTATGGTCTTATGGTCTTAAATATCAACCCTGAGGAACTCCTGCAGAGCTATCCTGGAACTGAGATGTCTAACCTCCAAAAACACAACTGTCTTTCTATGTGCCCCTTGATTCCCATTGACTCCAGTTATACTAGGGCTCCAGGATATCACACAATTGCACAAGGAAATCTAATTTGGCACTTCAAAGATCTGATACATACGTAATCCAACTCTATTTTTTGCTTCCAAGTCAATTGAAAATGTCACGTAAATAGAGATGAGGTATAGAAATAGGAAGTACAGAGACAAGATAAAGAGAACTAATAACACTGGGACTATCTTTGCAATGGTTCCATTTCCCATTGTGTTATTGTCCATATTATTTGACTGACAGAGTTTGGTCCTTGTGTTTCTTGTAGATCAGTTTTCATAGAATATTTTTCTAAACGTGACTGCTCAGTAACAGGTTCATTGGTACACTTCAGTCCAGATTTTGTTATCACTTCCCGGTGCCACTGAGTTCAGCTTCCCTTGTTAATTATTGACTGAAGTCTCTAATGACATTGGGACCATTATATCCTTTATCTGCTTCCATCAAAGAGCATTTCTCATCAAACATTTCGCTCACACAGTTTCTTAGTCTGCAATTTTCAAATGGATCCAAGAAATAATAACATTTTTAATTGGGGAAAATACAACTTTCCTCACCTTATCATTCCCTGTGTGGGTTACATAAAAGTAACCAGAAATTATTGATGGCAAATGCTCTCTCTGATATCCCTCAGATAATAAATAATATCTATAGCTACTAGAGACACATGTCGCTAAATTCAGCTTATCAGGTTTTCTCCTGTCTCTCATGTAAGTCAGATAACGATGTACTTGAACTTCAATACTGGACTAAGAGTGAATTCATTACAGGGTTGGAAACACCAGGATAGTTTCTTAAAGAGAGTGGTAAGAATTTTATGACTGAAGAGAGACTGAAGATATATGGGAAAAAATGTTACTCACACTCAGTTCTTTGACATTAATAATATGAAAATATATAATCAAAGTGAAAAGGATGTAATCATAGATATTGGCTCATTTACTCCTGAAGTGCTCATTAAAGCTTTTTTTACCTCCAGATGTGTCTCTTCAAAGTACGCCCTGGCCGGTCTCCCATATTCTACTCTGACTAAATAAAAGGTCATCACAAACTCTACTGCTCTTGTCTTAACATTAGGCTAATCTCTCTCAGAAAGGAAATCAAGGGTTGTTGGGAACGGCCAGGAAAGTAGAATTGAGGATAAGACCATAAGACCATAAGAAATAGGAATGGAAGTAAAGCCATTCGGTCCATCGAGTCCCTTCCGCCATTCAATCATGGCTGATGGGCATTTCAACACCGGTCCCCGTATCCCTTAATTTCTTGCAAAATTAAGAATTTATCAATCTCTGCCTTGAAGATATTTAATGTCCCGGCCTCCACTGCACTCCGTGGCAATGAATTCCACAGGCCCGCCACTCTCTGGCTGAAGATATGCCTCCTTGTTTCCATTCTAAATTGACCTCCTCTAATTCTAAGGCTGTGCCCACAAGTCGTGGCTCAGTGGTTAGCACTGCTGCCTCACAGCACCAGAGTCCCAGATTCGATTCCCACCTCAGGCGACTGACTGTGTGGAGTTTGCACATTCTCCCGGTGTCTGCGTGGGTTTCCTCCGGGTGCTCCGGTTTCCTCCACAGTCCAAAAATGTGCAAGTCAGATGAATTGGCCATGCTAAATTGCCCATAGTGTTTAGGTGCATTAGTCAGAGGGGAAATGGGTCTGGGTGGGTTTATCTTTGGCGGGTCGGTGTGGACTGGTTGGGCCGAAGGGCCGTTTCCACACCGTAGGGAATCTAATCTAATCTTTAAAAAGTCCTATTATCCCTGCTTGATGGAAGCAACTTCCCAGCGTCCACCCTTTCTAAGCCCATGTATTATCTTGTAAGTTTCTATTAGATTGCCCCTCAATCTTCTAAACTCTAATGAATACAATCCCAGGATCCTCAGCCGTTCCTCATATGTTAGACCTACCATTCCAGGGATCACCCGTGTGAACCTCCACTGGACATGCTCCAGTGCCAGTATGTCCTTCCTGAGGTGTGGGGCCCAAAACTGGACACTAGAGCTTTATAAAGTCTCAGTAGCACATCACGGCTTTTACATTCCAACCCTCTTGAGATAAATGACAACATTATATTTGATTAGATTAGATTACATTACAGTGTGGAAACAGGCCCTTCAGTCCAACAAGTCCACACCGCCCCGCCGAAGCGCAACCCACCCATACCCCTACATTTACCCCTTACCTAACACTACGGGCAATTTAGCATGGCCAATTCACCTGACCTGCAGGTCTTTGGAATGTGGGAGGAAACCGGAGCACCCGGAGGAAACCCACACAGACACGGGCAGATTGTGCAAACTCCACATAGTCAGTCGCCTGAGGCGGGAATTGAACCCGGGTCTCTGGCTCTGTGAGGCAGCAGTGCTAACCACTGTGCCACCGTGCCGCCCGCTTTCTTAACCACGGACTCGACCTGCAAGTCAACCTTTAGAGAATCCTGCACTAGCACTCCCAGGTCCCTTTGTAGTTTGGCTTTATGAATTTTCTCATGGTTTAAAAAATAGTCCATGCCTGAATTTTTTTTCACATTTGCTCACATTGAATTCCATCAGCCATTTTGTGGACCATTCTCCTAAACTGTCTAAATTTTTCTGCAGCCTCCCCACCTTCTCAGTACTGCCTGCCTGTCCACTTAACTTTGTATCATCAGCGAACTTCACCAGAATTTCTCCAGTCCCTTCATCCAGATCACTAATATATAAAGTGAACAGCTACGGCCCCAACACTGAGCCCTGCGGGACACCACTTGTCACTAGCTGCCCAGATCAGGATGATCAGATCAGCCATAATCTCATTGAATGTCAGGAAAGACTTGATGGGCTGAGTGGCCTCCTTCTCCATCATATGGTTACTGGGTCTTTCGGCCATAATCCCATGAGACTGCTCCCCATGAGAAAGAGACAACTGATGCTCGGTTTTATCTGAGGGTTAAAAAGGAGAAAGTGAGGACTGCAGATGCTGAAGATCAGAGCTGAAAATGTGTTGCTGGAAAAGTGCAGCAGGTCAGGCAGCATCCAAGGAGCAGGAGAATCGACATTTCGGGCATGAGCCCTTCTTCAGGAATTAAATGTAATGAGAATAGTTGCCGTTATTTTTCACTTGCACAGACATGCTGGGCCAAAGGACCTTTTTCTGCACAGTACACGAACGTGGGACTAGTTTAGTTTGGCATTACTGTTAGCATGGACTTGTTAGACTGAAGGCATTTTATCATGCTGCAGCGTTACAGTTGTGGGATTCGAACCCCATCTCCTTTGAGACTGGAACCTAGATCCAGCACCTTAGACCGCTCGGCCACACTCGCTATCTGAGGGTTCCCAGGCTTCAAGCGAGAAGCAACGTTGAGAAGGACAATCTCTTCTGGTGGTCTTTACTGATGCATGGATTGAGTCCACAGACCACACTGCATTGCAAAGCACCCATCCAGCCAAATGAGCTAACTGAGCCTCTTAGCATGCAAACTCCTTAGTGTTCATGGAGAGACGCAGGTATGCTGCACATTACTGAAGAGTAACCCATCAACCAACTCAGAGGTGAACTGATCGTCTTAAAGTCTGCAAATTGGGAGGATGTTGTTTGAATTCAGGCATGTACATTTATACAAGTAGATAAATAAAAGGTAAGAAATGCACACTATTTTGATACTGTGACGTTGTGCCTCTGTTCACTGATTTACATTGGGCCTCAGTCAAGCAAAATTTTGATTTTAAAATTCTCAACTTTGATTTCCATGCCTTTGCAAAATGTGATTTCCTCCAGCCCTGAATCCCTCGGAGTTGGGTTAATTCATGTTGAGCATTTTACTTGCTTTGCCAGTGGCAGTTGTGCTTTTGATTACTGGTAACTTGATTGGGGAATGTGCTCTCTAATCCTCTCTACTTCTCTTGTATTTTAAAACAATCCTTAAAACCAACCCTTATGGTCATCTGACCAAATATCTCTTGACGTGACTCAGTGACATACTTTATAAACTGCTGTAAAGTGACATCGGACATCTAATTATGTTATAGGTGCTTTCTAAATATACATTGTTGATGATAGGCTTTTATACACTTCATATCTAAAGTAAAACTATGAAAGGTTTTGATCTCGTGTTGGAGAGTGTTTCCACTTGTGGGAATGAACATAATTAGAAGTCATCGACATAATAATATCAGTAAGCTATCAAATAAGAAAATCAGGTTTAGCTATTTCATTCAGAGGCTGGGAGAATGTGGTGCTTCCAACCACACGGACCACACGGTGTGTTTAACAGATGACCACTGCAGCTATTCTTGGTTGATATTTGAAGCAAAAACAGAAATTACTGGAGAAACTCCACAGGTCTGGCAGCACCAGTGGAAAGAAAGCAGAGTAAACTTTTCTGATCCAGTGGATTAAAAAGTCACAGGACCCAGAACATTGCCTTTGTTTCTCTCTCCACAGCTGCTGCCAGACCTGCTGAGTGTCTCCAGTAATTTCTGTTTTTGTTTTAGATTACCAGCATGTGCAGTTTTTGGTTTAATTGTATGTCAATAGATCTTCCTTTGGAAAGGCAACTTATTCCATTAATTGTCTCTGGAATAATGATCAGATAGAAGTTAAAATACGATAGCCCCTATATATCACTACTGTAAGAACTGTTTAAGGTAATTGGTAAAAAGAGCAATGATCAAAAAATAATTTCACTCAGTGACTGATTAGGATCTGGAATCAAAAGGATAGGAATAAAGGTTTGTGTTTCTAGCATACTCACATCTCAGAAATGAATGAAAAGATCCATACTCCACAGTGACAGTAATAAATTAGTGATTGAATTTGGACTCATGATAGTTGCATTTTAAATTAATTCTTTCATAAGATTTGTGTTATTAGCAAGGCCACTGTTTATTGCCTATAATTACATTTCTGTTCAATTGACAGGTTTGCTCAACCATTTCAAAGGGCAGTTAAGAATCAACCAGATCAACACGGGTCTGAAGTCACATGTAGGCCAAACCAGATAAGGTCCTGGGCAGTGTTGCTGAACAAAGAGACCTTGGAGTGCAGGATCATAGTTAATTGAAAGTGGATTCACGGGTAGATAGGATAGTGAAGAAGTGTTTGGTATGCTTTATTTTATTGGTCAGAGTATTGAGTACAGGAATTGGGAAGTCACGTTGCAGCTGTACAGGACATTGGTTAGGCCACTTTTGGAATATTGTGTGCTTGGAATATTGTGTGAAATTCTGGTCTCCCTCTGATAGGAAGGATGTTGTGAAACTTGAAAGGGTTCAGAAAAGATTTACAAGGATGTTGCCAGGGTTGGAGGGTTTGAGCTATAGGGAGAGGCTGAATAGGCTGGGGCTGTTTTCCCTGGAACGTTAAAGGCTGAGGATTTCTACAGTGTTTATAAATCTTAGAGAGGTTTATAAAATTGAGGGGCATAGATAGTGTAAATAGACAAAGTCTCTTCCCTGGGGTGGGGTAGTCCAGAACTAAATGACTTAGGTTTAAGGTGAGAGGGGAAAGATATAAAAGGGAACTAAAGGGGTAACTCTTTCATGCAGAGGGTGGTATGTGTATGGAATGAGCTGCCAGAGGAAGTGGTGGAGGCTGGTACAATTACAACACTTAATGGGTATATGAATAGAAAGGGTTTAGAGGGATATGGGCCAGATGCTGGCAAATGGGACTAGATTAGGTTAGGATATCTGGTCAGCATGGACACATTGGACCGAAGAGTCTGTTTCTGTGCTGTACATCTCTATGACTCAATGATGGCAGCTTTTGTTCCCAATAAGTCATTAATGAACTGGATGAGTTTGCACAATAATTTATGGTAGTTCTTAAGATCACCATTACCAAAACAGATTTTAAACTTATTCAGGTTTTATTAATTAATTGAATTTAAACCCCATGAGCTGAAATGGCAGGTTTGAGCCCATGTTTTTCCAAAAATGTATGCGCAAGCTTCTGAATTGCTGGAACACCGATAAAACCACCAGACCCATTCAAGACAGAGATGAGGAGAAAGTTCTTCTCCCTGAAGTTCGTGAACTTTTGAACTCCTTGTCACAGGGAGCTGTGGGAGCAGAGTCACAGTGTATACTGAAGACTGAGTCAGATAGATTTTTGATCAGTAGAGGAATCGAGGGTTATGGAAACAAAAAGAGAGTCGACGTGAGGAATGTCAGATCAACCATGATCTCATTGAATGGGGAGCAGGCTCGAGTAGCCGAATAGCCTTCTCCTGCTCCTGTTTCTTATGTTCTTATGGTTTTATTGTCTGGTATACTTGCTTGGTAGACATGCTATTTGGAGAGAAAAAGATTATGGATGTAGGTTTGCTCGCTGAGCTGCAAGGTTCATTTCCAGACATTTCGTTACACTACTAGGTAACATCTTCAGTGGACCTCAGGTGAAGCAATGCTGAGAATTCCTGCTTTCTCTTTATATGTTTGGGCTTTGTTGGGTTGGTGATGTCATTTCCTGTGGAGATGTTATTTCCTGTGGTGACGTGACTTCGTGTTCCTTTTCTCAGGGGGTGGTAGATGAGGTCAAACTCAATGTGTTTGCTGATAGAATTCCGGTTGGAATGCCATGCTTCTAGGAATTCTCATACGTGTCTTTGTTTGGCTTGTCCTAGGATGGATGTGTTGTCTCAATTGAAGTGGTGTCCTTTCTCATCCGTATGTGAGGATACTAGGGAGAGAGTCATGATTACTTTGTCATGATTGTTTCACTTGGGACATTAAGCTACAGGTTTTCCAAAGAAGTCAATGGATGGAACTAGGGTCTCCTAATTGTCTTTTCACTTCCTTTTTCAGTGATCTAATATCAACTCAGGAATTGTTGAGTGGCATGAGTTACAGGAGCATGCATCATTGTCTGAAATGGAGAAGCAATGACCTTGTGGAATTATTGCTGGAATATTAACCTAGAGAGCCAAGTTAATATTCTGGGGACTTGGATTTGAATCCTGCCATGGCAGAAGTTCAATAAAAATCAGGAATTAAGAGTCTCAGGATGGCCTTTAAATGATTGTTAAATCATCTGGTTCACTAATGCCCATTAGGGAATTAAATCTGCCAAGAGTCAAGATTGGGGTACTGGAAAAGCACAGCAGGTCAGGCTGAGGAGCAGGAGAATCTATGTTTCAGGCAAGGGCCCTTCATCATGAATGGCTCTTCCTGATGAATAGGGGCGGCACAGTGGCTCAGTGGTTAGCACTGCTACCTCACAGTGCCATAGACTCGGGTTCAATTCCCACCTCGGGCAACTGTCTGTGTGGAGTTTGCACATTCTCCCCGTGTCTGCATGGGTTTCCTCCGGGTGCTCCGGTTTGTCCCACAATCCAAAGATGTGCAGGTTAGGTGAATTGGATGTGTTAAATTGCCCGTAGTGTTAGGTGAAGGGGCAAATGTAGGGGAATGTGTCTGGGTGGGTTGCTCTTCAGAGGATCGGTGTGGACTTGTTGGGCCAAAGGGCCTGTTTCCACACTGTAGGAAATCTAATCTATTCTAATCACTCTCGACTCTGATCCCCAGCATCTGCAGTCCTCACTTTCTCCAAGTAAATCTGCCATCCTTTCCTGTCTGGCCTACATGTAACTCCAGACCCACAGTAAGACAATTGACTCCTAGCTAGCCTTTGAGTAGTTAGGGATGAGCAATAAATGCTAGTCTAGCTGGAGACAGCCACATCCTTGAATGAATAAAAAACAATGGCTGCATGACCTACCACTGCAGGTAGAAAATGAGATCTCGACTCATAAACATTCAATTATTTATAAAAATAGACTATCCCCTCCTTTGTTATACATTATTACAAATCAAAGTCAATTTCAATTCCATGGCTCTTCCCTCTTATTACAGCTTTACTCTCTTTCTCTCTACATTCAATTGCGCTTGGTTTCTAATTTATGGTGGCTCAGTGGTTAGCACTGCTGCCTCACAGCACCAGGGACTTAGGTTTGATTCCTGCCTTGGGCAACTGTCTGTGCGGAGTTTACACGTTCTCCCTATGCCTGCATGAGTTTGCTCTGGTTTCCTCCTACAGTGAAAAGGTGAGGGCTGCAGATGCTAGGGATCAGAGCTGGAAATGTGTTGCTGGAAAAGCGCAGCAGGTCAGGCAGCATCCAAGGAGCAGGAGAATCGACGTTTCGGGCATAAGCCCTTCTTCAGGAATCTGAAGAAGCCCTGAAGAAGGGCTTATGCCCGAAACGTCGATTCGCCTGTTCCTTGGATGCTGCCTGACCTGCTGCGCTTTTCCAGCAACACATTTTCAGCTCTGATCTCCAGCATCTGCAGTCCTCACTTTTTCCTCCTACAATCCAAAAGTGTGCAGGTTAGGGTGGACTGGCCGCGGTAAACTGCCCCATAGTGTTCATAGGATGTACAGGCTAAGTGGGTTAGCTATGGGGAATGCAGGGTTACAGGGTTTGGCGGGGGGGTGCGGAGGATGGAAGTTTCTGGGCGGGACCCTCTCCGAAGTGTTGGTGTGGACTTGATAGGCTGAATGGGCAGCTTCTGCAGCTGATACATTCTGCCCATTGATCTATGTTGTCGTCTCTTAGAAAGAGCAGTCTAGTTAGTCCCATTCTGCGCACCCTTTCCCCCAAACCACATGCAATCCCCTGTTTCTTGGATTCAACCAGAACTCTCCTGAAAGCCACAATTCAATCTGCTTCTACCAGGCAATGGTGATTTCAGTTCATGACTCTGTAAGAATTCAGACTCCTCATTTCCTGTCTGGTTCTTTTGCCAATTAAATCGGTGTCCTCTGGTTATTGAGCAGAAAGAGTCATGGGTTTTATTAATGAAGGTGGACCTTTAATGAGTGCAAAACACACATTGCCTCCGAAAGGTCAATTGAGATAATGCAGAGTGTAATTTAAAATTCATTTGTGACATATTTATTGGTCCACTGAAGCCAAAATTATTCTAATTAGGAGCATGAAGCAGAGTCGGTGATTTTTCAATTGTTTACACTTTAACAGAAAAGGTGTATGTAAATTCTTTCACACAGGCATCAAAACTAAGGAGTAAAATAAAACCATAACAAGCTAAAATCTAAATTAATAAATAACACTCACCAATATTCATCTCTAACATCATTAAACCAGGTAATCAGGTCATTATCACTGTGGCGTGGTGGCTCAGTGGTTAGCACTGCTGCCTCACAGCACCAGGGCCTCAGGGCAACTGTCTGTGTGGAGTTTGTATACTGTCCCTGTGTCTGTGTATGTTTCTTCTGAGTGATCCAGTTTCCTCCCACAGTCCAAAGGTGCACAGGTTAGGTTGTTTAGCCTTGGGGAATGCAAGGTAACAAGGATATAATAGGGAGGTGGGTCTGGGTGGGATCATCTTTGGAGGGTTGGTGTGGACTCGATGGGCTGAATGGCTGTTTCTGCAATGTAGGATTCTATTTGTGGATCTTGTTGTGTACAAATGACAAAACTCAATAAAGAAAAAGCTAATCAGTTTGTCTTGGCCCTTTAGAGAAATTGATACTGGGTGGAGAGGCACTAAACAGTATCTTCTGCCCATCTTCACTGTGGAAGACCTAGAAAATATCCCAAAGGTAAATGGAAGTCAAGACATGAAAGAGAGGTTGTACTTAAACATCTTCTCCTGGAAAAATATTTAATGGCTGACCAAATGGCCTGTACCCAAAGGTCTTAAAATATGTAGTTGGCATATGTTAGGGAATTGGTTAAAATCTTCCAAAATGCCTTGACTTCTGGGAGGAAAGTTCTTATGATACTATGGTAGTGTCCCTCACTCTGGGCTAGTGGTTCATGTCAATTCCTATCTGCTTCTGAAGTGTGGAACAGGTCTCGCAGCAGGTTCATTAGAAAATATGCAGATTCCGGAAGGGCCCTGTGGACCAGAATGTAACAAATATAACATCTCTTTTGCAAGTAGAAGGGGAACAGAGAGCAGGAAACTCCATATCTGTGCCAGTTACTCAACATCTGACATAGGGAATAGTGAGAAGGGATTTATAATAGGATGCTTAAAAGATCATAATGAGATCAGACACCATCAGTATGGTATTTTGAAAGAGAAATTGCATTTACAGAAGTTTGAGAGCTTTGTGATGAAGCAGGTTTGAAAAGATAAAAAGATGAATAGCTTCCTTCTGTTCCCTAATCCCTGCATCTGGCATCCTAATTCCAATTTTGCAAAAGTCACCCCACGTCCAAAAGTCTTTCATGGTTGTAAAATGCTTTAGGACTTCTTGAAGCTGTGAAAGACCTTTTACAAATTCAAGTTGTTTCCATTCGTTGTGTGCACATTGTGAGGTACCCAATGGCTTTTATGTTTTCCATGTTACATGTTGTGGGATATAGGTAAAGTAGTGTTACTTCTGCAATTATAATTACTTATGCAAGGTAAATGCACTCATACCAGTGTATAATTGTTTCAACCCAAGAGCTGAGTCAACAAGAATGAAAACTATGTGGAGGAAATATATAATTGGTTTTGTATTAGCTAAAATGTGAATGCAAGAATGAAACGTGCCTGCTAACAATGGTAAACAAATAGATAAGGTGCTGTGAGGATGTCGGTTAAGCCAGATATGCTTGTGCAAGCAGTAGTTATATAAGCAGATGCTTATAACTACTGGTTGTACAAGCATATCTGGCTTAACCGACATCCTCACAGCACCTTATCTATTTGTTTACCATTGTTAGCAGGCACGTTTCATTTTTGCAAAAACACAAAAACAAACCCCAATTAAAAGGTCATAAGGATCAATATGGTTGGGGAAAGGGAGGAAATGGCACAGATGGGGGAAGTAGATAATCGTGAAGAAGGATAAACTTAACAATGGGCCACAGCAGGATGTGGTGAAATGGCCGAGTAAAATTGTACTTTGTTATGCACAAGGCTGGATAAGGCAAGAGATAAACAATAGTAATGGGCACCGGGTTTGGAGTAGTGAATCCTATGTAAGATATGTACTTACTAAACTCTGTGTGCCTTATTCCAGGCACCACGCTTGCAAGCATATAATAAACATACTGATTGCTTCAGATCTTGTCTCGGACTGAAATTATTGAAGTGAGTGAGCTTCGTTTCTCACAATGTGAACACCAGATGACATTGCCAGGACTCAAAACCCATACCGATATAGATATCAGCAAGTCTGATCAGGGGCCAGGGATAGTTATTCTCGACATGATTGCTGCTAAGGGCGAGTGCAAATTCGACGAGTGCAAAATCTTATCCATTGGATCCATTGGTAATATGGCTGCACAATCCTACTCAAAAATAAGTTATAAGAATATGCGTCAGAGTAAAATTAATGAGGTAGCATACATAGTAGAATTCAGCTGCATGGTTACACATTCACAGAACTATTACTCTGGGGAAGGAATACTTTCAGAACATTGTGCCTGGAGCAACTCTTTCATTATCACCAAGCATCAATCTCCTGATTCCTCCCCAAATCATTGAACATGATTTCCAACCAAATAACCATTCACTGTCCTCTTGAATGCCTCAACTTCACATGCCATTACCACATTTCCAGGCAAGTATGCAATGTCATAATTATTGCTGGGAGAAGGCTCCCATCAGTGCTTCCATAAGATTGTAAGACCATAAGAAATAGGAACAGGAGCAGGTCTTTCAGCCCGTCTGAAGAAGGGTTACATCTGAAACGTTGACTTCTCCACCTTCTGACACTGCCTGGCTTGCTGTGTTCTTCCAGCCTCCTGCTTGTCTACCTTATTCAGCCCCTCAAGCCTGTTCTGCTTTCAAAAGGCCTGGCTTGCTGTACTCTCCCTGCCTCCTGTTAGTCTGCTTTGGATTCCAGCATCTACAGTTTTTTTGGTCTCTCTTCAATAGGATGATGGCTGATTTGACATTCCTCACATCCACTTTCCTGCCCTTTCCCTGTAACCCTTCATTCCCTGATGAATCAAGAATCTATCTGTCTTAGGCATAAATATACACAAGGACTCTGCCCCACTGTTCTCCGTGGGTAAGAGTTTCAAAGCTACACAATGTATGTTTCCTGCCGATTTAATTTCTATTCTCTCTCCAAAGCAATCCCTTTCCCGAACTCAGCTAGGCTCCTTTCTCACTACTCTCCACACATCATTCTTTACATGGGAGATTTATCCTCCTCCTTTCCCATTCTGTCTTTCTTTTGAAAATATTGTGTACCATGAAACATTGACATCAAAGTCTGTCTTTGTCATGAAATTTAGATTAAAGTCAATTCTCAAAAGCTGAATAATATTTTAATATCATTTCTTGTGGCAATGCTGTCTCCTTTTGAGTTTTGAGCTTGCAGTTCGGACATGGAGATAGTTGGGATAATTTATCAAAGCCTATTTGGATCCGTAAACAGTCAAATGTTTTCATTAAAACAGCTGATGAAGTAATCTTATGACAAACAAGAAAAGATTTGAGTGGCTCTACCTGATAGCCTGAAGAGTGATGGCACTTGTCAGAGTCATACTTGTTTGGAGCAAACATAGAATTTCACAAACTTCAGAATCCTCTGCCTCTGGCACAAGATAGTTTCAAATAGACTCCAGAGATTTTCATAGAACCGGTGCCCTTCAACATAATCTATATACTCTGCCTATTGATTAACTCAATTCAGCTGAACTGGATATTCCACAGAACTGTGAATATTTAGGATACGACAGAACAAATACAATGGTAAACTCACGATCACCCTTACTACTGTGGCTAAATTAATTTCTCACTGGGTTCAATTAGTGAAGATTACAACACAAAGACCAGGCAACGGCCATCTCTGAGAAGACACAATCTAACCACCTCCCCTTGGTATTCAACGGTGTAGCCATCACTGAATTCAACATACTCATGGTTACCATTGTCCCAAAACTCAACAGGACTTGTCGCATAAAGGCAGTGACTGGAAGAGCAGGTCAGAGGTTAGGAAGAATGCAGCAAGCAACTTATCTCTTGATTCCCCAAAGCCTGTCCACCATCGACAAGGCATGAGTCAGGAGTGTGATGAAATATTCCACACTGGCCTGGATGAGTGTAACTCCAACTCATGAAGCTTGATACCACCCAGGACAAAACAGCCTGCTTGATGGGCACCGCATTCCCAAACATCCACTCCCTCCACCATCGTGCTGAGCAGCAGTAATGTGTGCGATGTACAAAATGTTTGCAGAAATTTACCAAAAATCTGTTGCATAAAGATAGCAGATACATATGGGAATACCACATCTTGCAAGTTTGCCTCCAAGCCCTTCCCCATCTTGACTCGAAAATATATCATCATTCCTCCACTATCACTGGGTCACAATTCTGGAATTTCATCCTAAGGGCATTATGTATCTATTTACAACACGTGGACTGCAGTGGTTTAAGAAGACGGTTCATAACCACCACCTCAGGGGCAACTAGGGATGGGCAAGAAATGCTGGGTCCAGCTTGTGACACCCACATCCCATGAATGAATTTAAAAAAGTTGTGCCCTATCACACCCTTGAGAAGCATCACCAATGTACTTCTCAGGAAACATTATACTTGGGAAATGCTTGTACAATGACTATTGCCACTCGTCACAGAGAGGAAGGAAGACCCCAATCAGCTGAGATACGTTGATCCATCTTTTGTGTTGGTTGAACTTTTGGATGATGTGTCAGGGGGAGGGAAAGTCTGCTGAGGGAAGACGTATGATTGTGTTTTTGTTTCTCAGGAATTCTATCTGCATTTCTCAAAGCTACTTGATAAGGTTTGTTGGAGTTCTCAGTGAAGAATATCTCCATTGTCCCCATTCAGTGTTACCTCAGTGTCATTATTTGTATCATTCATTCTTTTCCAGTCCCTCAATGTATTTAATTCCCCTCTCCACCCCCATTCCTCCAACACACTACAGCCTGGTTCAACCTAAAGTCAAAAGTCATACGACTCCAGTATAGCAGTGCTCTGAAAGCTTGTGATTTCAAATAAGTCTGTTGGATTATAACCTGGAGTCGTGTCATTTGTGACTTTGTGCACCCCAATCTAATATTGGTATTTCCACGTGATATCAGTTCAGGACCCAGATAATGTGCCTGGGTTCAAATCCCACCATGGCATCTGGTGTAATTTGCATTCAATAAAAATCTGGAACTGAGAGTCTAATGATCAGCATGAACAATCAACGTTATTGATTAAGGGGGGAAAACCCATCTGGTTCACTATTGTCCTTTAGGGAAGGAAATTGACATCCATACCTGGTCTCGTCTACATGTGACTCCCGACACACAACAATGTAGTTAACTGCCCTTCGGATAATAAATGCTGACCTATAGCAGTGATGTTCACATCCTGTGAATGAATGAAGAAAAAGATCCTTTCATGCTGTATCAGCAATTTGATTCGAGTGACTTCTTAGTGCTTCTTAGTTCTCAATGTAAAATATTCACAAAGCATAACAAAAATCCTTTATCAGTAAATCCATGTTTCATAATATCGAAGCTTCAATAACTTATCATTGCGATTACATTCTATTATTTTCATTTGGTCTCTCTAGATTCTCCAGTGACTATTGTTAAGGTTAATTGTAGGCCAAATTTGGCAATTACAAATAGATTGGTAGCTTCAGAGACACTTAGTGTGTAATCATCTTACAGGCTTTTAGTCCGAAGCAGTGCAATTATTGGAACACTGGGCAATTGAGAAGAAATTAGATCTGCTAGAAAATTGCATCGCTGACTTCTCTTGGTTTTCTGTTTGTTTCTAACGATATCCTGATAATCAGACGTAGAGATGCTGGTGTTGGACTGGGTTGGACAAAGTCAGAAGTCACACGGCACCAGGTTCGAGTCCAACAGGTTTGTTTGAAATCACTTCACCTGACAAAGGGGCAGCACTTAGAAAGCTTGTGATTTTAAACAAACCGGTTGGACTATTACCTGGTTTCATGTGACTTCTGATTTTAATAATCAGAATGTAGGGAATTTGGACTTGACCCCTGCAGACACATTCAACCACGGCCAACATTTAGGGAACAAATTTAAAGAATGTCTCTTTCGACTTGTTTCACTTTTTCCAAGTCAAAGGTGTGACAATGGGTATCCGTATGGGTCCCAGTCATTCCTGGCTCTTCATGGGGTACATTTCTGTGCTTGAGGAACACCTGTGGAATCAAATTCCCTCCAGAGAAATAGATGTGGAATCGAACAGAAGTGAAACTGGAAAATGTTCAGTGGTGCCTCATCTGATGAAAGGCCATTGATCTGAGCCATTAACTCTGGTTCCCTCTCCACACATACCACTAGCATTCCAGAATTTTCTCTATGTTATCACTGATTTCCAGCACCCACAGTATTTTTGCCTCTGTGCCTCATGCAACAGGCTGTGAACTAGGGCTTATGCGCGAAATGTCTCCTTCTCCTTTGATGCTGCCTGACCTGCTGCACTTTTCCAGCAACACATTTTTAAGCACTGATCTCCAGCATCTGCAGTCCTCACTTTCTCCTCCTTGTGAACAATCACCCGAGAATAATGCTCAGAAAAGACATTGCTCTTGATTCATTGGAATTGAGACGATTATCCAATTAGTGTGGACTATGTCTGCTCAAAGGCACATCATGCACTATCTGCATGTTCTCCCCACCCCCGATCACCAGGCTACTCTGATGGAAGTCACTGCTTCTCATTAAAATATCTGAGAAAGTAATTCATATCTCAGTAAATGCTCCCTTTGAAGTGATTATTCACATTGATGCTGTGCCCATTAGCTGCATGTCCTGTAGTAATAATGAACTTGTTCCAGCTGTTCCCTCCTCAGCTGTTGCCTTTGGCATAGCCATCACTGAATCTGACTGAGGTGAGTGTGATCAGGTAAGAATCGAAGAGTTGTTACCTTTTAATTTTGCTTGATGAGCAAGGGGCCGATCAGTCAAAGAATTTCATTCCATACGCTGTTCTGTAAATTGGCTGGAAGGAGACAACATCCAAATAAACTGAGCACGGCACATCAACTTTTATCCATCATTGAAAATGAGCTATTTTAACTCAATTATTTTTTCTCTCTCTTTCTGGATACAATTTGCACAATTAAGAATGTTTGAATTACTGCTGAACATTCTTTGGGCAAATCATAATTCTCAATAGTGTACACATTGCGTTGGATCAGGCGATTGGCAGTGCTATTGAAATAAAAGCTGAGTATGGTCCCAACATTACCCAGTAACTCGTTTAAAGGGAGCAATGTGATCCATTTGTGAGCAAGTCACCCATGTAGCTCAGCAGAGAACTACTTATTCTGACGATCAGCTATATCGCACCAACATATTTGCCACTGTCTGACAACAGTGAGATTTTTTTTCTCATTTGTAGGATGTAGACACCCCTCAGCCTCCGACGCTCCAGGGAAAATAGCCCCAGCCTGTTCAGCCTCTTCCTATAGCTCAAACCCTCCAACCCTGGCAACATCCTTGTAAATCTTTTCTGAACCCTTTCAAGTTTCATAACATCCGTCCAATTGGAAAGACACCAGAATTGCACACAATATTCCAAAAGTGGCCTAACCAACATCCAAAATCGGTAAAAGCAATGACTGCAGATGCTGGAAACCAGATTCTGGATGAGTGGTGCTAGAAGAGCACAGCAGTTCAGGCAGCATCCAAGGAGCAGCAAAATCGACGTTTTGGGCAAAAGCCCTTCATCAGGAATAAAGGCAGAGAGCCTGAAGCGTGGAGAGATAAGCTAGGGG
>NC_057723.1:2301999-2336116 GCF_004010195.1 Chiloscyllium plagiosum
CCTTTATTCCTGATGAAGGGCTTTTGCCCAAAACGTCGATTTCGCTGCTCCTTGGATGCTGCCTGAACTGCTGTGCTCTTCCAGCACCACTAATCCAGAATCCAACATCCAATATAGCCACAACATGATCTCCCAACTCCTATACTCCATGCTCTGACCAATAAAGGAAAGCATATCAAATGTCTTCTTCACTATCCTAACTACCTGCGACTCTAATTTCAAGGAACTATGAATCTGCACTCCAAGGTCACTTTGTTCAGCAACACTCCCTAGGACCTTACCATTAAGTGTATAAGTTCCGTTAAGATTTGCTTTCCCAAAATGCATTACATCACATTTGTCTAAATTAAACTCCATCTGCCACTCCTTGGCCCGTTGGCCCGTCTGATCAAGATCTCATTTAACTCTGAGGTAACCTTCTTTACTGTCCACTACACCTCTGATCTTGGTTTCATCTGCACTTACTAACTGTACCCCTTATGTTCATATCCAAATCATTTAAAAAATGATGAAAAGTTGTAGACTCAGCAGTGATCCTTGTGGCACTCCACTGGTCACAGGCCTCCAGTCTGAAAAACAACCCTCCATCACCACCCTGTGCCTTCAACCTTTAAACCATTTTTGTATCCAAATGACTAGTTCTCCCTGTGTTCCATGAGATCTAACCTTGCTAATCAGTCTCCCATGGGGAACCTTGTTGAACACCTCACTGAAGTCCAGATAGATCATGTCTACCATTCTGCCCTCATCAATCCTCTTTGTTACTTCTTCAAAAAACTCAATCAAGTTCGTGAGACATGATTTCCCATGCATAAAGTCATGATGACTATTCTTAATCAGTCCTTGCCTTTCCAAATACATGTACATCTTATCCCTCAGGATTTCCTCCAACAACTTGCCCACCACCAACATCAGGCTCACCAATCTATAAAGTTTCCTGGCTTTTCCTTACCACCTTTCTTAAATAGTGGTACCACGTTAGCCAATCTCCAGTCTTCGAGCACCTCACCTGTGACTATCGATGATACAAATATCTCAGCAAGGGTCCCAAAGATCACTTCTCTAGCTACCCACAGAGTTCTAGGGTACACTTGATTAGGTCCTGGGGATTTATTCTACCTTTATGCATTTTAAGATGTACAGCACCTCTTCCTCTGTAACATGGACATTTTTAAAGATGTCACTGTTTATTCCCTATATTCTATATCTTCCATGTCCTTTTCCACAGTAAACACTAATACAAAAGGCTCATTTAGTATCTCCCCCATCTCCTGTGGTTCTATACATAGGCCGCCTTGCTGATCTTTGAGGGGCCCTATTCTCTCCTTAGTTACCCTTTTGTCTTTAATGTATTTACAAAATACCTTTGGATTCTCCTTAACCCTATTTGCCAAAACTACCTCATGTCCCCATTCTGCCCTCCTGATTTTCCTCTTCAGTATGCTCCTACTGCCTTTATACTCTTCTCAGGATTCACTCCAGCTATCCTGTCTATACCTTTTTTCTTAACCAAACCATCAATTTCTCGAGTCATTCAACTTTCCCCACACCTGCAAGCCTTTCCTTTCAACCTAACAGGAATATACTGTCTCTAGACACTCATTATCTCATTTCTACCGTCCCTTTACCTGCGAACATCTGCCCCAATCAGCTTTTGAAAGTTCTTGCCTAATACTGTCAAAATTAGCCTTTCTCTAATTTAGAACTTCAACTGTTAGATCTGGTCTATCCTTTTCCATCACTATTTTAAAACTAATAGAATTATGGTCACTGGCCCCAAAGTGCTCCTCCCATTGATACCTCAGTCACCTACCCTGCCTTAGTTCCCAAGAGTAGGTCAAGTTTTGCACCTTCTCTAGTAGGTACATTCACATACTGAATCAGAAAAGTTTTTTGTATGCTTAACAAATTCCCCTCCATCTAAACCCTTAATACTCTGGCAGTCCCAGTCTATGTTTGGAAAGATAAAATCCCCAACATAACCACCCTATTACTCTTACAGATAGCTGAAATCTCCTTACAAGTTTGTTTCTCAATTTCCCACTGACTATTAGGGAGTCTATAATACAATCCCAATAATGTGATCAACCCTTTTTTATTTCTCAGTTCCACCCATATAACTTCCCTGGATGTATTTCCGGGAATATCCTCCCTCAGCACAGCTGTAATGCTATCCCTTATCAAAAACGCCACTCCCCTCCTCTCTTGCCTCCCTTTCTATCCTTCCTGTAGCATTTGTATCCTGGAACATTAAGCTGCCAGTCCTGCCCAACCCTGAGCCATGTTTCTGTAATTCCTATGATATCCCAGTCCCATGTTTCTAACCATGCTTTGAGTTCATCTGCCTTCCCTGTTAGGCCGCTTGCTTTGAAGTAAATGCAGTTTAATTTATTAGTCCTACCTTGTCCTCTGATTTGTCCCTGCCTGCCCTGACTGTTTGACTCGCTTCTGTTGTCAACTGTACCAGTCTCAGATTGATCTCTTTCCTCACTATCTCCCTGGGTCCCACCCCCCCACCTTACTAGTTTAAATCCTCCTGAGCAGCTCTAGCAATTCTCCCTACCAGTATATTAGTCCCCTTCCAATTTAGGTGCAATCCATCCTTCTTTTACAGGTTATTTCTACTGCAGAAGAGATTCCAATGATCCAAAAATATGAACCCTTCTCCCCTGCACCAGCTCCTCAACTATGCATTCATCTGCTCTATCCTCCTATTCCTACCCTCACTAGTTCGCAACACTGGGAGCAATCCAGACATTACTACCCTCAAGGACCTCCTTTTTAAATTCCTGCCTAACTTTCTATATTTTCCCTTCAGAATCTCATCCCTTTGCCCTTCTATATAATTGGTTCCAATGTGTACAATGATTTCCTGTTGGTCCCTCTCCCCCTTCTCTGAGATATCCTTGATCTTGGCACCAGGGAAGCAACACTTCATTCTGATTTTTTGCTGCTGGCCGCAGAAATGGCTATCTGTGCTTCGGACTAGAGAGTCCTCTAACACAATCGATCATTTGGAACGCGATGTACCCCTCATTACATTAGAGCCTGTCTCGATACCAGGAACTTGGATGTTCCTGCTACATTCCCCTGAGAGTTCATCATCCCTTACATTTTCCAAAACAGCATACTTGTTTGAAATGGGTATCGTCACAGGAGATTCTTGCACGGCCTGCCTACCCCTCTTACCTTTCCTGGAATTAACACATCCATCTGACTGTATCTGTGATTTTTCTCCCTTCCCATGACTGCCATCCATCACACCCCTTAGCTCCTGTAAATTCCTCATTGCCTCTAACTGCAGCTCCAACCAATCCATGCGATCTGATAGGATTCACAATCGAAGACACGTTTTGCAAACCCAATCATCAGTAACATGGAAATTCTCCTGAAATTCCCACATCTGACAGGAAGAGCATATCACTCTATTACAGGCCACCTTCACAATTTACAGACCCATAAAATGGCCCTGTCTTATTGCTATAAAAAACTGTGCTCCAGGCTAATTTAGCACTTATGATTATTATTTTTAAAATTTAATCAAGAGACAGATCTCAATAAAAACATATAATCAAGAAAGAACTCACTCTCTCATTACTGTAGACTCACAGCAAGTTACACATTAAAAACTATGCACTTATGTGTTCCTCTGCTGGGAGATCTCCCACACAGGTTTCTCCAAGGTCAGCTGTGAATTAGACACACTCCGATGGCCAGAGATACATGAACTCAAACTACAAAAGCAGTAACTGTGCAGGTTCACTTCTGTGTCAGTTAGCAGTGTGAGTTTCTTTCTCTTTCTCCCACAATGACCATGTGGTCGCTGCCTTTTGTCTGTTTTCTTCCTTTAAAAGTGCCGTTGCTTTGATCCCTTTTCTCAAAAGTTCCAAAACAATGCAACAGCATATACAAGAGTAATTACTGCTCCTGGAATTTGAAGAAATCACCTCCAATATCTAAAATACCTCAGAAAAAGAGCACCTCTTTCTGCCACAATTATTTTCCATTCTCCATCTTGGATTACCCAGAAGCCTATTTATAGAGCTATAGCAAAACCTCGTGGCGCACAAACTCAATCCCCCTGTTAATGAAAGCCAAAACATAATATGCCTTCTTAACAATCCTATGAACTTGGGTGGCAACTTTGAGGGATCCATGTACATGGACCCAAAGATCCCACTGTTACTCCACACTGTCAAGAATCCTGTCTTTAACCCTGTATTCAGCATTCAAATTTAACCTTCCAAAATGTATCATTTCACATTTATCCAGATTGAACTCCATCTGCCACTTCTCAGCCCAGCTCTGCATCCTGGCAATGTCTTGTTGTAGCCTACAACAGCCCTCGATACTATCTACAACACCAGTAACCTCTGGGTCATTGGCAAACTTACTAACCCACCCTTCCACTTCTTCATTCAAGATATTTTTAAAAACCGCAAAGAGCAGAGGCCCAAGAACAGGTCCGCGTCGACACCACCGGTCACTAACTTCCAGGCAGAATTATTTCCATCCACTACCACTCACGTCTTCTTTTGGCCAGCCAATTCTGTATCCAGACAGACACATTTCCCTGTATCCCGACCCTCAGAACTTTCTGAATGAGCCTATGCCTTCTCAAATGCCTTACTGAAATCCATACACATCGCATCCACTGCTCAACCTTCGTCAGCTTGTCTCGTCACATTGTCAAAAACCTCAATAAGGTTTGTGAGGCATGACCTGCCCCTCACAAAGCCATGCTGACTATCTTTAATCAAACCATGTTTTTCCAAATAGCCAGAAATCCTATCTCTCAGAATCCTTTCCAGTACTTTGCATTTCACAGATGGAAGGCTGACTGGTCTGTAATTCCTAGGATTTTCCCTATTCCCTTTCTTGAACAGAGGAACAACATTCACCTCCCTCCAATCATCCAATACTATTCCCGTGGAGAGTAAGAATGCAAAGATCATCGCCAGAGGTGCAGCAATCTCATTCCTCACTTCCCCACAGTAACCTTGGATATATCTGGTCTGGCCCTGGGGATTTATCTATCTTGATGCTTCCCAGAATTTCCAGCCCATCCACTTCCATAATAGCAATCTGTTCAAGCCTATTAACCTGGTCCACGGTGTTCTCACTATCAACAAGATCCCTCTCTCTCTCTCATGAATACTGAAGCAAAAAACTCATTTAGGGCTGACCTTACCTCTTCAGACACCAGATACAAATTCCTTCCACTAGCTCTAACTGGCCCTACCCTCTATCTGATCATTCTTTTATTCCTCGCATTGGTGTAGAATGCCTTTGGGTTTTCCCTAATCCTTCCCCCAAAGCATTTTTGTGCCCCCTTCTTACTCTCCTCAGTCCATTTTTGAGTTCTTTCCTAGCTACCCTGTAAACCTCTAAAGCTGTGCCAGATCCTTCCTCAACCTTAAGTAAGCTTCCTTCTCCCTCCTGACGAGAAGCTCCTCCTCTCTTGTCATCCAAGGAACCTCCACCTTATCATTCCTTGCCTCTCTCAGTGGGACAAAGTTATCCAACACTCGCAACAAGTGCTCCTTAAACAGCCTCCATGTTTTTGTTGTGCCTTTCCTGGAGAACGATTGTTCCCAATTTATACTCCACAGTTCCTGTCTCATAGCACCATAATTTCCTCTCCCCTGATTAAATACCTTCCCTTACTGTCTGTTTCTATCCCTCACCTTTAGGTATGGTAAAGGTGAGGTAGTTGTGTTCACTGTCACTGAAATGCTCTCCCACTGAGAGATCTGACACCTGACCTGGCTCATTGCCTAGCACCAAATCCAATATGGTCTCCCCAGTTGTCAGCCTATCTACATACTGAGTCAGGAATCCTTCCAGAACACTCCTGACAAAATCAGCTCCATCCAGACCATCTGAACTCAGGAGGTTCCAATCAATTTTGGGGAAGTTGAAGTCACCCATAACAACAACTCTGTTACATCTGCACCTTTCCAAGGTCTGCTGTCTAATCTGTCCTTCCATCTCTCTGCTGCTATTGGAGTGTGCGTAGAAAACACCGAATAAAGTGATTGCTCCTTTCCAGTTACTGACTCCCACCCATACTGCCTCAGTAGACAAACCCTCCTCAACATCCGCCTTTTCTGCAGCTGGGATGCACTCTCTAATTGATAATGCTACTCCCCCTCCTCTTTTACTCTTCTCTCTGTTATTTTTAAAATACCTAAACCCTGGAACATCCAACAATCTTTCCTACCCCTGTGAAATCCATGTCTCCATTATGGCCGCAACATCGTAGTTCCAAGTACTGATCCATGCTCTAAGTTCATTACTCTTATACCTGACACTCCTTGCATTGGAACAGGCACACTTTAACCCATCCCTTTGTCGTATCAACTGTGTATCCTGACAGACACTCTGCAGTCTATTTCTGCCCATTCAACAACTATCCTCTCCTCTGATCTGTAGCTCTGCTTCCCATCTCCCTGCCAAACTAGTTGAAATCACCCCCACCGAAGTGCTCCAGCAAATCTCCCACCCAGGACATTGGTGCCCCTCCAGTTTAAGTGCAACCCATCCTTTATGTCCAGGTACCACCTTCCCCAGAAAGTGCCCTAATGGTCTACGAATCTGAAGCCCTTTCTCCTGCACCAGCCCTGTAGTCACGTGTTTAGCTGCACTCGCTCCCTGCTCCTCGCTTCATTATCAAGTGGCACCAGTAGTAATCCTGAGATTACTACTCTGCTCTTCCTGCTTTTTAGCTTCCAACCTAACTCCCTGAAACCACTTTTTAGATCCTCATCCGTTTTCCTGGCTATGTCATTGTTGCCAATGTGCATCACGATTTCTGGCTGCTCACCCATCCCCTTCAGAATTTTACAGCCCAGGGGCCATATCCCAGACGAGGCACTTAGGAGGCAACATACCTTCCAGCAGTCCCGTCCACGATCACAGAGTCTCCTGTCCGTTCCTCTAACTATTGAGTCTCCTACCTCTAGCGCTTTCTTATTCTCCCCACTTCCCTTCTCAGCCACAGAGCCAGGCTCAGTGCCAGAGACCTGGCCACTATAGCTTTCCCAGGTAGGTACATCCCCCAACAACAGTATCCAAAATGGTATACTCATTATTAAGGGGAATGACCAGAGGAGATCCCCACACTGTCTGCCTGTCTGTACTAAATGTCCATAAAATCTGGTGAAAACGGAGTCAGAAAGATGGGCAGTACCAAAACGCAATGTGAAATCTAAAAAAGTTAGCACAGAAAGAAAATAAAATTAGTTTTGCTGTTTCCTTGGAGTGTTAACAATTCATTTGTACAGGAGTATGTGGTATGAAGAATCTTGAGATATTTTAGCACATTAAATGTGTCATCAAAATGCAAATTATTGTTGTTACAAATTCAAATTATGGTACACCATCAGAAAGATAACTAAAACAGGAGATGATCCCCGGTATGGAGGGAATGTCTTTTCAGTAAAACGTTAAACAGAGTGGGACTGTACTCTTTGGAGTTTAGTGGAATGAGAGGTGATCTCATTGAAACATACCATATTTTTAAAGGTCTTGACAAGGTCAATGCTGAGAGGATGTTTCCCCTCATGGGAGAGTCTAGGATTGGGGGGCAGCATCTCAGAATAAAGCGGAACCAGTTTAAGACTGCGATGAGGAGGAGGTTTGTCTCTCAGATGGTTGTGAGTCTTTGGAAATCTTGCCATAGAGAGCTGTAGGAGCAGAGTCCCTATATACTTAAGGCTGAGATGGATAGATTCTTGATCCGTGGAGGAAGTAAGATATACAGGGAAAGGGCAGGAAAGTGATTGTGAGGAATGTCGGATCAGACATGAACCTGTTGATTGGCAGAGCAGGCTCAGCAGGCGCAATGATCTCACTCCTGTTTTAGTGCTTTTGGCATTGTGGTCTTCTTTTGAGATAAAAAAGGATTATTGTTCTCCAGGTGATGGAAGGTGAAAAGGTGTAGCAATTTATAGGTGTCAAGTCCTTCCTCATTATGGGCGCTGCTTCACTGGTCCATTTTAACCATCCCTGATGCTGAAAGCAGTGTTGAACCAATTTAATTATGTGGGAAATAATCCACATCAGCTCCAACTCTGTACTCCAACGCAACTACTGCTGCTTTAGGTTTAAAATGTACTTCTCTTATTTACCTTTCTGTAACTCTGACAGAATTAATCTCGGGTGTGAAGGCTGCTTGCTGCTTCTGAAACAATTATTAGTAATTGAACACTTAAGAGAGAATAAGCTCATCTCAAAGTGCTAAGGAATAAACGGCCTTTCGAAGAAATTCAAGTTAAGATATGGAGACTTGCTTCCCACCTAATCTATGACACAGCTGGAGTTAAATTGATCCAGATTCCAGGCACTTGCTAACGTTAATGAGCTTAGCAACCTGGACTCGGCAGCTGACAGGAGCTTTCTTAGTTTTCATCCGGACTGTCTATTGATTTGAGATGAAGTATCCTTGAATTCTGATAACCATACAGTAACCTAACACTGCAAAAAACAGTGCTCTAAATACTTAATCAACAGTCTGTATTGTCCAGCATCACAACGACAAGTCAATGCTGATTTCTTTTCTTGGAATCAATACTAACAAGCACAAGTAGGCGTTGCTGTTGGGTTTGTTTTGATCACAGTTATAAGATTGTGATGTTCGGTTCTTCAACAATACTGACATTCTGTTCATCTGATGGATTTGATGTGTCACATTGTCCATGCACACTTTGTGCTTGCATTAAATCGAACAATTTGATCAACTGCAGCATGACTCTGGAATTGACAGGAACTGGAGAAAATAAAAGACTCCATGCTAGAAATCTGAAATCAAAAGTAGTAAATGTTCTCGTGTTTGACACAGATTTCAGGAGGCCATGCCAGGAGCAGAACCAAGCCTATCAAAAAATGAAGACTCAGTCTGACGAAGTGACCATACAGGACGAGTTGTGCGCCAAACGGCAAGTGATAGGCAGAGCTGTGATCTCAAGCCAACAGATCAGATCTGCAGTTCTGCCTTGTTCAGTTTTGAATGGTGGTGGACAATGAAGTAACTCACTGGAGGAGTAGGCTCCACAAATGTCCCTATCCTCAATGATAGAAGAGCCCAGCACATCAGTGCAGAAGATAAGGCTGAAGCATCCTGGCAGCATTCTGCCAAAAGTGCAAAGTCATTGATCCATCTCAGCCTTCACCAATGGTCCCCAGAAACCAATTTGTTTCACTCCACGTGATTTCAAGAAACAATTGGAAGCATTGGATACAGCAAAGACTAGGTGCCCTGACAACATTCTGGCAATAGTTCAAAAACCCTTGTGTGCTAAGCTGTTCCAGTACAGCTACAACACTGGCATCTACCCAACAATGTGGAAATTTGCCCAGGCATATCCTGTTCGCAAACAGCAGGATAAATCCAACCCGGCCAATTACTGCCCCATCAGTCTACTCTCGATCATTAGTATTGTGATGGAAGATGTGCTATCAAACGGTGCTATCAAGCAGCACCTGTTCAGCAATAACCTGCTCAGTGACGCCCAGTTTGGGTTACCCCAGGGCCACTCAGCTCCTGACCTCCCTATAGCCATGGACAAACGAGCTGAATTCCAGAGGGGAGGTGATATCAAGGGCTAATCTTTGTAGCCGTTCTTGATAAGTCAACCCCTTTATCCCAGGAATCAGCCTAATGGCTTGCTTCAGAAATGTCTCCAATGCCAGTCTATCTTTGTTTTAAGATAGGGTGATGAAAGCTATTGACAGTACTCCAGGTGCAGCCTCACCAATGGCCACTACAGGTGTAGCAAGGCTGCCATGTTTTTTCTCTCCAATCCCTGAGCAATAACAATTAACGTTTAGAAGAATGTAGTGTGATCTTACTGAAACATTGAAGATTCTGGGGGGATTGACTCAGTAAATGCAGTCAAGATGTTGGCAGAGTCTCAAACTAGGAGACATAATTCCAGGATAAGAAGGCACTCATTTACAACCAGTGAGTGACAAGAATTTTGTCCACCAGACAGGTGTGGAGGAGGCTCGGACACTGAAATATTTCAAGAGGAGGTAGATAGAGTTTTGAAATATTGAAGGACCATGAGGAGCTGTACAAAACCAAACATTCTGTCTTGTAACCTCATCAACCCCTCATCCACTCTACAAGTTATACCCTCAAAGAATTCTAGGAGATTTGTAAAGCATGATTTTCCTTTAATAAATCTTGCCAGTATTCTTTTCTCATTACACGATACCCAGTCAAGGGTAGCCTATTTTCCAATTGGTTCCTCAACCTATTGGTCTCGAAAACCATCCCATGAATACTCCAGGAATGCCTTCTCTACAGATATTGTTGCTAATTTGGTTTGCCCAGACTAAACACAGATAAAAGTCCTCCATAATTACAAAGTTTCCTTTATTGAATGTTTAATGTCATTCCCAACATCACCCATTTCGGGCTTGAGTGGCCTATTTTTAGCTCCCACTAACGTTTATTGGCCTCTGTGTTTTTTAGCTCTACCATACAGATTCCATGTCATCGAAGTTAGCGTTCTTCCTCACTATTATATTAATTTACTTTTAGCCAGCAATGCAACACCACCGCCTTTTCATTTTTGTCTACCCCTCTTAAATACCGAATACCTCTGGATATTCAGTTCTCATCTCTGGTCATGCTGCTGCCATGTCCCAGTAATCCCAATTATATCATACTTGTCTTCATTGATCTGGACAATTAATTTATCCACTTTATCATGAAAGCTCTGCATTTTAAGGCACAAAGCCTTCAGGCTTGTTTTTCTATAGTACTTTTCCCACGCCTATTATTTTTCACTATGTCCCAGCTTAATCCTGGCCCTTGATTTCTCTGCCTATCACTGTTCTTACTCCCCTTCTATCTTTTGCTACTGTCCTTCATTCCACATTTTCAAACTCTGCACAGATTCCTAACATCTTACCATTTGAGTTTAAAGCCCTCCAAACCTCTCGAGTAAACATTCCTCTAACCCTGAGAGAGAGATCTTTAATCAGTCAAGGATCAAGAAGAGAAAAGGCAAGAAAGTGAAATAGAGGGCTAGCAGATCAGCCGTGATGGTAGAGCAGGCAGGATGGACTGAATGGCCGACTACTGTACCTAAATCCAATAGTCTCAGAACAGATTTCCAACAATGAATCTCCATGCTGAGGGAGTACACTGACATGAATAGGCTGGAAAGGCTGGAAGTGCTTTCAGAACTGTAAAGGAGACTGAGAGGAGATTTGATAGTGTTATTTATAATCATGGCAGGTTTATACGCAGTGAAGGGAAAAAAAATGCATCTAAGATTGGAAGGGTCAATAGCCAGAGGCAGAGATTTAAAATGATTGACAAAAGAACCAGAGGCACTGTGGGCAAATACCTTTGTCCACCTCAGATGGCTAGCGTTTGAAACACAGTGCCTGATTGGGTCATGGGTAAAGATTCAGGAGGATCCTTCAAAGGAGAATTATATTCTTCTATGAAGGAAAAAGAAAACTGTAGCAAGGAAGTCATGTTTCAGAAGGATGGACGTTTCAAGGAAGGATTGATTGTTAAAACAACTGAGTAAAACCTAATGAGAGGAATAGTTCCTGTAGTATACCAGTCAATAATTCTGTCATTGTGCATCATTCCATCAAGAAACGCAGAAGCAGTCCATATTCAATGCAACATGATCTGGAAAACATCTAGGCTTGGGCAGATAAAGCACAAGTAACAATTGTACCACAGGCAATGACCATCTGCAACAAGAGACAATCCAACCATCATAACTTTGATAATCAATGGACTTACTGTCACTGAATTCCCTGCTATCAACATCCTGGGGGTTAACATTGATCAGAAACTCAACTGGACTTGCCATATAAACACAATGGCTACAAGAGCAGGTCAGAGGCTAGGAATACCGCAGCAAGTAACTCACCTCCTGACTCCCTAAGGTCTGACCACCATCTACAAGACACAAGTCAGGACTGTGATGGAATGCTCCTCACTTACCTCGATGAGTGCAGCTCCAACAATGCTCAAGATGCTGAACACTGTCCAGCAAGTAATATCCCACCTGATTGATATCACATCCACAAGGATCCTCTCCCTCCATCACTGGCGCTCACCAGCAGTAGTGTGTACTATCTACAAGTTGCACGGCAGAAATTCACCAACATCCTCAGAGCTGCATCTGCCAAACCCAAAACCACTTCCATCTAGATGGACAAGAGCAGCAGGTACATGGGAACACCACCATCTTCACATTCCCCTCCATCTTCATGTTCCCCTTCAAGTCATTCCCCATCCTGATTTGGAAATATATCACCATTCATTCACTTGTCACTTGGTCAGAATTCTGGAATTCCCTCCTTCATGGCATTGTGGATCAACCTGCAGCACATTGTCTGCAGTGGTTCAAGAAGACAGCTCACCAGCACCTTCTCAAAGGCAGCTAGGGACGGGCAATAAATGTTGGCCCAAGCATCAATGCCCATATCCCACAAATGAATAAAATCTTAGTCCCTTACCCATGCTGATTGCAGCGAGGATTGCTGTTGCAGTCTTGATTCCTCAGTAATTCTGAGGGAGACATGAGGAAAATTAGCCTCAGCCACTGCTCTGGGTTGCTACTGAGACAATATGATGAATATTGGTCAAATGGAATAGCGATATTTGTCATTGGGATTCATACCAGATTGCTAAGCAGCAGACACCTGTCAGTGGAACAAAAAGAGAAAATGCTGGAAAAACTCAGCAAGTCTGGCAGCACCTGAGGAGAGAGTAACAGAGATAACATTTTGAATCTGGTGACTTTTATTCAACACTGATAATTACTCGGAAAAGGTGGTATTCACGGTGAGGACAGGGGGTGGGGTTGAGGGGGAGTAATCGGATAAATGGAGATGGGGCCAAGAGAGAAAGACAGTTCAGTAAACAAAAGGATGGATAATGAGATGCTGGAGAGAAAGAACAGCTGTTTACTGGGGACACTAAGTACCTGAAAATGAGTTGCTGTGCTTAAAGCAGCCCATGCTATACAGGAACTGGGGTGTGCTCACGGGTAAGGAACATGGAAGATGATGTTCAGACCCGAAAATGATCAAACTCAATATTGAGCCCTGAAGGCTGTAAGGTCCCACATTTGGAAAACTTAGTTTTCTGCCAATTAAACCAATTGTTAGCACAAGCCAACAGTACAAAGTGAGGAGATAGATTGTACAAAGCAAATCTTTCAAGACAGATTTTTTAAAAAATAGTACAAAACTCTCAATGTTGCTGTCCACTTGAAGCAGGAGGTTTTTTTTTTACCATGAAATGTTGTTTAATGGATGCCTTCACATCACTTGAGGAATACTTATATTAAATTTTCCATTTTTCAGAGAAGTGTATGTGATGAATTGGAAACCACATATTTAAAGACTCAAAATTAATGTCTTGTTTAATGAGAATATCCGAATACCCTTCATGCCTCAGCATTGATCACTTTAATAGCATTTCCTGAACCATTATTTTTGAGAATTTTTTTTATTTCCTGGTTCATTGACTAATCTTGAGAAAGGCTTGATCACATTAATTGAATGACCAAGCTTCTCATAATTTGCTAATACGCACATGTCTGAAAAATGCTTTAATCATCAGTTAGCCTTGGTTCAGTTGGTCGCATTCTAACCACGGAGAGATTTGGGATCATAATCAAGGCAGAGACTCCAATGCAGTACAGAGAAAGACAGGAAGAGCTCTCAGTTTCAGTTTCACTTTCCACTGACAAACATAAAGTCTAGGCCTAAGATTTCCAATTTACACTGACTCTGCGAATGTACTGTATTGTATTAAGGTGCTCTCCATGAGTGTGAAAGGTGCACAGCAAAAAGTGCTGAGGTAGGAGGTGATCCAAAATAAATTGATGATGGGTCGTCAACATAGAACATTACAACGCAGTACAGTCCCTTCGGCCCTCGATGTTGCGCTGACCTGTGGAACCAATCTGAAGCCCCATCTAACCTACACTATTCCATTTTCATCCATATGTTGATCCAATGACCATTTAAATGCTCTTAAAGTTGGCACAACTACTACTGTCAAGACTGTGTTGCTGGAAAAGCACAGCAGGTCAGGCAGCATCCAATGACCAGGAGAATCAACGTTTCGGGCAAAAGCCCTTTATCAGGAATGAGGTTGGGAGCCAAGGGGGTGGTGAGATAAATGGGAGGGGGTAGGGCTGGGGTGCTAAGCGTGCAATAGGTGGATGGAGATGGGAGTAAAGGTGATAGATTGGAGAGGAGAGTGGAGCAGATAGGTGGGAAGGAAGATGGACAGGTTGGACAAGTCATAAGGGCGGTGCTGAGCTGGAAGTTGGAACTGGGGGAAGATAAGGGGAGGGGAAATGAAGAAACTGGTGAAATCCGCATTGATCCTGTGGGGTTGAACGATCCCCAGGCGTTCTTCCTCCAGGAGTCGGGTGGTGAGGGAGCGGCGGTGGAGGAGACCCCAGACCTGCATGTCCTTGGCAGCATGGGAGGGGGAGTTGAAGTGTTCAGCCACGGGGCAGTGGGGTTGATTGGTGTGGGTGTCCTGGTGATGTTCTCTGAAGCACTCTGCAAGTAGGCATCCTGTCTCCCCAATGTAGAGGAGACTGCATCAGGAGCAATGGATACGGTAAATGACATTTGTGGAAGTGCAGGTAAAACTTTGATGGATGTGGAAGGCTCCTTTAGGCCTTGGGGGATGGAGGTAAGGCAGGAGGTGTGAGCGCAGGTTTTGCAATTCCTGTGGTGGCAGGGGAAGGTGTCTGGACGGGAGGGTGGGTTGGTAGGGAGCATGGACCTGACCAGGTAGTCACGGAGGGAATGGTCTTTACGACAAGTGTATAGAGGAAGGGTGGGAAATATATCGCTGGTGATGGGGGTCCATTTGTAGGTGGCAGAGGGTGATGCAATGCATACGGTGGTGGTGGGGTGGAAGGTGAGGACCAGGGGTGTTCTATATCCTTTCGTTTCTTCCTCTCCCAACATCCCCACCAGTAAACCACCACTGACACTCTCAGTCGTTTGGCTGAACTGGTCCTCACCATTAACAATTTCTCCTTTGAATCCTGTCACTTCCTCCAGATGAAAGAGGTAGCCATGGGCACCCACATTGGCCCCAGCTATGCCTGTTTCTTAGTTGGCTATGTAGAACAGTCCATCTTCTAGAGTTACACCAGCACCACTCCCCACCCATTTCCTCCATTGCATTGATGACTGCATCGCCGCCATCTCGTGTTCCCTCGAGGAGGTTGAACTTCACCAACACATTCCACCCCGAACTTACGTTCACCTGGACCAACTCAGCCACCTCCCTCCCCTTTCTGAAACTCTTCCTCCCCATCAACAGTGACCAACTCAACACAGACATCTTCTACAAACCCATCGAGTCACACAGCTACCTGGACTACACCTCCTCCCACCCTGCCTCCTGTAAAAATGCCGTCCCCTATTCCCAATTCCTCCGCCTCCACCGCATCTGCTCCCAGGAGGATCAGTTCCACCAGAGAACACACCAGATGCCTCCTTCTTTAAAGACCGCATTTTCCCCTCCCACGTGATTGATGATGCCCTCCAATGATCTCATCCATTTCCCACAATTCCGCCCTCGAACTCCACCCCTTCAACTCCTCCTGGCACCTTCCTCTGCCATCCCAGAAATTGCAAAACCTGCACCCACACCTCCCCCCTCACCTCTGTCCACCAAAGGAGCCTTCCACATCCATCAAAGTTTTACCTGCACATCCACCAATGTCATTTATTGTATCCGTTGCCCCGATGCAGTCTCCTCTACGTTGGGGAGACAGGACGCCTCCTAGCAGAATGCTTCTCTGGGATACTAACACCAACCAACCCCACCATGCCGTGGCTGAACACTTCAACACCCCCTCTGCCGAGGACATGCAGGTCCTGGCCCTCCTCCATCACCACACCCTAACCACACAATGCCTGAAGCCTCATCTTCCATCTCGGGGCCCTCCAGCCCCACAGGAATAATGTGAATTTCACCAGTTTCCTCATCCCCCTCACCCTCTCCACCTTACCCCAGTTCCAAACTTCCAACTCGGCACCGCCCTCAATTTATCTCACCACTCACTCGGTTCACACCCTCATTCCTGATGAAAGGCTTTTGCCTGAAATGTCAATTCTCCTGCTCCTCAGATGCTGCCTGACCTGCTGTGCTTTTCCAGGACTGCACTCTGAACTCTAATCTCCAGCATCTGCAGTACTCACTTTCACCGAGTCTACTCCTGTTACAGGCAGTGCATTCCATGCCGCTACTGCTCTCTGAGTAAAGAAACTACCTCTGACATCTGTCCGATATCTATCACCCCTCAATTTAAAGCTATGTCCCCTCATGCTAGCGATCACCATCCGAAGAAAAAATGTCTCACTATCCACCCTACCTAATCCTCTGATTATCTTATATGTCTCAATTAAGTCAACTCTCAACCTTCTTCTCTCTAACGAAAACAGCCTCAAGCCCCTCAGCCTTTCGTCATATGAACTTCCCTCTATACCAGACAACATCCTGGTAAATCTCCTCTGAATCCTTTCCAATGATACGACCTCTTTCCTGTAATGCTGTGACCAGATCTATACGCAATACTCCAAGTGCGGCCACACTAGAGTTTTGTACAGGTGCAGCATGACCTCATGGTTCCAAAACTCAATCCCTCTACCAATAAAAGCTAACCCAATGCATGCCTTCTTAACAACCCTGTCAACCCGGTGGCAACTTTCAGGGATCTATGTACCTGAACACCGAGATCTCTCTGCTCATCTACACTCCCAAGAATTTTGCCATTAGCCCAGTACTCTCTATCCCTGTTGCTCCTTCCAAAATGAATCACTTCACACTTCTCCACACTAAATTCCATTTGCGACTTCTCAGCCCAGCTCTTCAGCTTATCTATGTCCCTCTGTGAAGTACAATATCCTTCGTCACTATCCACAACTCCACCGACCTTAGTGTCATCCGCAAATTTACTAACCCATCCTCTATGCCCACGCCCATGTCATTTATAAAACTGACAAATACCAGTGGACCCAACACCGACCCTTGCAGTACACCACTCGTAACTGAACTCCTGGATGAACATTTCCCATCAACCACCACCCTCTGTCTTCTTTCAGCTAGCCAATTTCTGATCCAAACTGCTAAATCACCCTCAATCCTTTGCCTCTGTATTTTGTGCAATAGCCTACCATGGGGAATCTTATCAAACGCCTTACTGAAATGCATATACAACACTTCAACAGCATTACCATCATCCACCTGTTTGGGCACCTTCTCAAACAACGCAATAAGGTTTGTAAGGCACAACCTACTCTTCACAAAACCGTGTTGAATGTCCCTAATCAGCTTATTCCTTTCGAGATGATTATAAATCCTATCACTTGTAACTTTTTCCAACACTTTACCCACAACCGAAGTAAGACTCTATAAGTACCAGGGTTGTCTTTACTCCCCTTCTTGAACAAGGGGACAACGTTTGCTATCCTCCAGTCTTCTGGCACGATTCCTGTAGAAAGTGACAATATAAAGATCAAAGCCAAAGGCTTTGAAATCTCTTCCCTGGCTTCCCAGAGAGTCCTAGGATTAATACCATCCGGCACAGGGGACTTATTTATTTTCACACTTTCCAGAATTGCTGAAACCTCCTCCTTGTGAACCTCAATCCCATCCAGTCTACTAGCCTGTATCACAGCATTCTCTTCCACAACATTGTCTTTTTCCAGTGTGAATACTGACAAAAAATATTCATTTAGCACTTCCCTATCTCCTCGGACTCCACGCACTACTTCCCACTACTGTCCTTGTCTGGCCCTAATCTTACTCTGTTCATTCTTTTTTTTTGACATAACTCTGGAAAGCCTTAGGGTTTTCCTTGATCCTATCTTCTTAGCTCTCTCTTTAGGTCCTTCCTGGCTAACCTGTAACAGTCAAGTGCCCTAACTGAGCCTTCATGTCTCACCTTTACATCAGCTTCCTTCTTCCTCTTGCCAAGAGATTCAACCTCTTCAGTGAACCACGGTTCCCTCACTCCACCATTTCCTCCCTGCCTGACAGGTACATACTTATTATTCCTTGAATAAGCTCCACATTTCAATTCTGCCAATCGCCTGCACTTTCCTTCCCCATTCTATGCATCCTAAATCTTACCTAATCGCATCATAATTGCATTTCCCCCATCTATAACTCTTCCCCTGTGGTATATACCTATCCCTTTCCATTGCTGAAATAAACATAACCGAATTGTGGTCACTATCACCAAAGTGATCACCTATCTCTAAATCTAATACCTGGCCTGGTTCATTACCCATTACCAGATTCAATGTAGCCTCGCCTCTTGTTGGCCTATCTACATACTGTGTCAGGAAACCCTCCTGCACACATTGGAAAAACTGACCCATCTAAAGTTCTCGAACTATACCATACATCAAAGAAGTTTCAGAAATGACAGCCAGACTACTAAGACCCCTCGGAATCTTAGTAGCACACAAACCCACCAACACTCTCAAACAAAAACTAACAAACTTAAAAGACCCAGTGCAATCCATGGACAAAACCAATGTCATCTACAAAATTCCATGCAAGGACTGCCACAAACACTACGTAGGACAAACAGGAAGAAAGTTAGCCACCAGGATACACTAACACCAGCTAGCCACAAAAAGACATGACCCTCTATCCCTCATAGCCCTACACACGGATGAAAAAAACCCACCATTTCGACTGGGACAACACATCTATCCTGGGAAAGGCTAAGCAAAGATCACTTGGAGGTCGCCACTGATGTTGTTACCTAGCCAGGTAATGAAACGTCTGGATATCAAACCTTCAGCTCAGCGAGCAAGCCTACACCCTAAACCTCAACCTGAGCTACAAACATTCACAAACCTTGCAAAAATGTGACCAATCCACATGATCTAAGAGCCTCCTCTCAATGAGGACAAACACACACAGTGGAAGTTAGCATGATATTCAATGAGTCAGTGCAGCCTTTGACAGGCAGATTGTTTGATGGAAAAGATCTCAAACACAGCACCATGCTCATGGTCTACAGCACAGCTGTGTTTACCACCCTCCCATCTGCAACAGAGACATGAAGAGACAAGCAGATACCTCAAAGCCCTCGAGAAATATCGCTAGTGATGCCACCACCAAATCTTGTAAATTCAGTTACAGAATAGGTAGTCTAATATAAGTGTTAATCTTAGGCAAGCATCTCCAATTTTGAGACACCGCTTACATTGGGTGAGCCATATCGTTGGCAAAACTAACACAACAGCTCCAAACCAAGCTCCCTACTCGGAGGCTCCTCATGGCAAATGATACCAGGAGGAATTCTTCACAGTTGTCCCCAAAGTTCCTGAAACAACACAACATCCACATAAACCCACGGGAATTTCTTGCTCTGCACTGCCCAGGCTGGTGAAGAGGGATCCACAAAGATGCCATTCATTTTGAGCATCTCCAACAATCCCACATGTAGACAGGGCACAAACAGTGAAAGAATTGTGTGAAAAGCTGAGCATCCCACTAACCCAGGTCAGCAAACACCATCTGCCCCCACGGCAGGTAGGGCAGGTAGATGCAGCATTGGACTATCTAATCACCTCAGGACGCATAACTCCAGATTGGAAAAATGTCATCCTCATTTGTAAGAGTCTGCCTAAGATGGAGAAAAAGTTTTGAAGGAGTACATAGGTTAATGCATGCAGACAAACTGTTAAAGCTAAGAAGCGAGAGTATTAATGAATAAAAACATATTTTTCAAAGACTTCCATCTTGTGTAGATCAATTGGCAGTTAACTGTCAATCATCAGCTAACTGATACAGTCTTGATAGAAACAGTATGCAGAGTCCACTTACCAACCAATTAGCACTGTCCTCCCATAATGGGTAAATGTTGTTCTCCCATTATATTGGTCCTCCTGTGAGTTACCCTGATGTAAACAAGACAAAATACTTTGACAACATGTGTCTTTTTGTCAACAATGTTCACGTTCTGCACAACCAAACAACTATTTGAACAATGACATTCTCCTCCTTTTCATCTAATTCACGGTTGTCACTGTTTCATTTTTTTTTTACTCATTCCTGATTCTCTTCAATTTTCTTTCAAATTTCAATCAGATGGCTCCTGCGGCAGGAAAAGCTTATCTTGTCACATCTCTTAAAAATGGTTTCACAAAGTCCTTTCTTCCATTGCTAAGATGTCACTTGTAGAAAATAAATTTTAAAAAAAAAGTCTTGACAGCCTGTGGGGAGATGAGTGCAGGTTGGAGCCATATCCTGTATCATCACAAGGGAACGATATGATGTAACTGATGACTGGAAGTAATTAGTGGCACATTAGATAACTGGAAAGAATATCGTATTGTTAGTGGTACCAATCTTGTACCAAGAGTATTTCCATGAAAATTGTTATAACGTAGATGGAGGAGTACACCGTCCTTCTCTCGTTCCACTACTTAATTGAGTTACTTTGTTCCTCTTGCGTTCAATTGTGTGATTTCTTTTTTAGGTAAAAACAAGGGCTGCAGATCCTGGATTCTAGATTAGAGTGGTACTGGAAAGGCACAGCAGTTCAGGCAGCATCCGAAGAGCAGGAAAATCGACGTTTCGGGCAAAAGGCCTTCATCAGGAATAGACTCCTGATCCTGCTCCTCAGATGCTGCCTGAATTGCTGTGCCTTTCCAGCACCACTCTAATCTAGAATCTGATTTCTTTTTTAATTTATTTGTGGGATGTGGGTATCGCTGGCTGGCCTGCATTTATTACCCGTCCCTTGAGAAGGTGGGGGTGAGCTGCTTTCTTGAACTGCTGCAGTCCATGTGCTGTATGTTGACCCACAATGCCCTAAGGGAGGGAATTCCAGGATTTTGACCCAGCAACAGTCGGCCAAAATATTTCTCGATATTAGATATAAAACCAACCCATCAAGCAAGTTTCTTATACAAACACAAAATTCTTGATTTATTATAAAACAAAGATTAATTAATAAAAATGTGGAGTTATTTGAATCACACAGTTTGCAAAATAAATATAAATGTTAGTGTCACTAAAATAACTCTGTCTCCCCACCATACCAACCCCCGATGCAAACACATACAGTCACTGCAGGTAAAGGGAAAAAGATAGACTTCTTCCTGCAGAACTTCACTTAAAACAAACTTTCTAAAATGTTTCGGAACGTGATGATTTGGTTTCCTTTACCTATGATCAAGTCATTACTGCACGCTTGTCTTTGGGAACTTGGCAGACACAAGAACTGCCATTTTGAGATGTTCTTTCAGTCACTCTTGTAGAAGACCAACCAGGTTTTATCCTGATCTGACAGCGAATACATTTCAGAAACAGGAAACATGAGTGGAGCAGCTTGTTCTATAGCAGACTTTCCCCAAGTGAAAATCTAAACCACAAGCCCGCAGATAACATCCAAACAGAACAGCCAAAGAACTGTTATAAAACAATTATAAGCTGTTATAAAACAGTCAACTGCATTCCCTGAAGTGAATTTAAGCAAAAAAAAAAGCAACTATCTGGAAATATTTGGTTTCTAAGAAATTCCAAATAAAGAACTAAAGCTCTGACCTGTCTTTTCAGTGACTTTTAAAAATTAGATTCAGGCATCATCACAATCCTACAAATATAAGGTGACAAAAATAATCAAATCTGAATCAATTTCATATGAGAACCAGAAGAACATTATCAAAATGGCGATTTGTTAGAAGTTGAAACACATTATACAGGACCAGACTATTCAAATCGGACTCTTGGCTGTTCTCCCATATTTTCCCGTCCCTAAACTCGAGGGCGCCCACAATATTAAAACTCACTCTATATCCTGTTTCCCCCATCAACCCCATTCTTCCTGATCTATATTAGCTTCCAGTCAAGCAACATCTTGATTGTAAATTTCTTTTCTTTGTTTTAAAATCCTTCTATAGCCTTTACCCTCTTTGTCTTTGTAATGCCCCCAAAACTCCCCAATCTTACAGAGTAACCATGCTTTTCGAATTCTAGTGTCTCCTGCAACTATCATTGTGATGGCTGTGCCCTCAGTTGACTAGGCCCCAAGCCTCTAAATTCTGTTCCTCCCCTCTTTGTCTCTTTACCTCATGCATCTTCCGAAAGACAATCTTTCAAATCTATTCTTTAATCAAGCTTTCAGTCATTCAACCTAATATGTTCCTATAGGCCGATGCTCGTTAAAGTTTGGAAGAATAGGAGCAAATCTATTTGAGGTCTATAAGATGCTAAAGAGGATTAACAAAGTAGATGGAGAGTGGATGTTTCCTCATGTCGGGTAATCTAGAATGAGAGGTCACAGTTTTAGGATAAGGATTAGCAGATTTAGAGCAGAGATGAAGAGAAATTACTTGCCTGAAAGGATTGTGAATCTGTGGAATTCACTCCACCAAGAGTTCAGTGGATGCTGGAGCAAATGTTAGGAGGCGATAGAAAGATATTTCATTAGTAATGGGTTAAAAGGTTATGGAGAGCAGGCAGGAAAGTGGAATCGAGGTCGAGGTGAGATCAGCCACAATTTTATTAAACGTTGGAGCAGGCTCAAGGCGCTGAGTGGCCTCCTCTTGTTCGTAGTTCTTTTGGTCTAATGTGACATGGCGTCTTATTTTATTTTGTAATGCTCTTGTGAAGTGAATTGAGGTGTTTTCATGCATAGAAGACGCTATGCAGAAGCTTAACATGCACATGAGAGAGCAAGGGTAAGGATTATGAAATATTTCTGAAAACACTAAACATGATTCTACAATTGTACGACACTTGCTAAAAATTCCAAAGGCATTAGATTTATGCCAACACACAATTTAAGAAAAAAACAAGAAGTGCCGCTGAATTTCAGCCAGTCTAATAGCTTTGATTCTTGTTTGAGATCTCCACTATCTATAGTTCTCTTTTTCATTTTACCCAATCTAACATTGTCAGTCAGGCACTCAATGTGATTCACTTCTTCGGCAACATGTTGGGCAGAAAGATCATGGCCACATATGGTGTCTTTTCCAGCCAATTCTTGATGAATTTGGCAACATCTGGAACAGTCAAATTGCCAGCTTCAAATTGAAACAAAAGCCTTGCATTGATCTATTCCTGGTGCACTCTCCCATTGCAACACCTTTACGAACGAGATATTTACCAACAAATCAGCAACCTCTCATCTCATGCAGTGTAAATTGTCATTCCTTTTGAAATTTGGTGTTCTTGTAATTATGTCCTGACGAATACAAGACAGAAAGCGACAATGGCATTTATTCGTTTGACAGCAATATTTGATGTGTTTACGAAGCAACTATTAAGAGAATGTTGATATTTGATACATTGGGAGGAAATTTGTACGGATTGTCAGAGGGTTCCTTGGGCTGAGCAGTTTGCGTCTATGCTGTACATTCTATGTAAGTGAATGCATAATTTAACACTTTTCAATATTGTTTTTTATGACTAACCTGCTGGGAGCGTTGTTAAAAATTCAGTTCCATAAACGTTTTCACCAAGTATACTGGCTGCCTTCCAAATGAGCCAATAGCATGTTGACAGATTTAACCATCAAATATCCTATTGCATCTGCCATCTCAGTCTGGGTACTGAGAGATTTGTTCCGGTTCATTTTGCCAACGTTAAGAACACCTTAGAAGATACAAACTCTCCCAGACACATCTTCCTCTGACATAACAGAGAGTGTTAAATAATTGCACTGTGCTTGCATAATTTTGTTTTTGTATTATTTTTCAAAACTGAGTTTGTTTTTCAGCTAAAGATATGCTCACAGCTTTCACCCAGTGGTTAATAATTAACTATGCATCAGAAATGAATGTTAAAATGAGTTAGTTTGGTAATGAGCCAAAAAGGGATTTTTTTGAGCAGATCATAAGATTGTAAGAAATAGGAACAGGAGTAGGCCATTCGGCCCGTGAGTCTGCTCCACCATCCAATAGGATCATGGCTGAAACAACATTCCTCATATCCATGTTCCTGTCCTTATAAGATCTTTGACACACTCCTATTACAGTGCATATACTTAAATTAATTCTGAGTTCTTTTCCTTGATTATTTTGTGGGATGTATTTGTTGCTGACTGGTTTGTTGCCCATCTCCAGTTATCCTCAACCTGAATGACTTGCTCATCCATTTCAGAGGGAAGCTAAAAGCCAATCAGATTGGCAAATGTGATAGAAGAGAATGAGGACTGCAGGTGCTGGAGAATTGAGTCAAAAGTGTGGCGTTGAAAAAGCACCAGCCGGTCAAGCAACATCTGAGGAGCAGCAGAGTTGACATTTTGAGCCTTTCATCAGGAATTGGATAGTCCAGGGATAGATGGCAGATTCCTATCCCAAAAGGAATTAGTGAGCCAGATGGGTTCTTACAACAGTCATTGGGAGTTGACATGGTGGTCACTATTTGTGGGACTAGATTTATAATTTAAATCCCACCTGCTAACATGGTCAAGATATGAACTACTGACTGCAGAGCTCTGGCACAGGTCTCTGAATGTCTAATCCGTTGACTACCCCATGGCACCACCATTTGGATGATGTTTGAAAGGAAGGAACCAAATCTTAAGAACCACATCACACATTTACTCCAAGAGTAAAGTGGCAGGAACAGATGAGAAAGGAGAATGACTCCAGCTGCAAAGTGATGTAGCAGATTCGCCCTGAAACCATCACCTCTTCCCCTTCCTTCCATCTCACCAGTATTTTCTTCAAGATCATGAGAATCGTGGGTGTCTCTGTGAAAAGTAGCTTCAGATAGTTAGGATGGGGAGGGTTCCTGCCTGGACCATTACAATAAGCACCAGAAACCTGGGAGAGCGAAGCAGACACATGTTTACTGTTACTGCTTGTGAATGAACTTCCCTCCATCATCAGGTCAGAAGTGGGGTTGTTCACTGATGATGATTGCACAATGTTCAGCACCAATTGCAACTCCTCAGATACTGAAACAAGATTCAGGAGGATCCTTCAAAACAGGATTATATCTTTTCTTGAAGGAAAAGCAATCTGTAGCAGGGAAGTCATGTTTCAGGGGATGGACAGGATTGATCTTTCATTCCTGATGAAGAGATTTTGCCCGAAACGTCAATTTTCCTGCTCCTCGGATGCTGCCTGACCTGTTGTGCTTTTCCAGCACCACACTCATGACCTTTGAAAAAATTTACTAAGAATTAATGAGATGATTAGTTCCTGTATTATACCAGTGAGTAATTCTGTTATTATGCAGATCAAGAAATTCAGAACCAGCCCATGCTCAAATGCAAAAAGATCTGGACAATATGCATGTTTGGCCTGACAAGTGACAAGTAACATTCATGCCACAAAAATTCCAGGCAATGACCATCTCCAATAAAAAACAATCCTACCACTCCCCTTTGACAATCAATGGCCTTACCATCACTGAATCCATCCCTCACTATCAACACCCTGGGAGTTATCATGGAACAGAAACTTAACTGGACTCACCACATAAGCATGTTGTCTATAAGAACAGGAATACTGTGGCAAGTAACTTACCTCCAGAGTCCCCAAAGCCTGTCCATCATCTACAGGCCACAAGTCAAGAATGTGGTGGAATACTCCCCACTTGTCTGGATGGGTGCTGCTCCAACAACATTCAAGACGCCATCCAGGTCAAAGAAGCCCACTTGATTGGCAGCACATTCATAAACAACTACTCTCTCTAGCACCGATACTCAGTAGCAGCAGTATGAACTATCTACACGATGCACGGCAGAAATTCACCAAAAATCCTCAGATGGTCCAAGCCCACGACCACTTCCATCTAGGAGGACAAGGGCAGCAGATACGTGGGAACATCGTTCCCCTCCAAACTCCTCACCATCCTGACTTGGAAAGTTATCACCTTTTCTTCACAGTCGCAAAGTTAACATCCTGGAATTTCCTCCCTAAGGGCGTTCTGGGTCAACATACAGCACATGGAATGCATCAGTTCAAGGAGGCAGCTCACTACCACCTTCTCAAGGGGCAACTAGGGACGGGCAATACATGCTGACCCAGCCAGTGACAGCCACGTCCCATGAGTGAATAAACCAAAATTCCAAAGTAAGTGAATGTTGCAGTTACTCTGCAGCTTATGACTGGGATCACCTGTAGTGTGGCATGGACCCAAGATCCCGGTTGAGGCCATCCTGATGGATACCGAACTTGGCTATCAGCCTCTGCTCAGCCACTCTGCATTGTTATGTACCACGAAGTCCACCTGAAGATCCAAGGCTGGACACAATCTTACCTCGGCCTTCATGTCTCTCCTTTATATAACTGCTGAACCAGAAACAGACCATTGTTTGCCACAAACTGCCCAGCCTTCAGGACTCCATTGACCACAATACCATACAAACAACCCTGTCATGGCAACCACTTCAAGACGTGTCAGTGCGTTGACATGGATACCACCATTGCATGTGGGGGCACCTATCATATACACGGCAGATATTCATGTGACTCAGCCAGTGTCGTTGCTCTCATACGCTGCAGGCAAGGATGCCCCGAGGCATGATACATTGGTGAGACCAAGCAGAGGCTATGACAACGGATGAATGGACACCACATGGCAATCAACAGACAGAGATGCTCCCTGCAGATTTGCAGTTGCGGATACATTCTAGTTTGCTCAAAAAGCACACAATCTGTCGGCAGTCAGTCCAGGTAAAAATTAATTCCTACTTTGGAAACAGAACCAGTTTGATTCAAGGTTGGGATACAGACAGACTCTAACCTCACACCTTTAGTATATTGCCTGAGCTGGGATGTCACCCTTTTTTTGGAAAACCTTAAGTTTTGGGGAATGTGACTTGAAAGAGGTTCTAGGATTTACATGTTAATGAACTGAAACCTGCAACCCCATTCTAAGTGATTAAAGACTTAACAGCAATTTAGATTTGTTCAATAAATCACACTAATTGTATAACACTTTGATCATTTATTATCAATTCTGTATCCTATAATCTTGCCCCACTAGCTACCTGACGAAGGAGCAGTGCTCACACCTCCAAATAAACCTGTTGGACTATAACCTGGTATTGTGTGATTTTAACTTTGTCCACCCCAATCTAACACCGGCACCTCCACATCATGGTGTGGACTATGCTTAACAGCCAGTATGATCTCAGTGTTCCCTCTTAAGGGCAGCAATAACTATTTGAGATCAGGCTCAGTTGTAACTCTTTGGGTGTAACGTTTCCTTTGCGGAAAGTGTAACAGTCTTATTTGACCAATTTTAACAACCCATTTTCTTCGATTCTGTCTTGGGAGCTGCGCATGAGTGGTGAACCTAATATTTATTGCCCATCCCTAAATACCTGGGCGCAGGTGTTCATGGGCAATCTTACAGAGTCAGAGAGTTCTACAGCACAGAGACAGGCCCTTTGTCCCAAACTGGTCCATGCTGACCAAAATGTCCATCCACATTAACCCCATTTCCCTGCACTTGGCCCATTTCCTTTTAATCCTTTCCTATCCATGCATTTGTCCAAATGCATTTTAAATGTATCCGCATCAACCACTTCCACTGGCAACTCATCCCATATGTGTACCACCCTCTGTGTAACAGCATTGCTCCTCAGGTTCCCTTTTATTCTTTCCCCTCTAACCTTAAACTGATGCCCTCTAGTCCTTGATTCCCCAATCCTGGGAAAATGACTGAGTGATTTCACCCTATCCACACCTAAAATAATCTTATACGCTTCCATAAGATCATCCCTCAGTCTCCTACGCTCTACAGAAAAAAGTCCTAGCTTGTCTGACCTCTCCCTATAACTCAGAACATTGAGTCCTGGCAGCATCCTTGTAAATTTCTTCTGCACTCTTTCCAGTTTAATAACGTCCTTCCTATAGCAAGGTGATCAAAACTGGACACAATATTCCAAGTGCGGCCTCACCAAAGTCCTGTATGACTGCAATATAACTTCCGAACCTCTATACTCAGTGCCCTGACTGATGAAGGCCAGTGTGCCAAAAACCTGCTTCACTGCTTTGTCTACCTGTGACTCCATGATTGTGCTGCATGATTTCCAATTGACCAAATGTGTTTGATTGTGAATGACAAACTACAACAAAGGCAATGGATTTGTGCCAACACTTGGATTACAATGTCAAGTGTTCAAAATGAGATTACTTTCAGGCAGCCCTTGGAGTGTATTTGAACCTTTGAACTGAAAAGTAGTAATTTATAGAGTTTATCTGGAAAATATGAACAAAATGAAATATCTATAATTTGATCAAGAATCCAATTGTGACAGAATGTAATATTCATTATAGTTTTGTTCTGGGATCAATCATCTCCCTGTTTCCATTTGCATATGAATTTAAGTCAGGAAGAAAATTTACCTAGCTCATTGATTTCATGCTGGGGATTTACAGACATGCTGAACATCTTTCTGCCCTAACAGACCCATTCTTCAGAAATCTCCTGAGACAGACAATCCAAGAGGATAACAAATTTACAAAAAAGAAAACTCTGGGGAAAAGCTGCAGGAGACTCCAGAATGAATCTCATGAGCCTTATTATTGGTGATTACTCAGCAGCTCACAATGTTACAATATCGGATTGTGAAAGGAAGCAGCAAAGGCAGAACCTTTAATCGATTATACCTGTGCCACATCTGCGAGCACAAGGGAAAATAGCTTTAACTTGAGGGGTGATAGATATAGGACAGATGTCAGAGGTAGTTTCTTTACTCAGAGAGTAATAGGGGCATGGAACACCCTGCCTGCAACAGTAGACTCGCCAACTTTAAGGACAGTTAAATGGTCATTGGATAGACATATGGACAAGAATGGAATATTGTAGGTTAGATGGGCTTCAGATTGGTTTCACAGATCGGTGCAACATCGAGAGCTGAAAGGCCTGTCCTGCGCTGTGATGTTCTATGTTCTGTATCTTTCAAAGAGTTATCTAATTATTCCCTGCTCTTTCTCCCATAGTTTTGTACTTTTTCCCTCAGCAAGGATGTATTACTATTACAGTAATGTATTACTATTACTATGTATTATAATAGTAACTGTAATTACTATTACAGTTATTATTGACTATGCTTCTACTGCTCTTTTAGGCCTTACATTCCAAAACATCACAACTAAACAAAATCTTACCAGAAATCTGAATCTTACCAGAAATTAACTATATAAACATATATTGCTGAAGAAACTCAGCAGGTCTGGCAGCATCTGTGGAGAGAAAAACAGAGTTAAGGTTTCAGAATTGTTCATTTTAGAGTTGGGGTAGCACAGTGGCTCAGTTGATTAACACTGCTGCCCCCACAGCGCCAGGGACTCGGGTTTGATTCCAACCTCGGGTGACTGTTTGTGTGGAGTTTACATATTCTCCCCCTTGACTGTGTGGGTTTCCTCCGGGTGCTCTGGTTTCCTCCCACAGTCCAAAGATGTGCAGGTTGTGTGGATTGACCATAGGAAATATGGGACAGGATAGGGTAGGGGGGTGGATCGGGAATGGATACTTTTCGGGAAGTCAGTGTGGACTTGATGGGGACTGAATGGTCTGCTTTCATACTGCAGGGACTTTATTCTATTTGAAAGATCACTGGACTTGGAAAAATACAGCACAGGAAGATGCCCTTTGGCCTGAGCTCTAAGGAAGTGCCCCTCGACCCAAAATGTTAGCTCTGATTCTCTCCACAGATGCTGCTGGACCTGCTGAGATTTTTCAGGAGTTTGTGATTTTGCTTCATTTTCTATGAGATCCAGCTGACTGACCTTGTTATAATCACTACATGGACATTCCCACAGAAACTCAGACTCCCTGGAAAAGTGTGGATCTGGTTGAAGACGACAGCCACAAAGATGCGGTGGATTAGGAAAGCTCTTCTCCACACAAAGGGTGATCCACATCTGGGACTCTCTTGCAGAGTGAATGCTCGGTCAGTTGTTAATTTTAAATCCGAGGTTGATAAATGTTTGTAGAGCAAAGGTATTAAGGGATATGGTCCAAATGGAATTAGGCCACAGAGTGGTCATGATCTCATCGAATGGTGGAACCGGCTCGAGGGGCTGAATGGTCTCCTCCTGTTCCTATCAGAAACCTTGCTTTAATTAGTCTGCATTATATTCTGCATTCTGCCCCCACCCCATCCTGTCCCTCAAACTGCTCCACCTCTCTCCCTCTCCACTTTAAAGAGACTGTTTGACAATTTTGACTCTTTGAGAATTCTCCCAGGGGAGGTGATGGCCCTAGTGGTATTATCGCTGGACTGTTAATCCAGAGACCCAGGTAATGTTCCGGGGACCTGGATTTTAATCCTGCTGCAGCAGATGGTGGAATTTGAATTCAATAAAAATCTGGAATTAAGAGTCTAAAGGATCATGAGTCATTGTCAGGAAAACCCCATTTGGTTCACGAATGTCCTGTAGGGAAAGAAACTGCCATCCTTACCTGTTCTTGTCTACATATAACTCCAGACCCATAGCGATGTGTCTGACTCTTGACTGCCCTCTGGGTAATTAGGAATGGGTGCTAAATGCTGGCCTAGCCAGCACTGCCCACATCCAGTCGATAAATTTTTAAAAAATACTTTTTAGCTATCCATCCGAATGTCTTTTCATGTGACTCAATATCCATTTTTATTTCATTGAGAGGATAAAGTTTTGAGCTGAGTCAACAAAGAAGATTACGGCCCAGGAACAGGCCCTTCGGCCCTCCAAGCCTGTGCCAATCCAGATCCTCTATCTAAAACCTGTATCCCTCTGCTCCCTGCCCATTCATGTACGATACATCTCAAATGATGCTATCGTACCCGCCCCTACCACCTCCGCTGGCAATGCATTCTAGGCACCCACCACCCTCTGGGTAAAGAGCGTTCCATGCATATCTCCCTTAAATCTTTCCCTTCTCACTTTGAACTTGTGATCCCTAGTAATTGCGTCCTCCACTCTGAGAAAAAGTTTCTTGCTATCCACCCTGTCTGCACCTGTCATGATTTTGTAGGCCTCAATCAGGTTCCCCCCTCAAACCTCCTTCTTTCCAATGAAAATATTAGAAGAATACAGCGCAGTACAGGCCCTTTGACCCTCGATGTTGCGCCGATCCAAGCCCACCTAACCTATACTACTTTCCAATGAAAATAATCTTAATCTACTCAACCTCCCCTCATATCTAGCACCCTCCATACCAGTAAACAGCCTGGTGAACCTCACCCACACCCCCTCCAAAGCATCCACATCCTTTTGGTAATATGGCAACCAGAACTGTATACAGTATTCCAAATGTGGCCGAACCAAAATGTTATACAACTGTAACATGACCGGCCAACTCTTGTACTCAGTACCCTGTCCGATGAAGGAAAGTATGCCGTATGCCTTCTTGAGCACACTACTGATCTGCATTGCAAACTTCCGGGAACAATGGACCTGAACACTCAGATCTCTCTGTATATCAATTTTCCCCAGGACCTTTCCATTTACTGTATAGTTCAGTCCGGAGTTGCATCTCCCAAAATTCACCAACTCACATTTGTCCGGATTGAACTCCATCTGCCATTTCTCTGTCCAACTCTCCAATCTATCTATATTCTGCTGTATTCTCTGACAGTCCCCTTCACTATTTGCTACTCCACCAATCTTAGTGTCATCTGCAATCTTGCTAATCAGACTACCTATACCTTCCTCCAAATCATTTATGTATATCATAAACAACAGTGGTCCCTGCACAGATCCCTGTGGAACACCACTGGGCACAGGTCTCCATTTTGAGAAGCTCCCTTCCATACTACTCTCTGTCTCCTGTTGGCCAGCCAGTTCTCTCTCCACCTAGCTGGAACACCCTGAAACCTATGCGCCTTCACCTTCTTCATCACCCTACCATGGGGAGCCAAGTCATCAGGAAGAATGGCTCCCTGTTAATGTGTGAAATGAATCAGGGAGAAAACATTCACAGTAACATCACAGTACAAGGGAAAGTCTGCAATATAACATGAAGTTTAATTTCATTTCTGTTATCCAGCTTATCGCCAAATCAATTCATTAACAAAAAAAAGTCACCAATTTGATAAACATATTAACATTAAATTATGCTTTAGATATAGCTTAATTAATCATAATTCTGCTTGGTATTTACTTGATCAGATCTAGGGAATAAAATTGAAATTAGATAAAGAGTTCTTAATCTTTCAAGAAGTTAAAATCTGAGATCTGCAGTTAAGAATAGTTAAGCAAAACATTTAGCTTAATTTTCCTGGAAAATAAGGTTGTATTTTTGGTCAAAGTTACTGTGCTATGGAGCAATATAGTCACAGGGACAGTGTAAGCACTTCTCGCTGTCATGTTAGTAAGACAGAGAATTGTAAACTTACAACCCTTGAATATTTCATTTTAAATTAAAGTTTAGGGTGATCCAGGTGATTGCTCCAAATGCAAAAACTTCCTGAAGTTAACAGCATAGAGAAAACCTCCTTCAATTAGCTTAACTTCAAAACACAGATGACCATCAGCATGGATGCTGTTACAGTATTAACCTTCATTTCACACTGGAGCCAAAATTACATCAAAGCAATGCAAAATATGCATATGCGTGTTTGCCTTCTCTTTTGAATACTGTACTAGAACTTTGTTAAAAAGATCGGCAGTTAGTTTTGAAGAAAAGTCATATCAGACTTGAAACATTAACTGTTTCCACAGATGTTGCCAGACCTGCTGAGTTTCTGCAGCATTCTCCGTGTTTGTTTCAGCTTTCCAGCTTCTGCAGTGCTTTGCTTTTATTCATTAAATAATTTGTTATTTTTCTCTCCTAATCATGCACGTCAGCTCAGGTACAACATGAGCAGATGGATCATGGTATCCATTTTTAATAGTGACCCCTGTTTTCTGGGTTGGAAAGGTCCCCTCAGCAGAAATAAAAGAGTTGATTTGAGAGAAGCTGGCCAATGTTTATATCTTTTTATGTAGTAAACCGTCTAATAAATAGACGTATGGCAGAGTATTTCGATCCCGTGAAAGGTACATCTTGTTCCATGAGGGACCCCAGAATGTTTCTCATGGTGTGATGGTGCTCCTCCTTTAAACAAGATTAGGTTGTCCTTTGTTTATTTTTCAACGTAGTTGTAAAGACAAAGACTCTGAAATGTCTGGGGTTGATCTAATTGAGAATGTTTTCAAGTTAAAAGAAAACTATACAATGAAAGGGGAGTGGCCAGTTCTCCCAGCTCAGCTTCTCTATGGTTTGGTTTGGTTTGGTTTTCGCACTCTGGCTGTTCTCTGAAAGCAGGCAGTTCAGTTTGTGGCTGCTGGACCAAGAAACAGCTCCATGGAAGAGGGTGTCTCGTACTGCCATCTCCCTCTGACATCACTCCTGTTAGACCCTGTGTTTGATTTAGCCTTTTGTTCCAAGGGGTGTTTATGGGGATTATCACAAGTATTGAGAACAGCATCATTAAGCTGGGAACAGCATCATGGGACCATCTGTTCAGTTTTCAGATAGGTTAAATTATTCGATATTGTGTTCTCTTTTGTTTCATTCGGTAATCTTGTAAGTAAATTCTGTTTTGTTTAAAACTAAATGGTTTGACCAGCTCCATCACATCTGGAATATCCGCGTTACATCTACTTAAAACAACTGGAAAGGTTAGGGTCCGGCCTACTTTCTTGGAATAAGACCATAAGACATAGGAGCGGAAGTAAGGCCATTCGGCGCATCGAGTCCACTCCGCCATTCAATCATGGCTGATGGGCATTTCAACTCCACTTACCCGCATTCTCCACATAGCCCTTAATTCCTTGTGACATCAAGAATTTGTCAATCTCTGCCTTGAAGACATTTAGCGTCCCAGCCTCCACTGCACTCTGTGGCAATGAATTCCACAGGCCCACCACTCTCTGGCTGAAGAAATGTCTCCGCATTTCTGTTCTGAATTTACCCCCTCTAATTCTAAGGCTATGTCCACGGGTCCTAGTCTCCTCGCCTAACAGAAACAATTTCCTAGCGTCCACCCTCGCCAAGCCATGTACTATCTTGTAAGTTTCTATTAGATCTCCCCTTAAACTTTTAAACTCCAATGAATACAATCCCAGAATCCTCAGCCGTTCCTCATATGTTAGACCACCCATTTCAGGGATCATCCGTGTGAATCTC
>NC_057723.1:2337113-2340767 GCF_004010195.1 Chiloscyllium plagiosum
CTAATATTAGTGGCTAGCCTACCTTCATATTTGATCCTCTTCCTTCCTTATTTCTCTCTTTGTTATCCTCTGTTTGTTTTTGTAGCCTTCCCAATCTTCTGATTTCCCAGTGCTCTTGGCCACTTTATAGGATCTCTCTTTTTCTTTGATAGATTTCCTGACTTCCTTTGTCAGCCATGGCTGTCTAATCCCTCCCCAGATAATCTTTCTCTTCTTGGGGATGAAGAGTGTACAGTGTCCTCAATTTTACCCACAAACTCCTGCCATTTTTGCTCTACTGTCTTCCCCGCTAGGCTCTGCTTCCAGTCTATTTTCGTCAGTTCCTCTCTCATGCCCTGATAATTACCTTTATTTAACTGTAACACCATTACATCCGATTTTGCCTTCTCTCTTTCAAACTGCAAACTGAACTCTACCATATTATGATCGCTGCTTCTTTAGTGTTCCCTTACTTTAAGATCTTTTATAAAGTCTGGTTCATTACATAGCACTAGGTCCAGAATAGCCTGCTCCCTTGTGGGCTCCATGACAAGCTGTTCCAAAAAGCCATCCTGTAAGCATTCCATGAATTCCCTTTCTTTGGATCCACTGGCAACATTATTTACCCAGTCCACCTGCATATTGAAATCTCCCATGATCACTGTGACCTTGCCTTTATTTTGAGGGGGTCTGGCCTGGTCCATAACAGCCAAGCCTGTACTTTTTGCCCATCCCTGATTGGTTCTCCATTTTTAAGAGAACCACATTGCAGTGGGCCTGGAGTCACATGTAGGCCAGGCCTGGTGAGGATGGCAGTTTCCTTCTCTTAAGGTTATGTGAACTAGATAGGTTTTTCCAACAACCCAGAACAGTTTCATGGTCATCACTAGACTCTCAATTTCATATTTTTTATCTCATGTTGGGATTCAGACCAGTGTTCCCAGAATGCTGTGTCGTGGCAGAGTGTTGGAATCACTGGGTTGTGATTCAGTGATGAGGTTTAAAGTTTGCTCAGTGATGAGGAGAGGCTGTGTAAGCTTGTGATGCTTTTTTTGAAGCAGAGGAGGCTGAGGGAACCTGATGGAGGTGTATCAGATTATGCTTGGCATGGACAGGGCAAATAGAAAGGGCAAATTCCTGAAGAAGGGCCTGTGCCCGAAACGTCGAATCTCCTGTTCCCTGGATGCTGCCTGACCTGCTGTGCTGTTCCAGCAATAAAGTTTCAACTTTGATCTCCAGCATCTGCAGACCTCACTTTCTCCTCCAAATAGAAAGAAGCTGTTACCTGAGTCAAAGAGTCAATATAAGGTAACATAATTTTAAAGTGAAAGACTGGAGGTTGAGAGGGGATTTGAGGAAAAGCTTGAGGAATGCACTGCCTGAGAGAGGAGTTGAGATGGAAAGTACATTACAAAGTACTCTGATGGGCATTTGAAGTGTCATAATATTCTAGGCCATGGGTCTAATGCTAGAAAGTGGGACTAGAGCGGGTAGCAGTATATTGTTAAAGACAAAAAAACTATGACCCATCCTGCCAAGATCGCTCGCACTCTCCATGCCCTCATTGCATCCGTTAATTTCCCTCCACTGCCTCCAAACTCAGTCCCCCAGCCCCACACTGTCCGGTTCTAGCTGCTCCCCAAGAGCCACAAGCCCAACTACCCTGGCTGACCCATCATCTTGGCATGCTGCTGCCCCACCAAAGTCAACCCGTCATACCTCCACTCCATCCTCTCTCCCTTGGTTCACTTACTTCCCACCTACATTTGCGACACCAACCACAGCCTCCATCTCTTCAGTAACTTCCAGTTCCCCGGCCCCCAGTGCTTTATCTTCACTGTGGGCGTACAGTCCTTATACACATCCATACCCCACAAGGATGGACTCAGCTTCCTCCTCTCCAACAGACCCATCCAGTCCCCCTCCACCAATACACTCCTCCGCCTCGCTGAACAGATCCTCACCCTCAACAATTTTTCTTTTAACTCCTCCCATTTCCTCCAAATCCAGTGGGTGGCCATGGGCATCCATATGGGCTCCAGCTATGCCTGCCTCTTTGTCGACTATGTCAAACAGTCCCTCTTCAGTACCCACACATGCACTGAGCCCCAACTCTCCCGCCATTCCACCGATGACAGCATTGGTGCAGTATCCTACGCCCAAGCTGAACTGGAGCAGTTCATCAACTCTGCCCACAACTTCCACCTACCCTCAAATACACTTGGTCTATCTCGGACACCTGCCTCCCCTTTCTTGACCTCTCCATTTCAATCTCTGACAACACTCACCAGATGGACGTTTACTACAAACCCACAGACTCCTATAACTACCTGGACTCCACCTCCTCCAACCCAGTATCCTGCAAGAAATCCATCCCATTTTCCCAATTCTTCTGCCTCTGTCACATCTGCTCAGATTCCCAAGCATCCCAGAATTCCACCTATTTTGAACAATGTACTATTCCTCCTTCTGTCATTAGACAGCCCTCCACTGCATCACCTCCATTTCCCATTCCATTGCTCTAAACCAACCCCCCTCCCAACGCAATAAAGACAGAATCCCCATGTCCTCAACCCCCATCCCACAAGTCTCCGCATCCAACGCATTATCCTTAAACGCTTACAACTAGACCCCACCCCCAAGAACATCTTCCCCTCCCCAAACCTCTCTGCCTTCTGCAAGGACCAATCCCTCTGACAGCCCTTGCCAACGCCACTCTCCACACTGACCACCCCCAGAACCCCCAGGTACCTTCCCTTGCAACCAGAAAAGATGCAAAACCAACTGATGAGAGCGCAGTCAGAGAGTGAACAGATCTGTCAAAAAGGATCAAACATCAAATACAGTAATCTGCTGAGAACATCATACTCTTCCAACTGGGACTCATTTTGGGTTACTCTGCACATGAGAGTCCCTTTAGGGAGTTCAGGATAAGTAAACTGTTTGGCATTACACAGGATGAGCTATAATAGTCATGGGAGATTCTATATTTCGTTGAGTCTTTCTACAGCTGGAGATGTAGCTGTAAAATTGGAAAGTGCTTTCTTGTTTCCAAAGTCAAAGGTGTCACAGGTTGGCTGCAGAGCACCCAGGGAAGGGAGAATAATCAGCCCACAGTTATTATCCTTTATAGCACAAACTGTATGGGTAGGAAGAGGAATATCTCCTGGAGGCAAAGTTTCAAGAGGAAAGAAAAAGACATGTGAGGACAATATCGAAGGCAGCTGTTTCTGGATTACCCCTCACAATGGCCTGAAGTACAATAGGAGGACGGAGCAGATCATTGCAATCCAAAGAGAATTAATAGGGGCTGCGTTGGTGGGAATTGAAGGGGCTGGAAGTACAAAGTCCTCCGATGCTGTTTGAAAGAGCTTGCATTTAATTGGAATTGGCATTAAAATCGGATTTTGCATTTGAAAGGGAAATCAAGGAACAAAAAGACTTTGAGAGACAGGTAGCAGCGGGGTAAGAAACAATGAAGTCATAGGTGATGTCAGACCAAAAAGGTTTAAGATCTAAATAAATCTAAATGTTGGTGTCTCAGGGTTTAGGGGTGGTATGGCTCAGTGGTTAGGGTTGGTACAGTCCCTGAGTGGTTAGGGGGTGGTACAGTCCCTCAGTGGTTAGGGGGTGGTACAGTGACTGAGTGGTTGGGGGTGGTACAGTGACTGAGTG
>NC_057723.1:2341334-2360460 GCF_004010195.1 Chiloscyllium plagiosum
GTGGTACAGTGACTGAGTGGTTAGGGGCTGGTACAGTCCCTCAGTGGTTAGGGGGTGGTACAGTGGCTGAATGGTTAGGGGGTGGTACAGTCCATCAGTGGTTAGGGAGTGGTAGAATCTCTGAGTGGTTAGGGTGTGGTACAGTGACTGAGTGGTTAGGGGCTGGTACAGTCCCTCAGTGGTTAGGGGGTGGTAGAGTCTCTGAGTGGTTAGGGGGTGGTACAGTGACTGAGTGGTTAGGGGCTGGTACTGTCCTTCAGTGGTTAGGGGGTGGTACAGTGACTGAGTGATTAGGTGGCGGTACAGTGACTGAGTGATTAGGTGGTGGTACAGTGACTGAGTGGTTAGGAAGTGGTACAGTCCCTCAGTGGTTAGGGGGTGGTACAGTGACTGAGTGATTAGGGAGTGGTACAGTCCCTGAGTGGTTAGTGGGTGGTATAGTGTCTCAGTGTTTAGGGGGTGGTACTATGCCTCTATGGTTAACCGTGGTGCAGTGCCTCCGTGGTAAACACTGTTGCCTCACAGCACTGGGGGACCGAGGTTCGGTTCCACACTCAGGTGTCTGTCTGGAATTTGTAAGTTGCTCCCGTGTCCGTGTGAGTTTCCTCCAGGTGCTGCAGTTTTCTCCCGTTTCCTCATACATTCCAAAGATGTGCAGTTTAGGTGAATTGGCCAAGTGAAATTACCTTTAGTGTCCACAGATGTGGAATTGAATTAGACACAGGAAATGTGGGGTTTCAGGGATGGGGTGTCTGGGTGGGATGCTCTCTGGGGGTTGGTGTGACTAGATGGACCAAATTGCCTGCTTCCACACTGGAGGGATTTTAATTTCCAATGTCTGTCTTTAAACACATTTGGCATGGTAAATAAGATTGGGTAAATTACAGGTGGAGATAACCACATGGGAAATTACAGCGAAATATAAAACATGTAGTGAAAATGGAATCTTTAATTATCAAATATATAAAGTATGATGGTAACAGCATAAGTGGTGGAAGGAGAGGAAAGATTTCCTGTTATGTATTCAGGAGGATCTTTTGAGATCAGTATATTTCTGGATCAAGGAGGAATTGCTGGATTTGCTTTTATGGAATGACATGAGTCAATTGGGTCATACAGGAAACATGTAGGGAAGAGTGAGCATAGCATCATATGTTTTGGATTATTTACAGAAAAGGTCCAAAACACTATAAGAATAATTATCTCGGGAAGGAGACATTTCCATGGGTTAAAGGTGGATCTGTTCAGCTAAACTGAAGAAGGGCTCATGCCCAAAACGTCGATTCTCCTGCTCCTTGGATGCTGCCTGACCTGCTGCGCTTTTCCAGCAACACACTATCAGCTCAGCTAAACTCTAGTCAAAGATAAGCAGGTTTAATAACAACGTTTCAAAGGGCTTTTAACGAGGAAATGGATCAGATACTTTCCCATGACCCATTGGATGATAGAAGAAATAGAAAGTAAGTTGGAACTGAAAATAGGAGCACATTAACAGAGAAGGCAGGAGGGAGCTGTTAATCAGAACGTAATGAGTCTGCTCTGTGTAGGTCTCTGAGAAACATTTGAAAAATTGTGAAAATAGCAAGCAAGGTTCATAGTCCAACAGGTTTAATTGGAAACACTGGGTTTCGGAGCATCACTCCTTCATCAGGTGGTTGTGGAGGACACAATTGTAAGACACAGAATTTATAGCAAACGTTTACAGTGTGATGTATCTGAAATTCTCAGGTTAACTGTAACAATTGGTGTCAGCGCAGATGAGATGTTGAAGGTGTTAGCCCCCTGTGCTCCCTGTCTGTGCCATAATGTTTAAACTGATTCTCATCTAAAAAATTGAGTTACCAGAGTCTTACATGGATTCATGCAGTTTTTGAGCGAAGTACAAAGTAACTCTGCAAGTACAAATTCAGGCCACAAACGTGTGTGTGTGTGTGTGTATAGTGCAATGGTGGTCACCTGTAGTGTAACATGAACCCAAGGTCCCAGCTGAGGCCCTCTCTATGGGTACAGAACTTAGCTATCAGCCTCTGCTCGGCAACTTTGCGCTGCCGCCTTTCCCAAAGCCCGCCTCGGAGGATGGTCACCCGAAGGTCCGAGGTCGCATGTCCTGGACCACTAAAGTGTACTCCAACTGGGAAGGAACACTCCTGTCTGTTGATTGTTGTGTGGTGCCCATTCATGTGTTGCCGTAGCCTCTGCTCGGTTTCCCCAATGTACTATGCCTCAGGGAATCCTTGCCTGCAGCATGTGAGTTGGACAACGTTGGCTGAGTCGCATGAGTACCTGCCATGTACATGGTGGGAGGTGTCCCACGTGTAATGGTGGTATCCATGTCCACACTCTGACATGTCTTGTAGCATCTACCATGACAGGTTGTATGGAGTTGTCCTGAAAGCCGGGCAGCTTGCTACGAACAATGATCTGTTTGAGGTTGGTGGTTGTTTAAAGGTGAGCAGTGGAGGTGTGGGGAAGGTCTTGGTGATGAAACTTGTTGATATCACTGTGTAGTTTTATCAGTGACCCCTCGCCATGGGTCCAGAGATACATTGCCGACATTTTCTTCCTCTGGACCCGTGGTGAGGAGTCACTGATAAAACTACACAGTGACATCAACAAGTTTCATCCCACCATCAAACTCACCATGGACTACTCTCGACTATCTGTCTCATTCTTGGACACATGCATCTCCATCAAGGACAGACACCTCAGCACCACACTCTACCGCAAACCCACAGACAACTTCACAATGCTACACTTCTCCAGCTTCCACCCAAAACATATTAAAACAGCCATCTCCTATGGACAAGCCCTATGCATACACCGGATCTGCTCAGATGAGGAGGAACGTGATGGGCACCTGGAAGTACTCAGGGATGCCCTCACAAGAACGGGGTACGATGCTCATCAACTCATCAACTCAACTGCCAGTTCCGACGTGCCACAGCAAGGAACCGTAACGACCTCCTCAGGTAACCGACACATGCTGCAACCAACAGGGTCCCCTTCATTGTTCAGTATTTCCCAGGAGCTGAAAAACTACGCCATGTTCTTCACGACCTGCAACACATTATCAATGAGGATGAGCACCTCGCCAAGACCTTTCCCACACCTCCTTTAAACAACCACCAAACCTCAAACAGATCATTATTCAAGTACTCATGTGACTCAGCCAACGTTGTCTATCTTAGATGCTGCAGACAAGGATGCCCTGAGGTATGGTACATTGGTGAAACCGAGCAGAGGCTACGGCAACGGATGAATGGGCACCGCACAACAATCACCAGACAGGAGTGTTCCCTCCCAGTTAGGGAACAAGTCAGCGGTCCAGGACATTTGATCTTGGACCTTCAGGTGGACTTTGGGACAGGCAGCTGGGCAGAGGGGGATAGCTAAGTTCCATACCCATAGGGAGGGCCTCAACCGGAACCTTGGATTCATGTCATACTACAAGTGACCACCATTGCACTATACACATGCACACACACACAGAGGCACTCCTATACACATACATACACACAGACACAACTATACACAGATACACACACAGACAGGCACACACACTCCTACAGTCACACACACACCTACAGACACACACACACACACCACACTCACACATGCGCCCTCTCACAGACTTAGACCTCTTTACACTCACACACACATATACACTCTCTCACAGAGACACTCACAACCCCCCACTCCAGACACGCACGCACACGCACATACACATATACATTTGTGGGGTGAATTTGTACTTGCAGAGTTACATTGTACTTTGCTCAAAAACTGCATGAATCCATGTAAGACTCTGTTAACTCATTTTTTAGATGACAATCAGTTGAAACATTATGACACAGACAGAGAACACAGGGGGCTAACACCATTAACATATTGTCTGGCTGACACCAATTGTTACAGTTAACCTGAGAATGTAACTTATAAAAAAAGTTTTGTGATTTACATATGAAAGAAGTGAAACTATCATGGTCATTCTAACAGATGAGAGACTCAACAAACAATGAAGGTATTTTTCAATGTATAATTTCAGTTATATCACACTGTGAACTTTTGCTATAAATTCTGTGTCTTACAATTGTGTCCTCCACAACCACCTGATGAAGGAGCGACGCTCCGAAAGCTAGTGCTTCCAATTAAACCTGTTGGACTATAACCTGGTGTGGTGTGGTTTTTAACTTTGTCCACCCCAGTCCAACACCGGCATCTCCATATCAGAAAGAAAAGGCATCATGGATAAGACTGTGGAAGGGGTAGTTTGTGAGTATTACAGTCTGGATGCAGCTGTACAGTGGGGGGTCCAGCATTTCGTACTAGGACAACTGCTATTCTTGATTTATGTCTGAAAGTTAAACTTAAGTGCACAGGATGTAATTCTTAAACAAAGGCAGAAATTGCCGGGCAGCATCTGTGGAGAGAAATCAGAGTTAACTTTTAAGATCCAGGAATCCTTCCTCAGAACACTTTCCTCGATTCTGAGCAAGGGCCCTTGGACCTGAAACGTTAACTGTGATTTCTCTCCACGGATGCTGCTGGACCTGCTGATCTTTTCCAGCAATTCCTGCTTTTGCTTCTGATTTCCAGCATCTGCAGTTCTTTTGGCTTTTATTGTGCAATTCTTAAAATTGTGTTTAACACAAACTGAAAGTGTTAATGAGGAGGATATTTATGGTCCTCAAGAGGACATTGACAGGGTTAGTGCAATGCACAGAGATGGGGCAGGCGACATTTAACGCAGATACGTTTGAAATTAAACATTTTGGCAGGAAGAATGCAGAGAAGCAATATAAATAAAGAGCAACTTTGCAAAGGGGATAACTGGGACAGAGACACCTGCATCCAAATTGTTAAAGATGGCAGAGCAAGTTGGGAAAATGGCAAAAAAAGGCAAATGGGAACCTTGACTTAGAAATCAAGGTCTTGAGGACTAAACCAAAAAAGCAAAGATGAACATTCATAAAACTTTGATTTTGGCTTCAATTGGAGTTTACTATCTAGTTCTGGGCTCCGTACCCAAGAATAGACAGCTCACTACCACCCTATCAAAGGTAACTAGGGACGGGTAATAAATGCTGGCCCATGGATGAATCAGAATAAAAACTTTAGCGACGGTGCAGAATAGAGTGATGAGGATGCTTTCAGGAACTTCTACCCCTGTATTAAGGGGAGAAGCTGGAGTCTGCCTTAGAGGAGAGATATATACAAGGAGGTTTATAGAGACATAGTGTCATTGAGATGTACAGCATGGAAACAGACCCTTCGGTCCAACCCGTCCATGCCGACCAGATATCCCAACCCAATCTAGTCCCACCTTCCAACACCCGGCCCATATCCCTCCAAACCCTTCCTATTCACATACCCATCCAAATGCCTCTTAAATGTTGCAATTGTGCCAGCCTCCATCACTTCCTCTGGCAGCTCATTCCATACATGTATCACCCTCTGCGTGAAAATGTTGCCCCTTAGGTCTCTTTTATATCTTTCCCGCCTCACCCTAAACCTATGTCCTCTAGTTCTGGACTCCCCAAACCCAGGGAAAAGACTTTGTCTATTTATCCTATCCATGCCCCTCCAACACTCCAGGGAAACAGCCCCAGCCTATTCAGCCTCTCCCTGTAGCTCAGATCCTCCACCCCTGGCAACATCCTTGTAAATCTTTTCTGAACCCTTGACAGAGGTGTTCAAAATCAGGAGATTTCCAGATGGCATTGATAGAGAGGAACTGGTCTCTGTTGGCGCAAGCGTGAGAGGATAAAGGGGATGACAAAACAAACCGCAACACCATGAGGGAAAACTCATTGAAGCAGAAAGTCATTTGGATCTGGAATAAACTCTCTGAGAGTGTGGTAGATACAGATTCAAAAATGGATTTGAATAAGGAATTTCATAAGAATGTTACCAGAAAAGATACCTTACAAAGTCAAAGGAAGGAGTGGGGGAGGAGGACTACCTGAATTGCAGAGAACTGGTACATTAAAAACAAAGGAACAGAAGTAGGTCATTCAGCCCCTCAAGCTGGTTCTATCATTCAATGAGATCAGGGCTGATCTGTGATCTAACTCCATATGCCTACCTTTGATCCACATCCCTTAATACCTTTGTTAAATACTAATGTATCTATCGCAAATTTAAAATTTACAACTAATCCAGCATCCATTATCATTTTTGGAAGAGAGTTCCAACCCTTTGTGTGTTGAAGTGCTCTCTAACATCTCTCCTGAACAGGGTGAAACTGAGGACTGCAGATGCTGGAGATTAGAGTCAAGATTAGAGTGGGGTCCTGCCCGAAACGACTTTCCTGCTCCTCGGATGCTGCCTGACCTGCTGTGCTTTTCCAGCACCACTCTAATCTTGATCTCTCCTGAACAGTCTGGCCCTAATTCTCAGACAATGCTCTTAGTCCTAGAATTTCCCAGCAATGGAAATGGTTGATCTTTATCTACCCTGTCCGTTTTACACACACACACACACGCAGACACTCACACACACAAACACACACACACACATGCACACACACATGCACACTCACACAGACACACACACTCTCACACAAACACACACTCACACACACACTCACACTCACACACACATACTCACACTCACACACACAGTCACACACACACTCACACATACACATACATACATGCGCGCGCGTGCACGCACACACTCATACTCACACCTGAATGACTTCCTTCTGTGCCGTAATTATGCCATGATTCCACCAATACTTGGAACACTTTATTATGATAAAGTCACAACATAAATATCAATTCTATTTCAATGTTTATAATGATGTGGAAGTGCTAGTGTTGGACTGGGGTAGGCAAAGTCAGAACCACACACACCTCGTTATAGTCAAATATGTCTGTTTGAAATCACAAGCTTTTGGAGCAGGACCACCAAGACCTGATGAAGGAGCAGAGCTCTGAAAGCTTGCAATTTCAAATAAACCTGTTGGGCTATCAGTCGGTGCCATGTGACTTCTGTCCATGGTTATAAGATCAAGCAATTCATTTAGTCATGGAATGTGATTGTCTCTGGTAAGGTCAGCGTTTTCTGCCCATCCCTTTTGAACTGAGTTGCTTGCTATGGAAAAAAGGGACATCAGAGTCATTATGGTGGTCTGGAGTCACACGTAGGCCACATCAGTAATAACAGCAGATGGACTTCTTTGAAAGGTATTAGTGAACCAAATGGATTACTTTTCTAACAACTAAACATAGTTTCAAAATCAGCATCACCAACTTTCAATTTCAGAATGATAAATGGAACTTAAATTTCACTAGCTATCCCAATGGGGATTTGAACCCATGCTCCCCCACCCCACACATTGTCTATCAGTGACGTCCTGCTACAGCACTCTCTCCCTCAGCCCTGGCTCTGCAATTGAAATAATGTGGCTTGATGTTTGGTATATGTCATTGTTTCTTCCAACATCAGAGAAAGTCATGTGAGAAACAGGATTATCCAAGTCCAGGAGACAAGGAGCTGTCACTGTTCCATCCTTGTTAGTCTGTTGTGTCACAGAGGCCGGTGTATATCAGTTGCCACCACAATGAGATTCTCCGAACACTTACGAGGATAACTGGCCTGATTGAGCCCAAGACAGGACCTATAACCATTCCAAACTCATAACCGTCTTTCCGTGTTCAGTCATTCATCTGTTAAAAGGAGAAAAAAAATTCCCATTTCTTCAGCATTTTTCGTAGAATCCAGATGAACCCTAAGCACTTCACAGTTTTTAGTGTCTCACACTGGCTTTATCTCAACATATGCAACAACCACAGAAAATTTGTGCATGTGAATGTCCCTCAGGCAGTAAGTCAGATAACCGACTAATTAATCTGTTTTGGCAGTGTTGTGGTTATGTGATAAATGACAGGTAGGAGACTGGGAGAACCTTCACTTGCTGATCTTTGTGTTGGAGCCACTTAGTTCCATCTGAGCAACCAGACAGACTTGGTTTTAACGACCCAACTCTCACTGTGTTCAGATGATAAAACTGTCACCAGTCACTGCCACTATTGCAGAGAAACTGATAGCAACTTTGGAGGGTGAGGTGCTGCAGAATATCATTGAAACCCATAGACCTCCATCTATGGGTTCTGCTCTCCTCCACAGGGTCCACTATTGAGGTTTCCATGAACTGCAACCTCCTACTTAACTATGACAAAGAAAAACCTCCATTATGACACAGGTAGACTCATTCTATGAACCCTGAAAATCACCTAGATCTCGTTAAATGAAGTGTAACTGGGTTTTAATGCCAAAACATAAATTTACTGGGGAGACTTCAGGGTCATCCATATGCAATAGCTCATGCTGAAAATATAAACTTAAAAGAATGGCTCCAAGGATGAGGAATATCAGTGATAAAGATAGGTTGAAGAAGTTGGGACTGTTCTCTTGGAGAGAGAAGGTTGAGAGGAGGTTTTCAAAATCATGAGCATCTGGTTGGAGTAGATAAGGTGAAGCTGTTCCTGCTGGTAAAAGGGACAACAACAATGGGGGACAGATTTAAAGTAATTGGGAACTAAATGATACGTCATGGGATAAACCCTCCTCCTTAATTTAAGCCAGTAACACAGAAAAGATTTATCTCGTGCAGTAATCTGTGGAATATTCGAGAGGCCAAGAACATGTAAAGTAAAAATTAACAACTTTATTTCTTAAAGTATAACAGCGAATAATTAACTAACAACTATTTGTACCTCCTTCTTCTAACCTATCTTCTACTTTCCCTTCTATAATACTAGCCCAATAAAACCCCCGAATAAGATTTACCAAAATTCAACTCTTCAAAACCAGCCAGATGTCGAACCTTCTCATTATGTCTTTCTCTATCTTCTTTTCTTCTTAGAAATTTCTGTTTCACAGGTCACTGATTGATAAAGATACCTTTAAGAGAGTTATTCTCTGGGCAGTCTGCAGATGCTGGTAGCTGGGCAGTTCTCCTCCCAACTGTTCAATTTTCGCTGGTCTTATACCCCCCAAAGCATCAGATTGTGACATTGGCTTTTAAGATTGTCAATATACTAAGCTCAATCTTGATTGGAGTTTGGTATTTTTGGGGGTATAATTTAAACTGATTAGCCTAATTTGAATTTGTTTTGTTGTCCACAGGCAACCAGCTATTCGAGTTGTTCGACCAAATGTTACTTTATATCTTGTTCAGAACACTTTGTGTTGTGTCAGGTAGTTCTGCTAGATTTTAACTCTGTGAAAGGCACAGTACACCCAAATCTTCATAACACCTCCCCCTTAAGAAAAAAATGAACCATCATAATGAAAAGATGCTGCATTTTTTTCTATTCTTTAAGCACATTACCCCAACATACCGATAACTTCAATCTAAGTTCACCTTAACTCCTTCCCATATAACTGTATATATGTATATAACAATAACTGAAGACAAATCTCAGCTAAACTCTATCAGTTAAATCCATGATAATGCATCTGCAATTACATTCTTATGACTCGCAACATATACGATTTTTAAATTAAAAGTCAGTAACATAAGACTCCAATGAAATAGTCTCATATTCTTGTCTTTAAAGTGTTCTAAGAATGTAAGTGGATTGTGATTCCTGAACACAACCCACTCTGACACATTGTTCATGACATACACATGAAAATATTGTAAGGCCAATACCAAACTCAATAGTTCTTAGTGAGTTTTGAGAAGATTTGTAGCTCAGGTTGAGGTTTTTGATGTAGGTTTGCTCGCTGAGCTGGAAGGTTCATTTCCAGAAGTTTCGTTACCCTACTATGCAACATCTTCAGTGGGCCTCAGGTGAAGCAATGTTGAGAATTCCTGCTTTCTCTTTATATGTTTGGGTTTCTTTGGATTGGTGATGTCATTTCCTACGGTGATGTTATTTCCTGTGGTGAAGTCACTTCCTGTTCCTTTTCTCAGGGGGTGGTAGATGGGGTCAAACTCAATGTGTTTGTTGACAGAATTCCAGTTGGAATGTCATGCTTCTAGAAATTCTCGTGCATGTCTTTGTTTGGCTTGTCCTAGGATGGATGTGTTGTCCCAGTCGAAGTGGTGTCCTTCCTTATCTGTATGTAAGAATATTAGTGAGAGAGGGTCATGTCATTTTGTGGCTAGTTGGTGTTCATGTATCCTGGTGGCTAGCTTTCTGCCTGTTTGTCCAATGCAGTGTTTGTTACAGTCCTTGGACGGTATTTTGTTAACCCAGCCACAACTCTGTTCATGAGTCGTTGGAATGTGGTGGGTGTGTTCTTCATTCCAAAGGGCATCACTTTCAACTGATATCACCCATTTGGGGTTACAATTGCAGAAATATTTTTCGCCATCTCTGATAAAGGTACCTGCCAGTAACCACGCATTAAGTCCAACGTGGTGATGTAACTGGCTTGTCTGACTTTCTTGATACAGTCATCCAATCTAGGAATTGGATATAAGTCCGATTTTGTAATGGCGTTGACATTCCAATAATCCATACAGAATTTTTGAGTCCCGTCTGGTTTGGGAACTAAGATGATCGGCGAGCCGCACTCGCTCTGGCTTGGTTCGACGATGTCCTCATCGAGCATGGCCTCCACCTCCATCTGGACTTGTTGGATTTTGAAAAGATTAAGCCAATAGGGGTGTTGTTTTATTGGAGCAATATTCCCTAGGCCTACTTCATGTACAATAGCATTAGTCCTCCCTATCTGATTCTTACATGTGTCCTTATACTGCAGTAACAAATCTTTCACCTGTGTTCTATGCTCCTGAGACAGATAGCTTACTAACCTATCCCACTCCTCAAGGACAACTTCTTCATTTTTTAATCTATTTTGAGGCACATCAAAACCCACATCATCTGGATTTGATTCCTCACTCTGCAGGGCAGTAACTAACACCTGTTTCTCCAGTTCCTTCTCTTTAGTATAAAATGGTTTCAACATGTTCACATGACATACCCAATACCTTTTTGTTTCTATCTGGCATCTTTACTAGAGAGTTCACCTGACTCAACATTTTCTCAATTTGATAGGGACCACTAAACCTGCCTTTGAAGAGATCTCCTATCTTTGGTAACAGTACTCACAAGTCATCCCCTCGGGAAAATGTCCAAGTCTCAGACTTTTTATCTGCCACCTGCTTCATTCTACACTGTGCCCTATTTAGGTGCTGTTTAGCTGACTTGGCTACTCGATTTAATCTCTCCCTCACCTCCGATATATAATCTAAGTGTGAGATTTCCAACTGTAGTCCTTTCAATTTTTCTTTAATTAATTTCAAAGGGCCTCTCCCTTCATGACCGAATATTAATTCAAAACGAGTGAACTGAGTTGATTCATCTGGGGCATCTCTAATGGCAACCAATACAAATGGGATACCTTTATCCTGATAGTATGGTCTCAACATGGTCTTCAAAGTCTGGTGCCACCTTTCTAAGGCTCCCTGGGATTCAGGATGATACACACTGGATTTAAAGTGTTGTATACTTAAGCTATCCATAACCTCCTTAAACAGCCTCGCAGTAAAATTTGACCCATGGTCCAACTGAATCTCTCCAGGTAGCCCATACCATGTGAAGAAACCTACTAACTCCTCTACCATCTTCTGTGCTTTGATACTCCATAACGGAATTGCATCCGGAAATCTGGTAGATGCATCTATTATGGTTAGCAAGTACTGATTCCTACTTATAGTTATTCGGAGGGGACCTAGACAATCAATTATAACCCGTGTGGAAGGTTCTTCAAATGTGGGAATTGGCAACAAAGGGGCTGGTTTTATTACCGCCTGTGGCTTACCCACCATTTGGCATGTATGACATGTACGGTAAAAGTTAACCATATTCTTGTGCATTCCAGACCAATAAAAATGTTTTTATACCTTAGCCTAAGTCTTTCATACCCTGAGGTGATCTCCTACAGGAAGTTCAGGTGCTTTCCATAACACCTCTTGTCTGTATGTTACCGGCAAGACAATCTGGTGCACTTCGGCCCATTTCTCCTCTGCACTAACCTGCCGTGGTCTCTATTGTCGCCTTAGGCTTCTATCTTTTAGATAATAACTCTCTGGAATATGCACTGCTTCCTTTTTGGAGTACGCATCCACATATCTATCATTTATCGTCTTGTCTTGCTGTTGCTAGTCTCTTAGCCTTTCAGACTTCTGTCTGACCCTCTGCCTGTTGAGGTTTTTCCTGCAGCATTACATCAAGCAGGATATCCACTAACCGAACCTCAACTCCTTCATCCTTCTCTTTACTTTTTGCTTCATGCTGTGACTTATGATAGTGGAATCTGGTTACCACACAGTCTGGAAAATTACCAGCATATTTCTGTTTTAACTCCACAATTTCTTGGCCTTCCTTGGGCTTCTCCACAACAAAAGGTATCACTCCTACCTTGGATCCTGCTAAATCATTCCCAAGAACAAACTGAATTCCTGGAACTGACGCTGTGTCAATCACTTCCACTGTAACTTCCCCAGTCTTGAGTTGGCACTCGAACCTGATTTTACACAGGGGAACGCTAAATTTCAGGCCAACATCCCCACAAATTGCCACACTCTTGGGTAACAGATCAGGAAGAGTGCATATACACTCATCCCTTACTATCAGCGACTGGTCAAATCCTGTATCTGTCAAAAGTATAACTTCTCGTCCTTCTCCCCCTGTTCTTTCTGATTAAACTTTACCCACAGAGGCAAATTCTTTGTAGAGATCAGGTGCTAACTCCATACCCAGCCCCTGCCTGGGCTGTGCACTCTCCTGCAGCTCCGCGGCTCTTCTTGGGGTCTCCTTTACTACCTTCACGAATGCCACTGGCTTAGCTTCTTTTACCACATCTTTTCCCAGAGCACCTGTTTTAACGACCAGCACTGTGACTTTACATGTCCCACTTTATCATAGTGGAAACCTCTGAGGCATTTCACCTCCTATCCACCCTCTTAGGCTTCCTTTAGTCCTGTGGTAAATTCTTACCAGTGCTCTCTCTACTCTTGATTTCATAGTGTAAGATCTCCCCTTCTCCCAACTTCTATCCCTCACAGGATGAAATTCTGGCCGGAAGATTGTCTTATGTACCAACATGTACAACATGTACTCATCTGCTAATTCTTCTGCCATTCTTACTTCCTTAACTTTCTGTTCCTCCATGTGAATTCTTACCATCTCTGGAAGTGAGCTTTTAAATTCCTCCAGCAGAATAATCTCTCATAGAGCTTCAAATGTCCTATCCAGTTTCAAAGCACGCACCCATCTCTCAACATAAGTCTGATCTGGTTCCTTCTTTATACTTCTGAATCACTCTCTATATGCTTCTGGTACCAATTCATAAGCACTTAAAATAGCCTGTTTAACCTCTTCATAATCTCTTGACCCCTCATCCGACAGCGCAGTAAATACCTCACTAGCTCTGCCTACCAGTTTAGTCTGAATTAGCATTACTCATAAATCCTCAGACCACTCCATCTGCCCAGCCAATGTTTCAAATGAAATAAAGAAGGTTTCAACATCTTTCTCATCAAAATGTGACAGAGTTTTGACATATTTGTATATATCACGACCTTCTCTTCTAATCTCCATCCTATTAACTTGGCTTTGCTGACTAAGTTGCAACTTCTTAAGTTCAAATTCTCTCTCTTTTTGTTCAGCAAAAACCTTCTTTCTCTCTCTTTTTCCTCGCGCTCTCTTTGTTTATCTTCTAACCCCATTCTCCTCCATTGTAATTTCGGTTTTCCTACCTCTACTGTACTTGCCTGTTTCTTTGACACACCTAAGTGTTTGAGTAATTCCCTTATAATTTCAGCTTTACTTTTGTCCTTGGTTAAACCCAAATCTAACTTATTTGCTAATTCTTGAAGTATGGCCTTTTTATTTCATTCTAAACCTTCTTGGCAAATTTGAGAATTATCTTCAAATCCCAGAATCTCTTTAGCAATTTTAAGAGCCATTTCTCTCACTTTTAAATTATTCAACCACAAGACACCAAAATTAAGCATATTGCCTCACCTACATTTTATTTAAAGATCTAGGACACTAACCTGCAACTGTTTAACTCTACTGTGATCTTATCTGTTCAAATCTGTCTGAATCTCAGTCTGGATTTGTCTAAACCTATGTAAATCCTGGGTGAGCTCCAAACCTGTTACAACATGGGGTGTAACCTTCTGCTTATTTTAAATCAGCAACATAGAAGAGACTTATCCCGTGCAGTAATCTGTGAAAATTTGAGAGGCCAAGAACTATTTAAAGTATAAATTAACAACTTTATTTCTTAAAGTATAATAGAGAATGATTAACTAACAACAATTTACAACTCCTTCCTCTAACCAATCATTTATTTTCCCTTCTATGTTACTAGTCTGATAAAACCCCCGAATACGATTTACCAAAATTCGACTTTTCAAAACTAGTCAGATGTCGAATTTTCTTGTTATGTCTTTTTGTCTTCTTTTCTTATTCTTAGGGATTTCTGTTTCACAGGTCACTGATCAATAAAGATATCTTTAAAAGAGCTATTCTCTGGGCAGTCTGCAGATGCTGGTGGCTCGGCAGTTCTCCTCCCAGCTGTTCAATTTTCCCCGATGTTGTTCCCCAAAAGCATCGGATTGTGACATTGGCTTTTAAGATTGTCAATATACTAAACTCAAACTTGATTGGAGTTTTGTATTTTTGGGGGTATAATTTAAACTGATTGGCCTAATTTGAATTCATTTTGTCATCTCCAGATAATTGAGTTGTTCAACCAAACGTTACATTATATCTTGTTCCGAACACTTTGTGTTGTATCAGGTAGTTCTGCTAAATTTTAACTCTCTTAAAGGTACAGTACACCCGCATCTTAATCACATGAAGTAAGGGAGATGTGATATAAAACATTTTCAGACAATATGTATATTCCAGGGGCTACCTGGAAATGTGGTGGAGAAAGGGTTAATTGAGACATTGAATAGAGTATAGGATGATTATTTAGATAGAAATGATATGCTGAGGTATGGGGAAAAGGCAGGAGATTGGCACTGCATAACAGAACCAGTACAGATTCAATGGGCCGAATGGCCTCTTTCTGTTCAGTAACCATAAGACCATAAGACCATAAGACATAGGAGTGGAAGTAAGGCCATTCGGCCCATCGAGTCCACCTCACCATTCAATCATGGCTGATGGGCATTTCAACTCCACTTACCCGCATTCTCCCCGTAGCCCTTAATTCCTTGTGACATCAAGAATTTATCAATCTCTGCCTTGAAGACATTTAGCATCCCGGCCTCCACCATACTCCGCAGCAATAAATTCCACAGACCCACCACTCTCTGGCTGAAGAAATGTCTCCGCATTTCTGTTCTGAATTGACCCCCTCTAATTCTAAGGCTGTGTCCACGTGTCCTGGTCTCCTCGCCTAACGGAAACAATTTCCTAGCGTCCACCCTCTCCAAGCCATGTATTTTCTTGTAAGTTTCTATTAGATCTCCCCTTAATCTTCTAAACTCCAATGAATACAATCCCAGGATCCTCAGCCGTTCCTCGTATGTTAGACCTACCATTCCAGGGATCATCCGTGTGAATCTCCGCTGGACACGCTCCAGTGTCAGATTGTCCTTCCTGAGGTGTGGGGACCAAAACTGGACACAGTACTCCAAATGGGGCCTAACCAGAGCTTTATAAAGTCTCAGTAGCACATCGCTGCTTTTATATTCCAACCCTCTTGAGATAAATGACAACATTTCATTCGCTCTGTGATTCTGTGAAAAACTGCAGCTGAGTAAAATTCCACCACAAAACTGAGACAAACCAAAAACATTCTGGTGTAATGGACAACATTTGAAATGAAACAACACAAATTCTGCTGAGATGTAAATTTGCCCTCTCTCTCAATCTTAATAGCTCCTATAACAAAATTCCAGCATCTGGATCCAGACGTGCACCTTGGCTAAACCTGATCACTGATCCGGTCCTTGGGTGTGTCTGTGAGTCTGATTAAAATCCATCCAGTTCGTTCTGCATGCAGACTAATGAACAAGGGTGAAAACCTTATTCCACCAACCTTCAGTGGCAGAATTAATTAGGGATGTAGAATGAATGCTGGGCAAGAATAAATTACAAAAAAAATGTATCTTTGGTTAACAAAGTTCTATCTGATGTATAATTAACCACTGACTGTCAAATACTATTTGTGAAGTTGTTTGAGCTGCATTGAACTTAACTAAACTTCAAGGAGAGGTGATGTCTAGTGGTATTATTGCTACATGAGTGACTCTGCTAAGCTGAGACACCTGGGTCGTTTCAAACGTTTAATGAGGAAAAGTCGATAGATGTTTATAAAATCATGAGGGGAATAGATAGAGTGAATAGCCAGGATAGGGGAGTCCAAAACTAGAGGGTATTGATTTAAGGTGAGAGGGGAAAGATTTAAAAGGGACCTGAGGGACAACTTTTTACACAAAGTGTGGTGCATGTATGAAATGTACTGCCAGAGGAAGTTTGTACAATTACAACATTTAAAAGGCATCTGAATGGGTACATGAATAGGAAGAGTTTAGAGAAATATGGGCCAAATGCTGGCAAACATGACTGGATTAATTTAGGCTATCTGGTCACTGGACGAGTTGGACCAAAGGGTCTGTTTCCGTGTTGTACATCTCTATTACTCCATGACCATCAATCCATCCGTTTCATTAATGTCCTTGAGGAGGGAAAATTGCGTCCTTGCCCAGTCTGGCTCCATGGGACTCCAGTCCCACAGCAATATGGTTAACCCTTAAATGAAATGTCTGAGCAAGTTGCATCCAATAGCAATTAGGGATGGGCAACAAGTGCTGGCTCATCCAGTGATTTCCCACATCTCATGAATATATAACTTCACAAAGACTTCTGCCAAATGAATAATGAAGAGCTCAAACGTTTCTATACAATTTGTTAATGCAATTAAGGAAAATTTCAGCATCCTTCATGATCAAAACGTATTGATAGCTTACCATTAAGAGCTGAATTCAACTTAGCAGGCATTCAATCTCACTCCTATCCCTGGGATCATGCCATGCACAAGATGGCGGCAGTGTTTGCCAACAGAGCATGTTTGGAGAGGGGAAAACTTGCATTTCTGCAGCATTTTTCACAACCTCCAGGCATCCAAAAATACTTTGAAATGAAGTACTTTTGAAAACTAGTCATTCTGGAACATAGAAAATCTATAGATAGGTGAGCAAAACTGTAACATCTCTCAAATATTAATGAGAGAGACAGAGAGAGTGAGATGTGCAAAAATGAACAAATTCATTGTCAAACATTTAGATATTATAACTGAGTAATGGATTTTCATACAATACACTATCTTAGCATTTTATTAATGATTCAACTCAATCATCAATCTTGTGTTTCTGATTGGTTGAAAATAATTGACATTTAATTAAAAAAATATGCTGTGGAATATTACTACACACAACACTCTGGGAGTGGAGAGCCTTGGCAATGACCAACTAACTTTCAAGAGCTTCATTAAAAGGGACCATCCTTCTCAGAAGACTCTCAGCATGAGGCCAACAGTGAAGGAATCTCACATTAGGGAAATAGTTCACTCAACCATGACTAATGACACTTCAATAATATCCTCAGACATAACAAAATAGCCACAACAGAAAAAGTGGAGTGTGGCACTCAGAGGGAATCAGCAGGAACAAATGATGTATCTGCAGTGGGAATGCAATAACATTATCTGAGATGGGTTTCAAAGGATAGATAAGCAGCTTAATGGGCAGAGAAGCTGTTGGAGATCATGAAGGTTGCCATAGTTATCGTGAGAGCAATAGAGAATGCAACTCAGGCTCAAAATCTAACTCAAGGCATTGCATCTGCTGAAGCAAATTAAGTCAGCGAACTTCTCAAACAATATCAAACATAGTGAGCCCATACTGAGGAGAGTGTCATTCTGCAAAAGCATTACTTCCTAAATGGCTACTCCCTCCTATAAGACTATAAGACAGCAGGCTTTGGATGATTGAACAAACAGCAGTCTCAAACTTATTGTCAATTGAATGCTTATCGCATATGAATGAAATTTCTTTGAGTTTTATTTTGTTGAAAGTGGTAACAGGGAAATATAAGAAAATAGAGGATCAGAAAGAAAGTGTGCCTTTTTAGTCTAAGTCGAAAAAACAGACGTGCTTTAACCACCCACGTCTTCAAATATCCATCCAATTCACCCTGAGGTGCGCCCTCATTATAAAGAGACATTCTGGATTTAAGGAAGAACATTATTATAAAGGGAGCAACTGAGAAAAGATTAATTTACCTGAATCTTGAGATGAGGGAAGCTGTCTTACCAGGAAAAGCTCGTCAGGTCCAAGGTGCATTGTAGTTAAAAAGAATGAAATGTAGAAAATTCTGAGAGGGCTTGAACAGATGGATATTGAGAGGAAGCCTGCCCTTGTAGAAGAATCTAGAACGAGGTGTATAGTTTCAAAATAAAGGGTGAGAGATGAGAAAGTCAGAGATGAGGAATACTTTTTTCTTTCTGAGGGTTGTGACTCTTTGAATTCTTGATCCCAGAGAACTTGCACAATTTTGTGGGACCTGCCAGCATAGATGCAGAAAAGTTGCTTGGTCCTGTCCAGGGAGAATCTTGAATTTGGAGGGTGTAATCTGAGAAAAAGGGACGTAAAAGTGCATCAGAGATGGAAAGGAAATTTGTTGCTGTGGAAGGTGGCAGTGGAGTAGGACTTCTAAGTCTGAGACTCATCACAGAATCCCTGCAGTGTGAGAGCAGGGCATTTGGCCCAACAAGTCCACACCAACTCTCTGAAGATTGGTGGAGTTGTGGATAGTGAGGAGGGCTGTTGTCGGCTGCAAAGGGACTTAGATATGATGCAGAGCTGGGCTGAGGAGTGGCAGATGGAGTTCAACCCTGCCAAGTGTGAGGTTGTCCATTTTGGAAAGACAAATAAGAATGCGGAATACAGGGTTAATGGTAGGGTTCTTAGTGAGGTGGAGGAACAGAGGGATCTTGGGGTCTATGTTCATAGATCTTTGAAAGTTGCCACTCAGGTGGATAGAGCTTGTAAGAAGGCCTATGGTGTATTAGCGTTCATTAGCAGAGGGATTGAATTCAAGAGTCATGAAGTGATGTTACAGCTGTACAGGACCTTGGT
>NC_057723.1:2361733-2370901 GCF_004010195.1 Chiloscyllium plagiosum
AGGGACAGGCCACTATAAACACCGGAGGAAACATCAAAGAAGCGCTTCGCAGGAGGCTCCCAAGCACTGATGATGTCGCCTAGCCAGGGGACGAAACTTTTGCAACAAAAACTTCCAGCTCGGCGAACAGAACCACAACAACGAGCACCCGAGCTACAAATCTTCGCACAAACTTTGAAGTATTCTATCACACTCCTGACTTGGGCCTTGTAGAAAGTGGACAGATTTTGGGGAGTCAGGAGGTGAATTACTTATCACAATGTTTCTAGCCTCTGACATGCTCTTGTAGCCACTGTGTTTTTGTGGTGAGTCCAGCTAAGTTTCTGATCAATGCTAACCCCGAAGATATTGATAGTCAGTGATAGCAATACAATCAAATGTCAAAGGGCAGTGTTTAGATTGTCGCTTATTGGAGATGGTCATAGCCTGGCATTTGTGTTGCGTGCCACTTGTCAGTCCAAACCTTAATAATGTCCAGATCTTTTTGCATTTGAACATAGACTGCTTCAGTATCTGAGGAGTCGCAAATGTTACTGAACATTGTACAATCATGGGCAAACATTCCGACTTCTGATCTTAAGATGGAGGGAAGGTCATTGATGAAGCAGCTGAAGATGGTTGGGTCCAGGACACTATCATGAGGAACTTCTGCAGAATGTCCTGGAGCTGAGATCTCTGACCTCCAAACAGTGGAGATATTGCTCCCTGATACCCATTGATTCCAGTTTTTCTAGTGCTCCTTGATGCCACACTCAGTCAAGTGCAGCCTTGATGTCAAGCGCTGTCACTCTCATTCCCCTCTGAAATTCAGCTCCTTTGTCCAGGTTTGACCCAAGGCTGTAATGAGGTCAGGAGCTGAGTGACCCTGGGGGAACCCAAACTGAGCATCACTGAGCAGGTTATTGCTGAGCAGGTGCTGCTTGATAGCCCCTTCCATCACCTTACTGATGATCGAGAGGAGACTGATGGGTGGTAATTGGTTGGGTTGAGTCTGTCCTGCTTTTCCTGTACAAGACATACTTGGGCAATTTTCCGCATTGTTGGGTAGATGCCAGTGAAGTAACGTTTTTTACAAAATTCATTCATGGGATAAGGGTGTCCCTGATTCTGCCAGCACTTATTGACTATCCCAGAGGGTATGGGTCTGGAGTCACACCAGACCAGGTAAGGATGGCAGTTTCCTTCCCTAAAGGACTTCAATGAATCTGATGGGCTTTTCCCAAAAATTAGCAATGGTTTCATGGCCACCATTGGATTCTTAATTCCAGATTTCATTGAATTCAAATTCCAGTGAGTGCCATAGCAGGATTTGAACCCAGGTAACAAGAGATTACCTGGGTTTCTGGGTCATCAGTCCATCCAGTGAAAGTACCTCAAAGCCTTCACCTATACTGGAGATATTTGGCGATGTGGAACTGCAAATTCTGGAGTCCACGTCTTCAGGTCTATTGTTAGAATGTTATCAGGGCCTACAACATTTTCAGCACCCAGTGAAAAGTTAAAGATTTAATAAAGTACACAGAACTCCCAAACTTACTAGACTTTCAAACCCAAATTCTGAGACCTGAATTGAGGGGTGGCATTTTAAGACTGTCTCAGAAACCTGTGTGTCTTTGGAACTCCTTGTCACAGAGAGCTGTGGGAGCAGAGTCCTTGTGTATATTTAAGGTTGAGATAGATTCTTGATCAATCAGAGGATCATGGCCAGAAAAGTGAATGTGTGGAATGTTGGATCAGCCATGGTCCTACTGAATGAAAGAACAGGCTTGAGGGGTTGAATGGCCTACTCCTGTTCCTATTTCATACGGTTTTATGGTCTTACTTTGACAGAAAGCATGGACCAGCTTTCTGTACTGAGCAAGAATTACTCAGGAAGGTTCACCAGGTAGGCACCACAGCCGCTGGGAGTGTCTTTGCCAACAGTATCCATTCCCCTAACTATTCCATCCTCTGAAACTGTGAGATTCATCTTTTCTGACTTCCACTTGACTGGCACTCTGCACTTTGGTGCATTTGGTCAGTTTGTTCATCTCCACTGCAACTTGTCATCAAATTAAATAACTAAGGGTTTTGATCAAATTGATAGTAAGAAACTGGCTGTTGTTTGTTAAGCAGAAGTAACAGATTTCAAGGAAATTACGTGAGAGAAGGAGATGATGTATTTTTTTCCTTTTCCACCTGCAATAATTTTTTGCAATCCTGAATTTGCTGTCTACAAAGCTGGAGCAAATACATCCAGCAGTAATTTTGCCACTGGAATCGGATGAATTAGAATTAGATTTAGAATCACTTGCAAAGATATTATCAAGGAGCCAGAATGAGGGATTTATTGGATAGCTTATTAAGAGAGCGAGTATAGGAATGATGATCTGAATGACCTTCTTTGGCACGGTGCAATGTCGCAACTTACTTGTGGAATATTCACCTGCAGTGAATTTGAGAGCCCTGGCTAAAGTGTGTGTGTGTGTTTGTGTGTACTTGCATGTGTTCCCTAGAGATTAATTTCCTTAAAGAATTTACTCAGTTTTGGTGCCACTGCTCAGCAAAACATAATGACAGCAGAACTGTGTCTCTGACAAGCCTCACAAAGCAACCTCGGGGTAACAAAGTCACCTGTCATGGTGCACATGCTTTCTTTGCTTGCTTGTCCCTTGTTGGACCACAAGTAGACAGCAATCAGAAAGACTGGGAGAGTAGGAGCTGACCACCTATCATAAGCTTACATGATCATTCACACGGACCTGCATGCATTCCAGCTTGTGGAGACTTTTTTTTAACAGCAATTAATTTTATTCAGACATGGTACTGTTTCAAAAGTAAAGGTGTGGACAATGTCCTTTCAAAATTGAGCAAAATTAGCAAATCAAAGAGGAAGGATTAAAATAAATTTGCATAGCATGACAGTATCTTCCTCCAAAACTGACTTTCACATATCTTGTTCTTTTATTGGAGTCTGGTGACTGTCGTTCAGAAAGCAGAGAGAAATGTGCATTTTGCACAAAAGCAAACAATAACAATACAAGAATAATACAGCATGCAGTGGGGTGCTACGGTGGGTCAGTGCTGAGCACTGTCACCTCCTCAGTGCCAGGTACCCGAGTTCGATTCCAGCCTCGGGCGACTGTCTGTGTGGTGTTTGCACATTCTCCCAGTGTCTGCGTGGGTTTCCTCCGGATGCTCCTGTTTCCTCCTACAGTCCAAAAATGTGCAGGTTAGATGAGTTGGCCACGGGAAATGCAGGGTTACAGGGATAGTGTGGTTCTGGGTGGGATGCTCTTCAAAGGGTCAGTGTAACTCAGTAGGTCAAATGGTCTGCTTCCACTGTAGTGACTCTAAGAGCTGGAGTTGATCTGTTGGTGCTGGATGGACAGGTGTTGGCTAAGACACTAAGGGAAATTGTGGAATAGTCACAGTCCCCAACCCAATGACATCACTGTACTGTTCTAATTCTGACCTTTCTCTGCATGTTAGTTTTAATGACTCCAACACTGTCTCCCAGGTTCTCTGTTACCTGAGCCCTAAACTCTAGTATTCCCTCCCTACCCCTCTCCACCACCTGACCACTAGGTGACCATTTGGCCAAGCATCTTCACCTGTTCCAAAATGGCCAGCCTGACGTCCCAGTCAGCGCCCATTTCAATTCCACCTCTCTCCACTACCACCCCCTTCCTCCACTGACTTGTCCATCCTTGGCCTCCTCCATTGCTGCAGTGAATAAGTCCACAAATTGGAGGACAGCACCTTATCTTCCGCCTGGGCAGCCTACAGCCAGGGGGACTCAACATTGAATTCTCCAATTTCAAATAACCTTCCCACCCAACCCCCGACTCCCTTTCCAGCCTTGCCTTCTCCTTTCAATTCCACCTACCGGCACTTCCTTCTAACGACCAATCAAATTCATTCCTCCCATCGACCAACCAGGTCGCACCCACTACCTGGGTCCACATGTCACTACATCACCATTCTGCTACTCTCCCCACCCCACCCCGCCCCCACTCTCTTTCTTTATCTATAGCTCCCCCTATCCCCACATCTAGTCCAAAAGAAGGGTTAATACCTGAAACATTGATTTCTCCACCTCCTGATGCTGCCTGGCTTGCTGCGTTCTTCCAGGCTTCTGCTTGTCTGCTTTCATCACTTAACACTTTACTTAAAAAATACCTTTCCACTCTAAAGAGATTCCATGATTCTATGATTGTTTGTTCAAATTTCTCTGTCTCATTATGTGCACAGTGCCAAATTTTGTTTAAAAATGCTCAGTACCTTGTGAATGTTTGTAGAGTTGCTTTTCAGACTGGAGGTTTGTGACCACAAGGATCGATGCTGGGTCCACTACTTTTCGTCATTTAAATAAATGATTTGGATGTGAGCATAAGAGGTATTGCAGATGACACCGAAATTGCAGGTGTAGTGGACAGCGAAGAAGGTTTCCTCAGATTACAATGAAATATTGATCAGATGGGCCAATGGGGTGAGGAATGGCAGATGGAGTTTAATTTAGATAAATGTGAGGTGCTGCATTTTGGGAAAGCAAATCTTAGCAGGACTTATGCGCTTAATGGTAAGGTCCTAGGGAGTGTTGCTGAACAAAGAGACCTTGGAGTGCAGGTTCATAGCTCCTTGAAAGTGGAGTCGCAGGTAGTTAGGATAGTGAAGAAGGTGTTTGGTATGCTTTCCTTTATTGGTCAGAGCATTGAATACAGGAGTTGGGAGGTCATGTTGCGGCTGTACAGGATTTTAGTTAGGCCACTTTTGGAATATTGCATGCAATTCTGGTCTCCTGCCTATCGGAAGGATATTGTGAAACTTGAAAGGGTTCAGAAAAGATTTACAAGGATGTTGCCAGGGTTGGAGGATTTGAGCCACAGGGAGAGACTGAATAGGCAAGGGCTGTTTTCCCTGAAGTGTCGGAGGCTGAGGGGTGACTTCATAGAGGTTTATAAAATCATGAAGGGCATGGATAGGATAAATAGACAAGGAATTTTCCCCGGGATCGGGGAGTCCAGAACTAGAGGGCATAGGTTTAGGGTGAGAGGGGAAAAGATATAAAAGGGACCTAAGGGGCAACTTCTTCACACAGAGGGTGGTACGTGTGTGGAATGAGCTGCTAGAGGAAGTGGTGGAGGCTAGTACAATTACAAAATTTAAAAGGCATCTGGATGGGTATATGAATAGGAAGGGTTTGGAGGGATATGGGTCTGGTGCTGGCAGGTTGGATGAGATTGTGTTGGGATATCTAGTCATCATGAACGAGTTGGACTGAAGGGTCTGTTTTCCATGCTGTATATCTCTATAACTCTATGACTTGTGCCTTGTCGATGGTGGACAGGTTTTGAAGAGTCAAGAGGTGAGTTATGAGCTGCTGAATGTTAGTCCCCTCAAGGAATTGCTTAAATCCACATTGTTTTTTTTTCTAAACAACAGAATGCTCTGATCCAATATATGACATGCCTAAGAATACTCCTTTATCAACGCAGTCGAGATCTGGGTGTTGTGATCAAATAGAGCACTTTCTAACTCACCACACTAGACCCGCAGCAGATACTTTGTGAACAAAGAAGAGAAAAAGACCTGTTTCACCTTCATTGTTACAAATCAAACTGCTGCAGATACATGGCAGTATTAATGGGAGTGATCACCGTCCAGTCCCTGCAGAGGTTGAGGGCACTTTCCATCCTGCTATGTGGGGCAACTTCTTTCATGGGAATTGACAGCAACTAAGTCAAGTCAAAGAATAAAAAGAACAAAGATCAAAGAAAATTTTCAGCCCAGGAACAGGCCCTTTGGCGCTCGAAACCTGAGCCGATCTGAATCCACTGTCTAAACCTATCGCCCAATTCCACAGCATCTGTATCTGTCTGTTCCCCACTTACTCATGCATCTGTCCAGACGCATCTTAAATGAATCTACTGTGCCTGCCACTACTACCTCTGCTGGCAATGCATTCCAGGGACCTAACACTCTCTGTGTAAAGTACTTTCTGCGTGTATCCCCCTTAAACTTTCCACCTCTCACCTTGAATGCGTGACCTCTCGTTATTGAATCCCTCACCCTGGGAAAAAGCTTATCTCTATCCACCCTGTCTATACCCTTCATCATTTTGTAAACCTCAATCAGGTCCCCGCTCAATCTCCTTTTTTTCTAATGAAAACAATCCTAACTTACTCAACCTCTCTTCATAGTTAGCACCTTCCATACCAGGCAACATCCTCTTAAACCTTCTCTGCACCCTCTCCAAAGCGTCCACATCCTTTTGGTAACGTGGTGACCAGAACTGTACACAGCATTCTAAATGCAGCCAAACTAAAGTCTTGTACAATTTTAACATGACCGGCCAGCTCTTATACTCAATACCCCGTCTGATGGAGGCAAGCATACCATATGCTTTCATGACCACTCTATCCACCTGTGCAGCCACCTCCAGGGTACAATGGACCTGAACTCCCAGATCTCTCTGCCCATCAATTTTTCCCAAGGTTCTTCCGTTTACAGTATAGTTCACTCTAAAATTAGACTTCCCAAAATGCATCACCTCACATTTTCCTGGATTGAACTCCATCTGCCACTTCTCCGCCTAACTGTCCAGTCTATCTATATTTTCCTGTATTCTTTGACAGTCCCCTGTGCTTTGTGCTGGTCCAACAATCTTCGTGTCATCTGTAAACTGACTGATCAGACCAACAATGCCCTCTTCCAGATCATTTACGTAAATGGCCCTTACACTGACCCCTGTGGAACACCACTGGTCACCTTTCTCCATTTTGAGAAACTCCCTTCAACTACTACTCTCTGTCTCCTGTTGCTCAACCAGTTCTTTATCCATCTAGCTAGAACACCCTGCAAACCACGTGACTTCACTTTCTCCATTAATTTACCATGGGGAACATTATCAAACGCCTTATTAAAGTCCACAGTATGTGACATCAACAGCCCTTCCTTCATCTATCAACATGGTCACTTCCTCAAAGAACTCTATTAAGTTGGTAAAGCACAATGTACCCCGCACAAAACCATGTGACCTATCAACATTGTCTTATGAAAGGGAAAAGATGTTTGAGGAAACTACACAAGTGTTTTGAGAATGTGTTGATTAGGGTGAATAAAGTGGAACCAGTAAATATCGAGCATTTTGTTTTGAGTTTGATTTATTGCTGTCATGTGCCAACAAAAGGCATCTGATCATTTGCCATATAAAAGATTACTGCATTAGTTCAAAGGGAATGTTATTGTGAGTAATACATTGACACAGACAGACAAATTGTCTAAATGACAGGAAAAGAGTTGAGGTCAGCATGTCATTTTTAAGTGATCAATTGCAATTAGTCCAGTGTCATAGGGTCTGTGCTTAGGCTTCAATTATTTCCCATCAGTATTAATGGCCTGTTCCAGTACAACAACAATACTGGAATCTTCCCAAATATGTAGAGCTTGGGACAAATTCAATCTGGGCAATTTCTGCCCCATCAGACTACCCTTTATCATCAGTAAACTCAGCAGTTTGGCAGTGTTTATGGAGTTAATGTTTCAGGTGCACTCTGTCTTCTGATGCTGAACACCCTCACTCTCAGGAGAATCTGCAAACATTGATGTGAATAAATATTGGAGCTAACCCATAGCACTGGAATAGAAAAGAAGATTTGCACTGCATCTAATCTCAGAGAGCCCGTTGCTAAAATTTGTAACTGGGTGGTAAGGGTATATCAGCACGTTGCAGAAAATCATGAGAAAGTATTTCCTAATAGACACTGCAAACGCAAAAACCAGAAACTGCTGGGAAGCTCAGCAGGTTTAGCAGCACCTGTAGAGAGAGTGAGAAAAATAAAGTTAATGTTTCAAATTCAGTGACCCTGCTTCAGAACTGCACGTCATTTGGAAAAGGTGGTATATATTTTTGAAAAGATTTGGAGCTTGGGTTGTGGATGAGATAGTGGATTCATTCACTGAGCCGGTGTAGTTTTCTGCAGCCATTTTACTGCCTCACTAGGTGACATCATCAGTGCGTCTTCCACACAGAGTTGGTGGTCTGTCCTGCCTGTTGTTTATGTGTCTGTTTTTTGGTACCTACGGTTCTGTATTGGAATGGTTTTATATACAAGGTCTAGTTCCATGTGTTTATTGATTGAGTTCTGGTTGGAGTGCCAGGCCTCAGGGAATTCTCTCATGTGTCCCTGCTAGCCTGTGTTAGCACAAGCTGAAAATGAGGTGCTATAGCTCCATCTTGCACCGAGCTTCACTGGAGCACTGCATCAAACCCAAGACAGAGATGTGGCCGGAGAAAGTTAGTAGATTCTTAGATTAGATTACTTACAGTGTGGAAACAGGCCCTTTGGCTCAACAAGTCCACACCGACCCGCCGAAGCGCAACCCACCCAGACCCATTCCCCTACATTTACCCCTAATACTACGGGCAATTTTAGTATGTTGAAATGACAGGGTCATTTTTGCAGACAGAATGTAGGTGTTCTCCAAAGGGATTACTCAGTCAGCTATTACTGGATGAGACTGCATGAGAGAGGTGTGCCCTCCTTAATATTTCCCTTGCATGTGTGAACCAATAAAGATTTTCTTCCTTCCTATTGCAAAGTGCAAGTCTGAGCTCAAAAAGCAAAAGAAAATTGGATGGTTCAGATTTCCAATTATGCATTTGAAGTTAGAAAGAGGTATTTCTGAGATTCCTGACTGGTAAAGTTATCAGGATCAGTGGTGCTGGAAGAGCACAGCAATTCAGGCAGCATCCGAAGACAGGCAAAATCGGCGTTTCGGGCAAAAGCCCTTCATCAGGAATAAAGGCAGAGAGCCTGAAGCGTGGAGAGATAAGCTAGAGGAGGGTGGGGGTGGGGAGAGAGTGGCATAGAGTACAATAGGTCAGTGGGGAAGGAGATGAAGGTGATATGTCCGGGAGGAGAGGGTGGAGAGGATAGGTGGAAAAGGAGCTGGGCAGGTCGGACAAGTCCGGACAGGTCAGGGGATCGAGTTTCTGGAGGTTAGAAGCTAGGATGAGGTGGGGGAAGGGGAAATGAGAAAACTGTTGAAATCCACATTGATGCCCTGGGGTTGAAGTGTTCCAAGGCGGAAGATGAGGCGTTCGCATAAACCAAATCATCCGCCGACATTTCCGCCACCTCCAAACAGACCCCACCACCAGGGATATATTTCCCTCCCCACCCC
>NC_057723.1:2373804-2390936 GCF_004010195.1 Chiloscyllium plagiosum
TATGCCACTCTCTCCCCACCCCCCCCCTCCTCTAGCTTATCTCTCCATGCTTCAGGCTCTCTGCCTTTATTCCTGATGAAGGGCTTTTGCCCGAAACGTCGATTTTGCCTGTCCTCGGATGCTGCCTGAATTGCTGTGCTCTTCCAGCACCACTGATCCAGAAACTGGTTTCCAGCATCTGCAGTCATTGTTTTTACCTGGTAAAGTTATCAGTATAGTCTGAAAAATGACCACGCACACCCTGACAGTGTAAGGGCTTCACATGATGTGATGACATGCCTTTGATTGATATTCTGATACAGATTATTTTGGAATGGGATGATCTGTCCATATCCCCTGACTAAATAATAAAATAAAATGGAAGTATTTGTTTTAAACAAGTCCGTGTCTCTGATAGAATGACCACCAAATGTTAATCTTTTCAATGTGCTTGGTGTTTCGAGCTAATGTCACATTCTTGGCAATCATTAGGGAGGGGTGTTAAAGATACAGGTTCAGGCAAAGTTAAAAATCACACAACACCAGGTTATAGTCCAACAGGTTTAATTGGAAGCACACTAGCTTTTGGAGCGTCGCTCCTTCATCAGGTGATAATGGGCGACAATGAAGGAGTGACGCTCCGAACGCTAGGGTGCTTCCAATTAAACCTGTTGGACTATAACCTGGTGTTGTGTGATTTTTAACTTTGTTCACCCCAGTCCAACACTGGCATCTCCAAATCAGGTTCAGGCAAAGTAACTGGAGCTGAATTTCAGATGAACACTGGTCTAATGAATGAGAGAACTATCTCGAGGGGCTAAATTTCCAAATCCAGTTCATAGTTTCCTACTCAGCAGCAGTTTGAATGATGTATCAAAGAGATTCTACATCCTATTAAATGACTCTTTTCCATTGTCAGTCGAGTAAAGCTCTGGGCAGAAATAAAAACCTTCCAGTCAAACCTACACATTAAAAAAAAACGAAATGTGTCAACATTAATTTGTTCACAACGCTTCTTCCCACAGTGTTTTTCACATCCTTGCTGCCTGTTTTGCTGGTCTCCATAATCCAGATTTATTACAACGTGATAGAAGGTATCCATAGGATCTAAGAGGCAATATTTCCCATTCACCTCTTCTTTCTTGCATGCAATGTCTGGAATGATCCACCATCAAAACTGTCCTGTAGCAGTAGTCAGGATTAACCATAGCGTGAACAGAATGATATTCAGTATCACAGCACCAGAGGCAGGAGAGGGGAGTGAGTCCGGCTGCAATATATTGACCTCCACCCACAATAGGGAACGAGACTGTGAGCTGGGTGTAGGGGAAAAATGGAAGGTGATAACTCAGACGTCATATGATTGAGGAGTACAGAAGAGGAATGAGAAAGAAAGGCAGACAGAATGAAAATGCATGACCTCAAGAAATGTTTGATAATTAAAAACTGGAGAGGTGGTGGCATGTGGTAATCTCACTGGGCTTGTAAACCAGAGGGGAACAAAACGGAAAAGAACTACAGATGCTGGAGCTCAGAACCAAAAGACAGAAATTGCTGGAAAAGCTCAGCAAGTCTGGTAGCAGACAAATCACAGTTAATATTTTAGGACTAGTTCTGAGAAATGGTCACTGGATCCAAAATGTTCACTCTGATTTCTCTCCACAGTTGCTGCTAGAGCAGCTGAGCTTTTTCAGCATGTTCTGTTTTTGTTTGTAGTCCAGAAACTCCGGCTAATGACCCTGGGTTCCTAATCCCACGGCGGTACATGGTAAAATTTGAATCAATGAATTTCTGGCACTAAAGCTATTTTAGTGACTGTGTAGCCATTGCTGATTGTCATAAAAACTAACCTGACCGAGACAGTACTGGGATTTGAATCAATATCAACATACATCACCAAATTTACTGCTATACTGTTCCTGAAGTTGTCACAGAAGTTAAAGATTTTACAAAGTATGCAGAATCCCCTCATTTACTTGACTTCCAGACCCAGGTTGACAGAAAGCACCGACCAGGTTTCTGTCCTTAAAAATAATGACTTTTCATTACAAATAAATAAATTCTACTTCCAGATCAGCAATTAAGAACTGTTGGCATACAGCTTCGTTCCGCTCATTAAACATGCTGGTGTAGTGGTAATGTCACTTGGTTAGTGATCCTGAATTGCAGGCCCATGCTCTAGGGTACTGTGTTTAAATCCCACAACAGCGAGTGGTGAAATTTGTACTCAATAAAATCTGGAAGAGTGATCTGACTTGATGATGCCCACATAATCACTATCGATCTATATAGAATCCCATCTGGTTCACTAATGTCCTTTAGCAAAGGAAACTGCCAACCTCACCTGGTCTGGCCTACATGTAACTCCAGACCCACAGCAATGTAGTTTTGACTCTAAGCTGCCCTCTGAGCAATTAGGGATGGGTAATAAATGCTAACCTAGCCAGTGACACTCGCACCCCACAAGCAAGTGGAAAAACACTTACTACAGAGATACAAGAGTGAAGGAAAAAACACACGGATAGAGGGAAAACTGGGAAAGCAGTTCAGTGCTTTCTCTTGGCAAGATTTACTGAGATATTCCTTTGCTGCTTCTGAGTCTTCTTTCTCTGAATGCATTTACTGGTTTACAGAAGGGACTGCTGCTGTTTCACTGCTATAAAAGGTCTCTGATGTGTTAGCTAAACGTCACAGCTTAGAAGAACTACTGAGGGAAAGCTAGACTGCTTTCCTTCAGATTGAAGGTGGCTTTTTCTGCAGAAAATGAACAGACCACCTCAGCAGGCAGAGATTGATAACTTCTCCCTATCTTGTTTACAGCCTTGATCTGTTCAGCGACCTGAGAACTAATCACATTGTTGTAGATAGGCAGAAGGTCTTTATCCTCAACAGCTGGTCCCAAAGCAAAACTAATCAATGATTTTCTGCTGCCTGAATCTTCATTTGTATGTCCCCGTTAGCCCTGTTTGTCTGCACCTTCTCCTCCTACTGCTGCAACTGGCAGCTGTGTAAGCTGTGCTTGCAAAGAGTGTCAGGTTACTTACTTTCAAAACATGCAACAGTCTTTGGTTTGTGAAATAATTCTCTTCCCATTTCCATCCACAACCAAAACTACAGAAAAATATATAAATACAGTCTTCACAGTTCCACCATCTCAGGTTTATAAAATGTGGAGAGTGGAAGGTCAGTGAGGAGGGCATTGAATGGTCAAATTCAGATGTAACAAACGATAGTCCAGAGCATCAGCAGCAGAAGGTGTAAGTTGGACTGGGAGGGGAGCAGGTGGTGTTACATAGGTCAATGTGATAATTTCTTTCCATTGTTATTATTGGGATAATGATCCTCAGTGAGATAGATTAGAATCTCTACAATGTGGAAACAGGCCCGTCGGCCCACCAAGTCCACACCGACACTCCGAAGAGTAACCCACCCAGACCCAGTTCCTTCTGACTAACGCACCTAATACTATGGGCAATTTAGCATGGCCAATTCACCTAACCTGCATATCTTTGGACTGTGGGAGGGAAACCGGAGCACCCGGAGGAAACCCACGCAGAAAGGGGAGAATGTGCAAACTCCACACAGACAGTCGCCCGAGGCTGGAATCGAAACTGGGACCCTGATGCTGTGAGGCAGCAGTGCTAACCACTGAGTCAGCGACAAACGCCTATTGCAGGGCAGCATGGTGGCTCAGTGGTTAGCACTGTAGCCTTACAGTGCCAGGGTTGTGGGTTCAATTCCACCCTGGGGTGACTGTCCGTGTGAATTTTTCACATTCTCCCAGTGTCTGTAGAAGTTTCCTCCCACAGTCCAAAGATGTGCAGGTTGGGTGGTTTGGCCATGCTAAATTGTCCATGGTGTCCAGGGATGTGCGGGTCGATCACGGGAAATGCAGGATTGATTCTATGGTATTCCAGCAACGTCAATCAGATTGGGGTTAGTGGGAGTATCCCAGTTCGATATTGTCAGGTTGATCAGCGTCAGAGACTGAAGTTTAAAAACAGGGACAATGGATAATGAAAGGAAGACAGAACAGTTAGATTAGATTAGGTTAGATTAGATTACTTACAGTGTGGAAACAGGCCCTGAGACTGAAGTTTAAAAACAGGGACAATGGATAATGAAAGGAAGACAGAACAGTGTCAGAAGTAAGATTCACTTTTTCCAGCATCTACTGGAAATCACAATTAATCTACAGAATAGGAACTGGCATTCGCCATTCAGCCCAATGAGCCTGCTCTGCCATTCTCATGGCTGATTATCCAACTCAGTAACCTCTTCCTGCTTTTGCCTACTTTTGATCCTTTTTACGGTATACTGATTCTCTCAATTATAGTCAAATTGTAAAATGCTGGTTTTATGAAATTCTGTTGCACAATGTAATAAGTTCCCATAACTTGATGAAAATATTTATCCATGTAAAATATCTTCCATTAAATTGAGCCAAGTTATTCTTTTCTTTATTTTGGTCCAGTAGAAAGTCAAAGATCATTGATTACTATTTTCTTTTCATTCCCACTGTATAATATCTCTCAAATGCTCTTTATCGAGTTATCTTAATCCCATTTATGGCACTTTCACTTGGGCCTGCAATTGAAATTCAGCACATCTTGTCTTTCTGCATGGTTAGGTACAGAGTTCAAGATGTGCCCAGAGGCAAAGCTGATTGTAGATTGTGGGTAATGTCACGCTTTATGTCAAGTGGTGGTTTTCAAAGAATATTTCAGCCTGTGAGGAAATTTATATTTTTTTCAACAGAGAAGCCCTTCTTGAAAGCTCAAAGTATTTATGTCTGCCACAAATACATTAAGGTAGAAAATCAGACCAGGAGTGGGCACTCCACCCACCTATTCCATCCCACATGATCCTGGCTGATCCTCCAGCTCAATGCTGTACTCCTGCTCTCTCCCTATACCCCTTGACACATTTAGTCTCGAGACATCTATTTCTTTCTTGAATTTCTTATTTTATTAATTCACAGGATGAGGGACATGACTGGTGTGCATTGTTAAGAGTGACATGCAGGACAGACCGGGTAAGGATAGCAGTTCCTTCCCTAAAGGAGCTCAGTGAACCAAGTGGCTTTTTCCTGGCAATCAACCATGGATTCATGGTCATCATTAGACTCTTAATTCCAGGTTTTTTTTGAATTCAAATTCCACCATCAGCCATGGCGGGATTCGAACCTGGGTCCCCAGAACATTACCTTGATCTCTGGATCCCCACCAGGCCATCACCTCCCCATATATATTCACTGATTGCCTCAGCAACCTTCTGTGATAACAAATTCTGCAGGTTCACCAGCCTCTGAGTGAAAACATTTCTCCTCATCTCAGTCCTAAATGGCTCCCAATGTATCCTGAGTTAGTGACCATTCTGGGTAAGAATAGAAAAGGCTTGATGGTGTACATTTGCTCTTAACATGTACAGAGGAAATAAAGGGTCAACATTGGAGTCAAAATTCTGCACCCAAACCATTAACAGTTCCCTCAGCACAGGGTCAATGTCCAAATGGATTGTAGTTTGATGAAAAGAAGCAGGAGGTTTAGAGCCGATTTGAGGAAAATCTTTACACCCAGAGGGAGGTGAGAATATGGAAATTATTGCCAAAAAGTTTGTAGAGACAGGAATCCTGAAAATGTTTAAGAAGCATTTATTAATGCACTTCAAATGCCATAGCTATAAGGTTAGGGGCAAATGGTCTGAAAATGGGAATAGAACAGACAGATGCTTGAGGACCTGCATGGACAGAATGGGCCAAAGGGCCTTTTTCTGTTCTGGAAAACCTCCGTGGCTCTATCATCAGAGTCACCTTCACCACAAGAAAACTCCTAATTTCCACAAACCTCACTTATAGTTGTCTATGTTTTAATTGGACAACATGCCTTTGTCAACATGAGCTGGAAATGTGTTGCTGGAAAAGGCAGCATCCAGGGAACAGGAGAATCGACGTTTCGGGCATAAGCCCTTCTTCAGGGCTTGTCGACATGACCCATTCAATGGCTCATGGCATTTGTCACAATGCTGTCCCAGGGTAGCTCTGTGGAGTGAGTTACTAACCTCCTCTTTTTAAACCTATACACGGCAATCAAATATTCACCATCTCACTATGTGGAGCATCACCAACTGATCCTCCATTCTCTCAAATAGGCTCTGCCTGTGGGCTCCTTTTGGTTCCAACCGCAACTTGGCTACTCGTAATCTCAACTCTTAGGCCCTGTGTTCAAATCCCGATCCAGACTTTAAACATGTTATCACACTAATACACCAGTGCACCCGAGAGCAAGAGTGACCTTTCTCAAGGTATTATTGTTTGGATGAAACATAACACTCAGATCTCCACGTGCTTTTGTAAATGGACACTTAAGACCTTAGTCAAGAGAGCATCATCATCGATAACCGTGAGGATTTTGATCATTACCATATTGCTCACCATATTGGGACCTTTCTGTGTGCATTTTAGTCGCAGTAATATGGGCAGTGAACTAATGCTTAGATCTGCAACACAGTCCTGCCATAGATACTGGATTCATATCTGTACTTATCAAGTGTCAGAAGTCAGGTGACACCAGGTTAAGGTCCAACAGGTTTACTTGAAATTGCCAGCTTTCAGAGCATTACCTCTTCATCAGTTGAAGTAATTTCAAATAAACCTGTTGGACTATAACCTTGTGTCGTGTGATTTCTGACCTTGTCCGCCCTAGTCCAATGCCGGCATCTCCAAATCATGTCAAGTGCGATGTTCAATCACAGATTGAGCTATATTGGGATCAAACGTGAACAAGTTCCTAATAGAATTCAATTTGAAAATGTTCCACTCTTACCAATGTGCACCATAGGACCATGCAACATGGGAGCAGGAATAGACCATTCAGCCCATTGAGTACACTTCACCCATTCAATGAGATTGTGGCTGCGCTGATAATCCTCAACTCCACTTTCCTCTCCTTTTCCCTGTAACCCTTGATTCCCTTCATGATTAAAAATCTGTCCATCTCAGTCTTGAGTATACTGAATACCCAGCTCTGATAGGCCGCCGCAGTAAAGGTCCACAGCTTTACAACACATTCCCATAAAAGAATTCCTCCTCATCTCTGTCTTAAATGTGCAACTCCTTATTCTGAGATATGCCCTCTGGTCCTTAACTCTTCCACAAGAAGAAATAACCTCTCCATATCGACCCTGTTAAGTCTCCTATGAATCGTGCACGTTTCCATAAGGTTGTCTCTTATTTCTCTATATTCTGAAGTACAGTCCCAATCTACTCAAACTTCTATCATAAAACTGGCCACCCAGACCTGGTATCAGTGATTGTTCTCTAGACTGCCTCCAAAGTCAATTCATCTTTGTTCAGGTAAGGAGATGACAACTGTTTACAATATTTCAGCTCTGTTGGACAGGATAGTGAATAAAGTGTTTGGTATGTTTCCCTTTATTGATCAGTTCACTGAGTATAGGAGTTGGGAGGTCATGTTGAAGCTGTACAGGAAATTTGTTGGCCACTTTTGCAATACTGCATTGAATTCTGTCTCCCTGCTATAGAAACAATATAGAAACTTGAAAGGGTTCAGAAAAGATTTACAAGGGTGTTGCCATGGTTGGAGGGTTTGAGCTATGGGGAGAGGCTGAATAGGCTGAGCTATTTTTTCTCAGCAAGTTGGAGGTTGGGGAGGTGACCTTATAGAAGTTTATAAAATCACAAGGGGCATGGACAGGGTGAATAGACAAGGTCTTTTCTCCAGGTTCTGGGAATCCAAAACTGGAGGGCACAGGTTTCGGGTGAGATGGGAAACACTTAAAAGGGGCTTAAGGGATAACTTTTTTATGGAGAGGGTAGTGTGTGTATGGAATGAGCTGCCAGAGGAAGTGGTGGAAGCTGAAACAATTGCAACATTTAAAAGGCATCTGGGTGGGTAAATGAATAGGAAGGATTTAGAGGGATAGGGGACAAATGCTGGCAAATGGGACTAGATTTATATAGGATATCTGGTCGGCATGGACAAGTTAGACTGAAGTGTATGTTTCTTGCTGTATATCTCTATAACTCTGGTGTTTTGTCTGGTTTCAACAAAATCTTTTGTACTCCATTCCCTTTGAAATGACATTTAATTTGCCTTCCCCATTCTCTGCTGGACTTGCATACTAGCTTTTTGAGATTCATGGGTGAGCCCACTCCTGAATCTCTCTGATTCATAGCATTCTGTTGTGTGTCTTTATTTAAATAAGATTCAGGGTTAACATTTGGCCCAAGATAAAATAAACTGCATCTTGCACCAAACGGCAACACCAAACCAGTCAGCAACAGTATTCCACATATGTTAAAAACCAATATAGCACAGCACAGAGCAAATTGACAGTCATGCTCTAATAATCAAAAGAACAAACATTAACCCAATAATGGTGTTCACTTCCTGCAGCAGTTCCACTCTAGCCCCACTGAGCAAAGAACAAAGGAGAGCAGAACAGACGAACAGGCCCTTCACCCACAAGCCTTCACCAGTACATGGTGCAGTTCTGAACTGAAAACCTTTTGCCTCTAAGCGCTTCATGTCCACCTCCACACACATCATCTATTGCATCCTCTGCACCCGATGTGGCCTCCTCTATATTGGGGAGACAGGCCGACTACTTGCGGAGCGTTTCAGAGAACACCTCTGGGACACCCGGACCAACCAACCCAACCACCCTGTGGCTCAACACTTCAACTCCCCCTCCCACTCCACCAAGAATATGCAAGTCTTTGGACTCCTCCATCGCCAGACCACAACAAAACGACGATTGGAGGAAGAGCGCCTCATCTTCCACCTAGGAACCCTCCAACCACAAGGGATGAACAAGGATTTCACCAGTTTCCTCATTTCCCCTCCCCCACCTTGTCTCAGTCAAATCCATCGAACTCAGCACCGCCTTCCTAACCTGCAATCTTCTTCCTGACCTCTCCGCCCCCACCCCAGTCTGACCTATCACCCTCACCTTGACCTCTTTCCACCTATCACATTTCCGACGCCCCTCCCCCAAGTCCCTCCTCCCTACCTTTTATCTTAGCCTGCTGGACACGCTTTCCTCATTCCTGAAACGTCTTATGCCCGAAACGTCGATTCTCCTGTTCCCTGGATGCTGCCTGACCTGCTGCGCTTTTCCAGCAACACATTTTCAGCTCTTCTATTCCCTGCCTATTCTTGTATCTGTGGAGATGTGTCTTAGAAGTTGCTGTTGCATCTGCTTCTGCCATCTCTGAGGGTGCAATCAAAGTATTTACGACCCTTCTTGTAAGAAATAACTTGCCTCTCACATCTCCTTTAACCTTTCCCCCTTTTACCGTAAAACTATGTTCCCTAGTAATTGACATTTCTATCTGGGAAAAGCACTCCAATGATCCATTTTGTCCAACACTCTCATAATTTTGTAAACCTCTATTGGATAGCCCCCCGGCATAAATGTTGGCACTTTGGGACTGACCGTTGCTGATATTTGTCGTCTTCAGTTCTCTGAGCAAATGCAGGTCTGATACATAGCACTGCAACCTCATGGCAGGACTAGAATGCACCTAAACCAGATCAAGGTTCGATCCTCAAACTGTTTTTCATTCATACCAGGCATCCAGATTACTGCCCCAAAGGAGTCTGACCTGCTGCAATAACATCCACTTTACATCCAAGCTTTAGTTGTTGTGGTTCTGTTCGCTGAGCTGGGAATTTGTGTTGCAGACATTTCGTCCCCTGTCTAGGTGACATCCTCAGTGCTTCGGAGCCTCCTGTGAAGTGCTTCTGTGATGTTTCCTCCGGCATTTATAGTGGTTTGTCTCTGCTGCTTCCGGTTGTCAGTTCCAGCTGTCCGCTGCAGTGGTCGGTATATTGGGTCCAGGTCAATGTGTTTGTTGATTGAATCTGTGGATGAGTGCCATGACTCTAGGAATTCCCTGGCTGGTCTCTGTTTGGCTTGTCCTATAATGGTAGTGTTGTCCCAGTCGAACTCATGTTGCTTGTCATCTGAGTGTGTGGCTACTAAGGATAGCTGGTCGTGTCGTTTTGTGGCTAGTTGGTGTTCATGGATGCGGATCGTTAGCTGTCTTCCTGTTTGTCCTATGTAGTGTTTTGTGCAGTCCTTGCATGGGATCCCATGCAAGGACTGCACAAAACACCACATAGGACAAACAGGAAGACAGCTAACGATCCGCATTCATGAACACCAATTAGCCACGAAACGACACGACCAGCTATCCTTAGTAGCCACACACTCAGATGACAAGCAACATGAGTTCGACTGGGACAACACTACTATTATAGGACAAGCCAAACAGAGAACAGCCAGGGAATTCCTAGAGGCATGGCTCTCATCCACAGATTCAATCAATAAGCACATCGACCTGGACCCAAATTACCGACAGCTGGAACTGACAACCGGAAGCAGCAGATTCAAACCACTACAAATGCCGGAGGAAAGATCACAGAAGCTCTTCACAGGAGGCTCCCAAGCACTGAGGATGTCACCTCAGACGAAACGTCTGCAACACAAATTCCCAGCTCGGCGAACAAAACCACAACAATGAGCACCTGAGCTACAAATCTTCTCACAAACTTTGAACATCCATGCTTTAGGTTAGTGACAGTATGAGGAAACTGAGATTGCTTTCTGCAAGTTTATATTCTTGGATTTGTAAGTTGAACATATGGGGATTTCTTTGTGACCAAAACAGAAATTACCAGAGAAACTCAGCAGATCTGGCAGCATCTCTGGAGAGAAATAAAGGCCATCAGACTTGAATTGTTATCTCTGTTTCTCACTCTACAGATGCTGCCAGAGCTGCTAAGTTTCTCCAGCAATTTCTGCCTTTGTTTCAGATCTTCTGCATCTGCAGTGATTTTGTTTTATTTTGGGTTTGCCTGCGTGTTTGCTGTTAACAATTAGCTTTTAAAAACTACATTGCCCACACTAGTAAGTGATGGGAAGTTACCCAGAGTTCTAAGGAAACTATTTAACAATGACAGAACCAAATAGACCTGGACTTTCATCTCCAGTCTGTGCTGGTAAGTTGATCAAGAAAGAAGCACGTACTAAGCTCTGAAGTGCTGAGAAGTCTTCCAACAGAGTAACCTATGCTAAGCATTCACCAGAAAAGGAATTTAAAACAATCAAATTATTTTGGTATTATCATGATCTTAATTATAAGGAGAATATTCTATTTTGAATCCCAAACCTGAGTGATGTAAAACAAATGAAGCGAGGTTTTTGAAGTTTTACGAAAAGGAAAATGAAGGAATTGAAGGCGCATTCGATACAGAATAAAACTGGAAGGAAGTTAATTCACAAACACAAAAATAATAATTAAGAAAGATGTATATGATTCCAGCAGATGAACTAAAATTTTAATTACTTCAAGCCCATCAAAGTATTAAAATCAAAACAATCTCTCTCTCTTTCTCTCTTTTTTCTCTGTCTTGGAAAAGAGCCACTCTGGGTTTCATGATAAACTACGCACGAGATGTTTCTAAAATTGTGACAATATTTGTAAAGCTGCAACAGAGTACACTGATGCCAAATCAAAGCTGTTTCTATGTAACCTACATACAGTGTTTGGTGTATTTCTTCTGTGTGTTTGAACTCTTTGAATCTGTGTTAAAAAGGAAATGTCACCTTGTTTATCTTCATTTCTATTGTTTATAATAAGCTTTAATTTTACTGTTTAAAAACTGAAACATTACTTATTTATCTTTTAGTAAAATGTCACTTTAGTAAGAAAAATGAATATTTCACCCAGCCAGACCCCTGTCAAGAAATATTTACTGTGCATTAACATAACATTAGCACCAATGGATTGTAACAGAAGGGGGCTCATGTCTGGCATCTTATAAAAGTGATTCTGAGCCATAAAGTAGTTGTGTTGTGACAAAGTTTATTGCCTGACATTTAAAGTTGGTTTTAAATGTTTCTGGAAATGGATAGTATAACACTGAATTATTTAAAATCTTTAACTAAAGCTAAATTGATGGATTTAGCAGCTAACGTAAAATTAGAATGAAAAGTATGATCTCCTAAGCAGCATCACTTCAAGTGATTATACAGCATTCAGACATGAGAGAAAAGAAACAGAAATTGGATGTCACATCTGGAATTAGCTTCAATACAGTGAGAAATGTAAAGATTGGAATTAGTGGGGAGAGCGAGAAATGTAAAACGGAGGATAATGGAACAAGAGGAAAGATATAGACTGAGACATGGAATAAAAATGGATTGAACTCCAAAGAGAACAGGGAATTAGAGAACATAAATTAGCAAAAGAAAAGCTTAGAATAAAGAGTGAGGAAAAAGATATGGTGATTTGGGTTCCAAGGAGGGATTTGATTAAACTAAAAATCTACACTCAGTCCCCAAACAATGAGGATGTAGTTTATCAGCTTTTTTAACCCCATTTGAAAAGGTAGCCAACCAAATGAAATAGTCAAAAGAGGTTTGGGCTTTAATGTTACAGAGTCCACTGACAGACACAGCTATGACAGTGTATATCTGTTTGCCAGGAGAACAATTGACAATGTATGAGACTGTCACAGGCTTGCTCTCTCTGAGCCATTCCTGAAGAAGGGCTTATGCCCGAAACGTCGATTCTCCTGTTCCCTGGATGCTGCCTGACCTGCTGCGCTTTTCCAGCAACACATTTCCAGCTTTGCTCTCTCTGAGGGCTAGCATAGAACTCAGCACCATCTCCACCCAAACACTGTGTAACATCAGCTATGATGGAAGAAACACAACTTCAACATTTAACTCCTTCAGAACTACAACCTTGTATAATATTCCTACGACTTGGAATGTACTGACTGCAAAATGAAAAGAAGACAATGGACAAAAGGAAGAGGAAGCGTTCACTCAGGAAATTCTCTTTCAATATTCTGTCCTGTACGATTCAATCCGTATGGATGGTGGGTGAATCAGGCCATGTGCATCATTGCAGTGAAAGTGAAATACCACAGATGTTGGAAATCTGATATTGCCGGAGAAACTCAGCAGGTCTGGCAGCATCTGTGCAGAGAGAAACAGAGATAATATTTTATCTCTTCTTCACCCAAATGCTTGTGAATCTATAGAATTCCCTGTCCAGTGAAACAGTTGAGGCTACATCATTGAATATTTTTAAGGCAGAGATAGATTTTTGAACAGTAAAGGAATTAAGGGTTATGGTGAGAGGATGAGTAAGTGGAGCTGAGTCCATAAAAAGATCAGTCATGATCTTATTGAATGGTAGAGCAGGCTCAATGGGTCAGCTGGCCTACTCCTGTTCTGAGTTCTTATGCTCTTACGTTGTCCTTATAAGGCCAATGTAACTCTTTCCAGAACTGAAGAGGTGCTTCCTTGAATAAGTTGCTAGTTTTATTCCAAGGATAATTCCAGGGAGGATAGAAATCTACTGTTTCCCCGAGTCGAAAGGTCAATTACAAGGGGTCACAGTATAAAGATGAAAGGCAGGAGGTTTACCAGGGATTTGAGGAAACAATCTTTCACCCAGAGGGTGGTGGGGGATGTGGAACATGCTACCTGGAAGGGAGGGTTGAGGTGAGAAATCTTTTAAAAGTAACCTTCAAAATGTACTTGGATGTGCACTTGAAGTGTCATAACATTGAAGGCTACAGACCTAATGAGGGAAAATGGGACTAGTGTAATTTTAATGTATTTTTGCTGGTGTGGACTCAATGGACCAATTTTGTACCATGCAATTGTGTGATCCTGTGATCTTCTGTTGTAACAGCTCGAAGCCACTAAGCTGCTAACTCAAAAATAATCTATCCCGCACAGTTTACTTTCAGGCAATGATATTTTACAGAATGTTTTCATTTGGAACCTGTGAGCTGATAATGTGAAATACTGTTCTCTTTATTATTGCATAATATTCACAAAGTGCTGGATTATTCTTCATGTATGACTGGTAATTTTGTAGCCAGCAGGGATTTTCTTTTGAATTAAAAACATTATTGAATTTTAATAATGAAGAAATATATAGTTCTGTTTCAACACTTACAGCGGTCTTATAAACACAGAAATGACAATCCCTATGGAAATATAAATTGCAATAATTTCTTATCAATATAATTATTTTTTTCCTCTTTAATTAAATCCAGTGGAACTAATCTAACTCCAATCTACTCTTGTACGAATTCAACAGAAAACTGAAGCAGAGATTATGCTTACACACCAAAAATGGACATTGTTCGAGGTCCAGTCATTGTCCATTAAGTCCTGCCTAGCAGGATTGATGGTCTAGTGGTCTTATCAGTCAGTTATTAATCTGGGGACCCAGGTAATTGCTGGGAAGACCTAGGTTCAAATCCCACCATGACAGATGGTGGGATTTCAATTCAATAAAAATCTGAAGTTAAGAGTTTAATGATAATTGTCAAAATGAAAGGAAGCATCTGGCTCATTAATAATTTTCGGGGAAAGAACCTGTTGTCGTCTAGTCTACATGTGACTCCAGACCCACAGCAGTGTGGTTAACTCTTCACTGCCCTCAAATTCCAATCTGTTCAGCAGTAATTAATGCTGGACATTAACTGATGATCTTATCAATAATGTCCACATTCCATGTCAAATACTATTGTTCAACAACCTGACTTTCCTGCAAAGTTCCCTTCCCTAGTACACTCCAACCAACTCTGCCCTCATTCGCATCTAATTACCCTAATTTAAGTTATTTCCAACCCAGGTTCCTTACTCTTAAATACTGCATGCTAAGTTCGACTTTGTAATGGTCACGTTCCCATTTACTCTGATATCAGATCTAAAACACAGCATATTACACATCACCAACTCCAAAATAGCCTGATCCCTGGTTGGATCCACAATAGATTCTTGTAGGAAATGATCCCAAAAATACTCTACAAATTTTCCTTGCCGCTACCTCTGCTACCTGTAACTCCAAAACCATAGCAATGTGGTTAACTTTTAACTGCCCTCTGGGCAATTAGGAATAGGAATGAATGCCAAGCTATGATTTGGAGGTGCTGGTGTTGCACTGGGGTGTACAAAGTTAAAAAATCACACATCACTAGGTTATAGTCCAACAGGTCCGAAAGCTAGCTCTTCCAAATAAACCTGTTGGACTATCACCTGATTTTTAACAATGCCAGGATAGCCTGTTATGCTCACATCCTGTGAATGAATTTTTAAAATATGTATCTGTGTCAGTGAGAAACACCCAGACTCCTGCTCAGGTAGTCAGAAGTCGCACTCCAGAGATATCAACATAAAACTGAGGCAAAATCAGAAATTGCTGGAAAAAACTCAACAGGTCAGGCAGCATCTGTGGAGAGAAAGCAGAGTTAATGTCTCAGATCCAATGACCCTTCTTCAGAATGAGTCCATTTTGTTTCTGATTTCTGAAAATCACAAGAACATGGTCTGATCCACTGTGTACTAAACCGACATTATAGCAGTGACGGTTAAAATGTTAACATTCTGAAAATAGAAGTCCTGTCCATTGAACAATAAAATTAAGATGACATTTTGCAACTTTTTAAATGATTTCAGCAGGGGTTATTTTGTTATTTTGTTTAATACAAATTGAACACTGTGGTGTTGTAGGGCTCATAACCAAGTCTGTAGTTTCAAGTAAATGGCCCCATGGCATTGCTTTGAAGAGAAACAGAACAATTCTTCCCATGTCCTCATTCAATATCTTTCCCTCAAGCAGCAGCACCTCAAAATATTTATTTCACCTTTTTCAAAATACTGGAGAAGCTCTGAAGAAGACTCACATTGGACTGGAAATGTTAACTCTGTTTCTCTCTCCAAAGGCATTGCCAGACCTGCTGAGTTTCTCCAGCATTCTGGGTTTGTTTATCACATTATTCTTGTGGAAGCTTACTGAAATCTCTTTTGCTGCTTTGTCTCCTGCAGTGTATCAATCCTTAATTGATTGTAAAGACATCATGCAATCTTGTAATGAACAATATAAATGCTATTTTTATTTGGATGCAATCTATGTTTTAACGTAAAGTTCTTTAAAGGGAATTGATAACCCCTGCTGAAATCATTTAAAAAGTTGCAAAATGACATCTTAATTTTATTGTTCAATGGACAGGACTTCTATTTTCAGAATGCTTAACATTTTAACCATCACTGCTATAATGTCGGTTTAGTACACGTTGGGTAAGATCATGTTCTTGTGATTTTCCAATTCCCAAGTTTGACTGAGGCTGATCATTCTCTCATCTCCCAGTAGAAAATCTTGTTGTTTGCATCATTTCTGCATGGACGCTGTTCAAGCTTTATGAGCTGTAAGTTAACTTTACTCCCATAAATGTTGAATTTGAAGCATTTTCCAGATTGCCAACAATTGCCCTACATATCTTCTTGGGAATGTAACTTCCATAGAAATACCACTCATCTTTGACTGAAATAACTTAGCAGCAATATCTTTCTTTGAATGAGTCCAAACACCCATGTGATTTATCGAGGTAGAGGAGCAACAATGGGTGAGTGTTAAGAAGTAGAGGTTCTCTTTTAGATTGTGTTATTTGAAACATTTCCTTTAAGAGATGAATATGTAAATGAGCCATGTACCTGGATGTGGCCACATGGCTACAAACATTCTGCTTCATAATTCTCAAGGCAGAGGCTGTGCTTAATAAATACTCTGTCACCTCCACATTAATTTTGCCTTAAATTTACCCAGGGATTGGCTGGACAGCTGGTTTGCAATGCACAGGATCCTTCCACATCCAAAAGAAATTAACCTGTACATCCACAAGTGTCATCTACTGTATCTGTTGCACCCAATGTGGTCTCCTCTACATCGGGGAGTCGGGACGCCAACATGCGGATCGTTTCAGAGAACATCTCTGACACACTCGCACCAACCAACCCCACCGTCTTGTGACTGAATACTTCAACTCGCCTTCCCACTCCACCAAGGACATGCAGGTCCTGGGCCTCTTCCATTGCCAAACCCTGCCCATCCAGCACCTGGAGTAAGAACACCTCATCTTCTGCCTTGGAACGTTACGAGATTAATGTAGATTTCCCCAGTTTCATCATTTCCGCTCCCCCACACCTTATCCCAGTCCCAAACCTCCAACTCGGCACCGCCCTCTTGACCATCCATCCGCTCCACCCTCCTCTCTGACCTATCACCTTCTCCCCCCCACCTCCACCCACCTCCCGCC
>NC_057723.1:2394082-2418340 GCF_004010195.1 Chiloscyllium plagiosum
CTATCCCCCACACCTCCTTCCACCTATGGTATTCCCAGCGCCGCTCCGCCGAACTCCCCCCACCACCTTTTATCTCAGCCCACTTGGCACACCAGCCTCATTCCTGAAGAAGGGCTTTTGCCCGAAACGTTGATTCTCTTGCTCATCGGATGCTGCCTGGCCTGCTGCCCTTTTCCAGCACCACACTTTTCAACTCTGGTCTCCAGCATCTGGAGTCCTCACTTTCTCCTAGATATCTCCAAGAAGACCAGGTTTGTGCATTCATCTGCTTTAAATCCATCACAACTGAAATCTGACTTTAAGTGTGAATGGCCATCAGGGATTAGGCCCAAGGCTGAACTAAGAGAAAGTTCTACATCCAAGCAAGGAAGAGAAAAGCTGGGGTTTTTCCAGCTATTTCTGTTTTTGGTTCTCTAACTCATCTCATTTACTCCAACTCAAATGAGCATCTCTGGGAGCTAACATGAATTCCAGTTATTGTCTCTTTGTGGGGCATTTGGAACATTCCTTGTTCCAGTTTTACTCATGCCCCCATCCACAACCCCATTCACATGGGGCAGCATGGTGGCTCAGTATCTGTGCGGGTTTCCACCAGGTGCTCTGGTTTCCTCCCACAGCCCAATGTTGTGCAGGTTAGGTGAGTTGGCCATGCTAAATTGCCCATACTGTTCAGGGATGTGCAGGTTAAATGCATTAGTCAAGGATAAATAGGCAAAATGGGTCTGGGTGGTTTACTCTTTAGAAAGTCAGTATGGACTTATTGGGCCAAAGGGCCTGTTTCCACACTGTTTCTAAAAACTCTCCCTCCAATACATCAATGACAATATCAGTGCTGCTTCCTGCTCTTGTCTGGAACTGGTGAAAGAGAATCAATTTTGCTTCCAATTTCCATCCTTCTCTCACCTTCATCTGCTCCATCTCTGACTCTTCCCTTTTCTTCCTTGAATTTACTGTTTCCATTTCTGCGAATAGACTGTCTACTGATATCCATTACAAAACGTGCATTTGCTGCTCACAGCCCAGTCTCCCTTGAACACCTCTGCTCTATCTATCAAAATGACCCTGACCTCCCAGTTGCTTGCCATTTGGATCAGCCTCCTTGCTCTCATGCCCTGACCTTTCTGCAATGTTCAAATGAAATTCAACATCAACTGAAGGAATAAGACCTCATTTTCTACTTTGGAATTTTACAGCCCTTAGGACTCAATGGGGGAGTTAGCTTTTGACCTCGACACTCTATATTTCCAGCTGGGTCTTGTTTGTGTGATGATACTAGGGCTTGAAGAGGTGTAGCTTGTCCTGTTTTTTTTATGAAGAGAGCTTGAGACAGAGGTGCCAAATGGTCTAGCGCCAGCCCATAGAATAAACAGCTAGTGAGGCCTTGGAGATTTTTTTAAAAATTTGGAACAATAGTAGCAGCATGAATGGGTCGGGTCAAGTTCCCACAGAATCAGGATTTTTAGTTTGACTTTCAATAGCTGTTGGGATTTGGAGACTGCTATACACTCTCCATGCTACAGAAAAATGCTTGAGTTCTCTCTTTCAGGATTTAGTCATGATGTTCTTTCCACCTGGACTGGCACATTGCATGTAAGGCAATCTATTTTACTGAATTTGCCTTTGCCAAGGGTGTGTTTAAGGGATGTTGTTATATTGGAACAGTTGCTGTTCAGTAGTTAAATAATCTATTGTTCTGTTCAGTTTCCCAATAGGATTGCTTTTCCAATGCTTCCTACTTTTGTTTGTATTTTAACTGTAGTGTAAGAATAAAGTGTGTTTTGCTTCAAGCCTGGTAGTTTGACCAATTGAATTGCATCTGGAACAAAGTAGCTTACACTCCCCTTTAAAAATAAGGAATGGTTGTGGTCTAGGTTATCTTCTTCATATTGTTTGAGGAGATTTAATATGGTCCATAATGTTTGTGCCATGCGTTGTCTTTGTTCACAGTGGAGCAAAACCATTTTTTTTCTTTCCCTCACACTCATCTCTTTTACATCTCAATCTTACCTTTACCTACATTATTGCTCCCTTCATCTTTTGTGCTAGGAATACTCCCTATCTGTTCCCCTCACTCTAATTCCCCCTTTGTCTAAGGCATAAAAGAAAACACCAGCTCCTCTAAGTTCTGAAAAAGAGTCACTGGACATGAAATGTTAATCTTTTTTCTTTCTCCATAGTTGCTGCCAAACCTGCTGAGTTTCTCCAACACTTCATATTTGCATTTCAGATTTCCAGAATCTGCAATATTTTGCTTTTACAATGCCTGACACTCTCAGATGGTCTTATAGAGAGAGCTCAGTGTCTCTCAAAGGAAAATAAGCATTTGAGTGATGGTCTCTGCTAGTTTAATTACTGCACCAAAGAAATAATGAACAAAGATTGAACAAAGCAACTGCCAAGTGTGAATTTTAAGCCAGTCATTGACGTTGACATTGAATTGTTTGTGAGGAGGTGTGACACACACTGAGCCATCAGCCACACCCTCCTCCTGAGATTCCATTGGTCCTTTGGTCCAAAAGGATTCATCTAAAGGGGAAGTAGTTCATCCCTATCTCTGTTTTAAACCTTCCAGACCTTAGCCCTCTTGTTCTGGAAAGGTAAACTAAACTGTCTGACCTATCACCCTCACCTTGACCTCTTTCCACCTATCACATTTCCGACGCCCCTCCCCCAAGTCCCTCCTCCCTACCTTTTATCTTAGCCTGCTGGACAAACCTTCCTCATTCCTGAAGAAGGGCTTATGCCCGAAACGTCGATTCTCCTGTTCCCTGGATGCTGCCTGACCTGCTGCGCTCTTCCAGCAACACATTTCCAGCTCTGATCTCCAGCATCTGCAGACCTCACTTTCTCCTCAAAGGTAAACTAGAGTATGGTACGCCAATAGTGTACCATGGAGATTAACAAAAACATCCAGATGATAATACCAGGACAACATCAAAACACTGCGGGTGAAGAACATCCAAGGGTGCAATCCACACTCCCACAAGGTTACACTCAAACAAGATGTGGAACAATTGTCACATCACTGCAATGATACATGAACTCTGACACTTCAGTACATATAAATTTCACAATCTCTACCTCTGCGTAATAAATGCAGTTACTACTCAAAGCTAATGATTTTAACATGTGACATACAAGAGTTATGTTTGGCAAAATGGTGATGCATTATCACATCTGGAGTAATGTTGCATTAAAGATCAAAATACAATAGGCTAAAGTCCCAGATGCTGTCATGTGACTACAGGACACAGGCTGTCTGCATTGTTGCACTGGATGCACAGGCTGAGCCTGGATGGTACTCTGTACTGTTTATATTAGTTCAGCTGTAAAGAAACTCAGCAGAAATCCTCAAACAAACAGAAATAACACATATTAGTTTTGGACCATTTAGATAACAAAAGAGTATTGTTACAATCTTAATAAAACAGAGTTTATTGAAGGAGATGTAAGTTACATTAGCTAATGAGACATTATCATTAAGATCCTTAAGAGATGCAGATGACCCTTTGAGATAGAGAACCGATTCTCCTCCAAGGCTCTATGACAGACACCATCAGATTGCCTGGAGCAGACACCAATGTTAACTTTTTTAGAACCATTACTTTGTGCAACATACTCTTTGAATTGGTGAAATGAATTCTGGATGCTCCCATTCATCACCTTATCTGACATTAATTTGCCTCTCCAACTCCAACCACTTAAGGCTAAGGAGTTTAAAAATCAGACAAATCCAAATAATATGATGCTTGAGGTGTAGGTAATCCAGTTTGATTTGAGCTTATAATTATCATTTCTCAGTGTTACCTAATCCGTAATGTATGAGCTTGCAGCTTTAGGAGTTATTTTGACGCCCTTGAGCTCATTGGAAAATAAATTCACTATCACATCAAGATCTCTTACTGTCCATTGCTTAATATATTTGCAAATTAATGGGAGCATTAATTTGATGTTTATACACAAATGTAATGCTTCATGTTATGTCTCCATGCCACCCACAAAGTAAATGCTTTGAACCCTCATCTTCAGGGAATTGCAATGAGTCCACATTTGTTTCACAGCTGAATGAAACCGGGACATTAATTGCATTTGAAATGTCAGAATTGTACTCTGTACCACCTGGAGGAAATTCCCTCATTGTATTCAGGGGCACGACCACTTCCATTTCTCACTGTGAAAAATGTTGTTGCAATAAATCTCTGTTCTGTTGGTACCTTTCCTTCTTTGATGATTTCTACAAGAAGAGAACTCCTAAAAGCATAGAGGCACAATGGTTTCAGTTGAGATGAGAGACTTGAGTGTTGAAAGCCTTAAAGCTTGATCGAGTATATGCTTCAAGAATCTTTCCAAGCACCTGGAACATAGAACAGTACAGCACAGGAACAGGCCATTCAGCCCAACAAGCTGACTGTGATGCCATTCTAAGGTACTCCCATCTGCCTCTACAGGATCCATATACCTCTATTTCCTGCCTACTCATGTGTCTGTTTAAATAACTAAAACAGCTTGTATTTATTTAAATAAAAGCCAAACATACTGTTGATGTTGGAAATCAGAAATAACAACAGAAGTTGCTGGCACCCCAGCAAGTTTTGTTTTTGTATTTATAATATTCTTCTAATCTTCCCACTTTAGTTTTCTTTTATTTATTCAATTGTGGGCATCATTGACTGGCCAGAATTTATTGTCTATGCCGAGAGTCATCGAGTTTTACAGCACGGAAACAGACCCTTCGGTCCAACTTATCCAAGTTGTCCAAACTAAATAAGTCCTATTTGCTGACAGAAACAAACTACAGATTACAGTTCACATGCAAGGCTCTGAGGGGAGGTAGCAGCAAACCTGTAATGTGACTGGTAGCCAGGTGGCTGAGGCCAATGCTGTGGGAACATGGGTTCAAATCTCACCATTACAGCAGGCAAAGTTACATTCCACAAACTCTGGGATTAGAAAGCATTTAGATAACATATATATATGAATCCAGGCCCACAACTCGACCCAAATGGCTGATGGGTAAAAATAGCCTCCCCAGTGATGCCCATATCAAGTGAACAAATAAAGAAAAATGAGCTGGAATCAAAGTGTTAAATCCTTCAGTACTACATCACTGACATCTCATTGTTATGTTACAGGAGTCAAAATGTCCAACATCAGGTATACCGTAAACACCCTACTGAAGATAAAAGATTCATCACTGTGTCTATGACTGATCCTGAGAGTAAAATGATTGGATCAAAGCATTGGCTGTTTATCAAGAGACAATTCCCAGTTTCAGACTGATCCATCAGTTCAGATAGTAAAACGTCCCAAGGCATTTCACAAGCTTGCAATAACACAGGATTTTACACAAAGCCACCCAAGGAGCTATTCAAACAGGTAAGAAAGCGACTTGGTGAAAGGGGTAAGTTTTAAGAAGTGCCTTAAATGCTCAGAGAGAGGTGGAGAGGTTTAGGGAGGGAGTTTTAGAAGGGTCCAGGACAGATTGTCACCATGGTAAACACAAGAAAGACACCATAAGACCACAAGAATAGGAACAGAATTATGCCATTCGGCCCATTGATCCTGATCTGCACGTCAGACCTTTCTCCGAGAGTGGAAATGTCAAATAGTGAGCAGTATAGGTTAAAGCTGAGAGGGGGTAAGTTGAAAACGGAATGTGTAAGGCGATTGTTTTACACAGAGAGTGGTAGGTACCTGGAACAGGCTGCCATTGGTGGTGGTAGCAATGTTTAAGAGGCATTTAGACAGACACGTGAACAGGCAGGGAATAGAGGGATACAGACTATGTGCAGGCAGATGGGATTAGCTTAAAATGGTATCATGGTCAGGATATACATGGTGGGTCGAAGGGCCTGGCCCTGTGTTGTACCGTTCTGCATTCTAAGTGTCCAAAACAGGTTGGTGTCTCTGACAACGCAACCTCCTCTTTATATTGCTCTTGATAATTTGCAAATCAAGCTTCTTTGAATAAAGCAACTTCAATACAGAAGGTATCACAGAGACTTAATTAAAATAAATACCATGTGCTGAACAAGTGGAGGAGGGTTCAGGGGAGCTGCACCAAGTATTTCATTCATGAAATGTGTTTTTAAACATGTTTTAAATGGAGCTGAGGCAGTTAACAAGAAAGGGGGAGCTTAACCAACCAGTTCCAGAGTGTTGTTTAGATAGTGAAGGCAGAGTGACAATCTGAGTGATAGAGGGGAGTTAACGTTTACAAGGTGTGATAATCTTAGAAATGCAGAACTCAGCTCAGGTTGTAGGAATGGAGAAATGTATCAGGATAGATTTAAAATTAACGTGTATTTGCAGTCATCATAAAGACAAAAATCATTATGATGAGCATGACTCATTGACTTGGAAGAAGTACAGAGGTGTGAAGATGTCCCGACAAAGAACTTTATGACCAAGGATTTTCACGTGAAGTGTAGCAAATAGAAAACATAGCAGTGAAATAGGTCACCACCAACTCAATCTGAGATACAGTTGTGACAAGTAATGTGTCTTAATGTCTTCCAGTAGGTCAGGAGAATGTCCCTGATCTACTTGTACTTGGAGAATTGCTGACTCATACTGGAGAACAAGTAAGGCCTTGGTTTAACATTGAGTGGGTCAAGTATCATCTGACAAAAGTATGGAAAAATGAACATTCGGCTTCATACATCCTTCTTTTGGATAACACGTGGACCAGAATCTCATCTCTCCCTGCAAATGACTGCAGAGAAGGGCATGGTTATTGAGCGTGTGGTGCTGGAAAAGCACAGCAGGTCAGACAACAACCGTGGAGCAAGTGAATTGACATTTCAGGCAAGAGCCCTGCATGGGAATTCTCCAGCATTGGCAGTCCTCACTTTCTTCCAGCATTTCCAGTTAGTCTTGGCCTTCTCTTGGTGTGGCCAAGCATCGAATGCTTAGCTCTCAAGCGTGTGGCAAGATTGCATCACGTGAAGCATAATTACATGAGAATATTTCTGAAGATGTGTGAACTCCTCACAGTGTCACGTGATCAGCCCTCCTTCATCTCTGAAGGTCACTCCTGTTTGCCTTCATCTCATCCACTCAAGAGTGTGTCCACCTACTGCACCCTTGTCTTCCTCAATAGCAGGAGAGGCTCCCTCTCCCCCCATCCTCTGCGCCCAAGCATTAGTCTCACACCTCAAATCCTTTAGTCAAGTATTTTAATAAAGCTTTTATTACATTTGGTAACATCAGTGTGATTATTTATGGAAGTGTGAAAACATTTGTTACAGATATTGAGAAATTTAATTTCAGCACTTCTCTTGCCTTTATTTTAATCTAACTGTCCAGTGTTGATTGAACAGAGCAAAAGTATTCTTAAGCATGTCATTCTTTGTATTAATTTCAACAAAAAAAGGGCAAAACTCTGAGACAGAAGTATCAGCAGAAAATAGCAAGAGAATTAACATAACTGTGCAGCAATTATTTGAAGAAATATCTGATGAAGAGCTTGGCGTCTGTTGATGGTCAGTGGGTGATGAGATTCTGTAGATATTCCTTGCCTCAGATTAGAGATAATGATTTTTGACTGTGCTCTTTTGAAAATATCAGGTCTATTGGTAAAAGTAATTGGTCTCATTAAAGACTGAATCCAATGAATTTTAATCTGTCCCTCTTACTAAATACACTGTCACAGCCACTGACAGTGAATACTGTAATTAGACAACATCAACTCACAATTACGTGATAAAATACTTCTCATTTCACAGATGCTGCACATCCAAGTGTACTATACAGTAAACAATGTACTGAGAAAATTTGAATCCTTTTAAAACACTCCGGTTGCAGTAAATTATTCGAAGCAGACCTTGCTTTATCCTCTGGGACTTCATTTTGAACAGACCCATAATGTTGAAGTAAATCTGGGAGAGAGAGTGGGATCCACCCCAGGCTTACATTGATTGTATTGTCTTATACCTACAGAAGGATAGAATATTAGGCATTAGAGAACATGCAGTTTTGAAGAGTTCAACAAGCATAACCCCGATTGAAGAGGCTGTTTAAATTATAATCTGGCATGCTGCGTAAAACTTCACTTTGTGCTTATGAATATTATCACTCATATCACCCACCAGAGATTTGGGACTCTTCAACACACACCATAGTGCCACCTGCTGCATATCTATTTCAGCAATGTTTATTCCCATTGTTTTTTTCCCTTACCCTGTTTCAAACTGGAATTCCTCAGGCACACGACAGCCTTCGAGTCTCTTGCCCACGTATCGAGATGAATGGTTTGAGCTGTTAGGCACTGAAGAATGTCAGAACCAATCCTTGATCTTATTGTCACCCACTCACCACTCCAACGAGATTGCTGCAAGTGAGACAGAAGGTTTGTTGATTGGAAATGCATTTTGGTGGATAAAAACACTGGATGAAAATGAGAAGACTTTCAAAAGGGAGATGAATAGGTTGCAAGCTAGGTACAAAGGGAATAGCCAAAGCAAGAGTACCCTGGATAAGTAATGATGAGAAAATCAAGAAGAGAAAGAAGACATACGATACACACCAGAATAACAATAGCAATAGAAGTCAGGAAAGGTTTAGAGGAATACAGATCAAATGCTGGAAAATGGAATGAGATTAATTTGAGGATAGTTGGACTGAAGGGTCTCTTTCCATGCTGTATATCTCTATGAATCTGAGAGTATCTCAAATGCAGGAAGGAGGTTAAGGCTGCAATAAGGAAGGTTCAGAGGAAAGATGAGGAAAGGATGGCAGTCTGGGCTAAAACAAATGTAAAATGTTCTTCAAGCATATTAACAACAAAAGATTAGTGAAGGTCAGAGTGGGTCCCATAGGGATCAAGCAGGGTATGCTGCTTACTGAAGTAATGGGTATGGTAGGGGTACAAAGTATTCATTGTTTCTATCTTTACTAAATTAGAAAATGGTGTCAATGGTCCAGATGAAAATGTGGGTGCTCAGCAACGGAGCAGTTTAACAATAGGTAAATAAGAGATGTTGAAAAGGCTGACAGCACTCTAGGTAGAGAGGTCACGAGGCTTGACTGGGATGCATCTTAGATTGCTAAGAGAGGAAAGGGAGCCAATTGTGGAGCCATTGACAGATATTTTTCAGGCATCTCTGAACACAGGAATAGTCCTGAGGGGACTAGAGGATTGCAAATGTAACACTGTTGTTTAAGTAAGGGACAATGGATAACCCTGAAAACTATAGACCTGTCAGCTTGACATCAACAGTGCGAACACTGTGGCAGCCATAATATGGAATAAGATAAATATACACTTAGAGAAAAATAAGTTAATTCTAGGCAGTCAATATGGGTTTGTCAAGGGCAAGTCATGTCTGACTAATTTAGTTAAGTCTTTTGACGAGGTGACACAGGCAGTAGACGAGAGTAGTGCTGTGGACTGTGTACATTGGGACTTTCAGTAAGTGTTTGATACAGTGTCACATGGGAGGTTGGTTAGTGAATTAGAAATGTTTGGGATTGGTGGGTCCTTGGCAACATGGATTAAAGTTTGGCTAAAAGCCAGGAAATGGAGAGTGGTTAGAGACGGGAATTTCTCAGAAATCTGTTGAAAGTTGTGTTGGAACCCTTGCTTTTTCCGATTTATATAAACAAATTGGAGATGGGTGTTGAGGGCAAGATTTCTAATCCTGCAAATGATACTGACCTCGGGAGAATAGGGAGTTGTGGGAATGATGGTGTGCAATTTCAGAGAGATATTGACAAGTTGACCAAGCGGGCAGACCCCTGGCAGATGAATTTCAACACAGACTGGTGTGAGAGACTGCATGTTGGTTGAAGAAACAACTGTCTACAAGCCAAAGCCTCCCATGGATGGAATACATTGAAGTTCACCGAATACTGTCAATGTTTTCTGGGTAACTTGCTTCTTAATCACTTCTTTACTCTTGTTTAGGATGTTGGCCTAATTTCCTGCACATTCTGAATTTCCAGGACAGTACTTAAAATTCAACAACATCACTGTAGGTCTGGTATCACATGTAGACTGGGTAGAGATGGTGGAATTCCTTTCTTGAAGGGGATTTGAATCAACGCAATGTGGAACCAGGCCATAATGTCAATCAAGTCCACATCGACCCTCTGAAGAGCATCCCACCCAGACTGTCACCTATCACTGTAACCCTCCTAGCCTGCGCACTATTGGCCATGCTAAATTGCCTATCTACCTTATCAGCACATCCTTAGACTGTGGAAGGAAGCCAGAGTACCAGGCAAAAACCCATGCAAACACAGGAGAATGTACAAACTCCACACAGACAGTCACCTGAGACTGGAATTGAACCCAGGTCCCTGTAGCTATGCTGCAGCAGTGCTAACCACTGAGTTGCCACACTACATTAGTGAATAAGATGGGTTTGAAATGATAAACAATGTGGGAGTCGTTAGGCTAATCTTCATGGTTAGGTTTTAATAACTGCAAAATTTCATGCATTTGCCATAGTAGGTTTTGAACCCTGTCCCAAGACTTTAGCCTGGGCCTGTGCATTACAAGTACATTAACACTACCCCATGCCACAATCTCCCTGCCAGATTTCCCCTCCCCTCCCCAGCCAAGGACTTGGCATGCTTATGAAGTGCTTGTGCACAAATCACAACCAATATTTCTCTTTGTCCGGTTCCACAGCAGGAGAGAGCACTCCCATTGGTTGGAAGAAGGGAGAAAGGAGCAATGGGGTGAGGGAGAAGCTGAAAGGGGATACTGACAGATATTTGAATCTACACTCCTTCTGAAAGAAGGGACCCACCAGCTGGGAGAGAATGTTGCTGGATCAGAATCCCATCTTAATGCTCTAGGGTTGTTGGTTCAAATCCACTCAGGGCAGTTGTTGGAATTTAAATGAGATTGGTAAGTTTTGGAATTGAAAATTAATCAACTATCGATGGTTGTTAAAAGCCTGTTTGGTTCAACAATGTTTAATCAAGGCACAGGATTGCCTCCCAGCCTTGGGGTGCAGCGAGTTGTCCAAATCTTGGAGGACATCACTTCTATCAGGGAGTGGAAGATCCAATGCCACTTGCAGACGCGGTTCCTAACCAATGCATCTCAAAGACATTGCCCAAGGCTGCCTGGATCCAGCAACCCCCTGCAGATTAGTCCACAGTCTGTACATATTGCTACACACCCTCTTTTCCTCAACGTTTGTTCTGTCTCAACTGCAAGATGGCCAGGGTTATATTGTTCCCTCATGCTGTCACTTTAGAGAAACCGATGATTATAATTTCATTAATCTTTTGTGGCATTCCGAACACAGAGCTACCATTTTCACATGGAACTGTGAAGAGACCTCACTTCAGTTCACTTGAAAATAAGAGCTAAGTTCCTTCAGACAGAATGATGACAAAGAATCCAAAAGTCCATGTAACAATTCTCCCAGAATATTCTCTCTGAGGAATTTGAAGATTGATCGGTCTTTAGCTTGAGTAGTCTAGACCCAACTGCTATCCTTGACATTTCATGGTTTGTATAGTTTGTTGGATAATTTATCTGTTGGATATCCTTCACTGAAGATGTTGTTCCTGCTAAACCAGGGAATCAAACCATAACTTTACCAGGAAGACCCTTAATCACATGGATTTCTTTTGCAGAGGAACCTTTCCCTACTGAACTAGATTGTTACCCTAACACCATAAGGGATGGCTTTAATCTCATGAATTTCTTTTGTGCCTATTCTGTTGAAAATAACATTTGCCTGGATTTCTAAACCAATTTCCTTATGACAATGTCATGAACCTTTGTGCTAGGTAATTTCTTCATGACCATATCGTGAATTAGAAGTAGAATTAGGTTTTATTGTCACATTACTCAAGTACAGGAATACAAGAATATAGTGAAAAGTGTACAAAGTTGCCTTTGTTGGCACCATCTTAGGTACAAAGATACCAAGGTTCAAAATCTTAGGTATAAATTAGAAAAACTGAAAATATATGCCAAAAGATCAGCATTACAGTCCTTATAAAGCTAGGTACAAAGATATCTAGGTGAACGATTTTTGGTATAAATTAGAAAATTAAAGAAATCTATGGACATTGGTCATCACACTTCAATGTTAGTTCCCATGGACGTTTAGCAACCTGTAAGTAAATAGCTGTGCACTGCCTATGTCTATGTCTTGTTCCAAAGTGCGAGTGTTCTTATCAAATGTCTGTCCTAGTCTTTGCGTTGACTTGTCACTTGTGTCTTTTAGGTTTTTTTAGATCTTATAAGTTGAATGGATTCTGTGGCACTCAAGATTTCTTTGTTTCACTGATTTCTACTTCCAGCACAATTTGAAAGACACTCTCCAATGTTAAGTCTATTTTAAACTGTAATACATCAGACATCGATAACTTTAACAATGATTCTGTCCATTATAAGTTTGACTTTCAATGCTTCATGGTCAGCTTTCCCTTATTCTGTCAAGATTATTCATTAACTTTTCTATAGCTTCCCTCAAGACTGAAATCTTCTGTTAAATATTTCACTGACAAGAGTCTGATTCTTTCTAAGATTGCCATAATTATCAAAACTTGCAGAACCTCATCAAAAAGTGTATTGCACAAAAAGTATTGCTGCCTTTTTTAAACGCCCTAGCGAAGTATTAAAAGATGAAGGCATGGCAGTCTTACCAGACCATAGGGCTGCTCTCGTTCAGAAACACATGGTGATGGCTTAATCTCATTGTGACCATATCTCAGGTAAGGAGAGAAATTGAGAAGAAAAGTTCTCCATGTTAATTCAGCCGGTGCATGAATTGAACCCAAAATGCTAGCATCATATTTCAGCTGTCCAACTAACTGAGCTTCGCTATACTATGCATAATTATAGGTTCTATTGAATACAACCATGTATTTATTTGTTCAGCTTGTGATTTATTATGTACCTCAGAAGCAATTCTGCACCTTAACAACTGATTTTCTATGAAATGTCTTGTACTGTTTTCTTTCTAACTTATTTCAAAAATAAAATCTGCCAAACAATATTATTTTACTCCCTAATGTGATTATTTATTCTCACTCTGAAGCCTTCTACTTCTGCAGCCTCTCAATTATGCTTTATTCTGTTTGGTTCAAAAGCATTTACTCAGCCACTAGCTTTATTGAAGCATAAAATATTAAGTAGCCACTGAGAAAAGACAGAATGATAGGTTTTTCAGAAAAAACCATCGGCAGAATTTGACCAAATAGCTTTTTCTAAAGTTATGTGCAAGTTTACAGTTCTATAAACGCACAGATCCGATAATAAATATTGTTAAAGATTTTTCATCCAAATTCGTTTTACAATAGCTGACAATGATAAACACTGGCTTGACTTCATTAGTGGAAAACAGTGCATTTCCCTCACTATCGGTCAACTTAGATCAGTAGGAATGTTCTGGACTTCGGAACAAAAACAAGGGAATTTGGAGTTACATTCTGGAATCTGAGATATGACTCAGAGTGACACGTCAGTGCGGAAATACCCAACACAACCAAGAACAAAGCATCTGGCAATTCTCTCGCTGCTGCTCCTGGGATCTTGCTGTGCATGAATTAGCTGCTGTGATTCCCTGTACTATGACAATGGCCGCACTTCTACACCTACTTCTGTAAAGTGAGTTGCTACACACTGCGGATGTGCCAAGTGCCGTATCAATGTGAGCTATTTCTCGCGAATCCCTGTAATTGCGAATGATTTCAGGAGAAAAGCACACCATGTAGCTGGGCTTGTTTCATCAATTATTTCTGAAGCTAATTTTCAGAACTCTGCTGCATTCAATTTCTCGTGCAGCTGGAGAAAGTAATTGTTAAAAATGTTTAATTTCGCTCCCAGCAGTGCTCAGCTTTATGGTTGGAACGAGGAACATTGCAGACAGAAAAGAGAAGGTAGATGGGAATGACCAAAGAAGTTGGTGAGGTGCAATTGCATTGATTCATTGTGATCTAGCCTGTGATGGGTCTACTGGCAATCAAAGATTGGCAGAATGTTTGGGAATCAATTTTACTGCCACCCTGTAAAAACATTCACCTCTTCAGACGTAGTAGCCATGTAGGCCCAAGGTTGATAAAGTGTGGTGCTGGAAAAACCACAGCAGGTCAGCACCATCCAAGGAGCAACAGAGTTGATGGTTTGGGCTTAAGCCCTTCCTGAGGAATGGGGAGCGGAACGTGGGCTGAAAGGTAAATTACATGGTGGGGTGGGGCAAGGGGAAAGGTAACTGGGATGGTGATAAGTGGGTGCAGGTAGGAGGTGATTGTGTTAGGGTCGGTGGGGAGGGTGGAGTGGATAGGTAGAAAGGAAGATGGACAGGTCAAGAGCGTAGTGCCATGTTGGAGGGTTGGAACTGGAATATAGACCCAAACCCAGAAAAGGACTGAGGAAATTCATTTCACTTGACTCTGCATAGCAACTTGTTTTGTTACATCAAGTGACTTGTTAGCACACGATCAGCTTGATCGAGGAAAAGTCAAACTGAAGAATGACCTTCAGGACTCAACATTAAATTCAATAATCTTAGACGCTGAACACTTTCCACATCCTTTACTCACCCTTACAGTCCAGGCCTAGTCATCCCATTGACACAGCCAAGCCATTATAGAATCATACAGCAACGAGACAGAACTTTCGGTCCAGCCAGTCCATGCCAACCATAATCCCAAACCAAACTAGTCCCACCTGCTTGCATTTGGCCCATATCCCTCCAAACATTTCCTATTCACGTTCTTATCCAAATGTCTTTTAAACATTGCAACTGTACCCACATCAATCACTTCCTCTGGAAGTTCATTTCACACACAAACCACACTCTGTATAAAACAATTGCCTCTCATGTCTTTTTAAGTCTTTTTCCTCTCATCTCAAAAATATGCTCCCTCTTCTTGAAATCTGCCACCTGAGGGAAAGGATACCCACCACTCACCTTATTTTTGCCCCTCATAATTTTATTACCCTCTCTAAGGTGAGCCCTCAATGCTCCAGTGAAAATGATCCTAGCCTATTCAGCCTCTCCTTACAACTCAAAACCCCCATTCCCAGCAACATCCTGGTAAATCTCTTCTGAACCCTCTCCAGTTTAATAATATACTTCCTATACGATGGTGACCAGAACTGGACATAGTATTCCAGAAGAGGGTTCATCAACGTCCCATAAAACATAAAAAATAACATTCCAACTCCTTTACTCAAATGCCTGAACAATGAAGACAAGCATGCTAAACATCTTTGCACCTCCTTTTCAGCTTTTCTTTCTCCCTAGCTTCCCAGTATCTATCCCTTGGTCTGCCAACTACCTTTCTGTCTCTCTGAGCTCCATTTCCACCTATCACTAACCCCTTCTGGCATCCACCCACCCACTTCACTCCCACTCCCTGTCTTTATCACAAATACCAACTTTCCCTCAGTTACCATCAGTTCTGAAAAAAGGGTCACTGGACTTGAACTGTTAACTCTTCTTTCTCTCCACAGTTGCTGTCAGACCTGCTGACTTTCTCCAACAATGTCTGTTTTTGCTCAAAAACTGGCTTCCAAGTGACACTGATTTTATGTTCATTGGGGGTACGTGGGCTTCACTGGATGTGCTAGTATTTGCTGACCATCATTAATTACCCTTGAACGTGTTAAACTGTTACATTGAAACATTGAATAAATACTGAAAGAACTGCAGATGCTGGAAATCAGAAACATAAGTTCTCATGAAGGGTCGCTAGACCCAAAATGTTAACTCTGATTTCTCTCCACAGATGCTGCCAGACCTGCTGAGCTTTCCCAACAATTTCTGTTTTTGTTCGTGACAGTTTTGCCCATTCACTTAGTCTATCAATATCCCTTTGTAATTTTATGCTGCCAGCTGCACTGATTGTGATGCCTTCAATCACTGATCTGTCATCAGCAGATATGGATGTATGACTTTCGATGCGATTACCTGAGTTGTTAATCAATAATGTGAATAATTGAGGTACTAACACAGAATAGTTGAAGGAGATGCTGTTATGTTTTCTGTGTCTGTTGTTAGCAAATGGTGGAGGCAAATGTCGGAGAGAAACATGTCCATCACCTTGAATGATGGCCATTGACAACCATGGTCAGTGTGTGCTTGAGCAGGCATTGAGCAGCAACAGGGGGACAGTATTACTAGGAGCCTCTTAGCTCTGACTGAGTTGGATGGGGGTGCACTTAATTTTTTTTTAAATGAAAAACAAGTTGAGTTCTGTCCACTCTCTTGATTTGCCCCTTTCTTGTTTCATTTTTTTTGCCACCTTGTCTGTGACAGTCTTTAGTATTAATCAGTTGGGTTCTTTGTGAATAAGTTCTAATAGGAAGATATAAAGTCATGGCTCAAGGCATGGATTAAGAGGGACGGCTTTAGATTTTTGTATCATTGGGATGATTACTGGGTCAGTTGGACCTGTACAAACTGGACGTGTTTCACCTGAACTGGAATGGGCCCAAATGTGGTGTAACAGATCGTAGAGTCATAGAGTATGAAAACTGACCATTGGTCCAACACGTCAGTGCCAACCAGACATCCCAATCTGACCTAGGCCCAATTTGCCAAAAATATCCTGACACAGGAGAAAGTGAGGACTGCAGATGCTGGAGCTCAGAGTCGAGAGTATGGTGCTGGAAAAACACAGCAGGTCAGGCAGCATCCGAGGAGCAGGAGAATCGACATTTCGAGCATAAGCTCTTCATCAGGAATTTTGATGCAAGTTTAATTGAGTTACCCAAAAGGAGCACAGAATGATTGTTTGGGTAGAAATGGTGTGAAGAGAAATGTGAAAAGGGCAGGAGATAAAGAACCAGTGCAGGCACGAGGAGCCAAGTTGTTGCCTTCTACATTGCAATAATTCTGTGATTCTGTGAAGTTGAATTTGGAAGCCCACAGATCAGTCACAAGGCAGCTTTTGAGAAGGAAGCAAGTAAACAGGCAAACATCAAATTCCAATATCTTCGAAAGTAGAATGCAAATTTTGTTTGGAAACCCTTTCCCTGAAGCACAAAAGTAATTGGATTTCAAACTTAAACCTGAGGCAAATTGAAGCTTGGCTAAGATTTGTTTACTGGGAATCTTTATCAGAAATTTGTTTGTGGATGTTTTGCTTTGGAAAAGTTATTATTTTTTAAATGTGCTCATCATCTCACTGCACTCCAAACTTCGACTTTCCATCGCAACCCCTTCAAATTCTATGCTGGTTATTTATTCCTCTAATCTTTCTTTAACAGGGACAAAACAGAAAAACACTGCGTTGATGAAGCGGCTCTCACAATCCCAGGATGTGCCAAAGTACTCTGCGAGCATTTAAACTGCAGCTGCTTCTGTGATGTAGGAAAAATTAAATACAAAGTAATGAGCATGAAAGAGTTAACCTAGGAGCGAAACTGAAAAGTCCACCAACTCTGATATGTAACACAGGCATCGGGGAACATTGGGTCTTTGGCAATTCCAGTTAGGTGGCCACAGATTGAGCAAGTTGGACACAGTCTCCTCATAGAATGTTAGTGTTTTACCTCCCTCCAGCTAGTAAATGTTACTATGTGTCAGAGGTCAAAGTCAGCTGACCTACATGTGACTTCAGTTCCAATGTGGTTGTTTCTTGACTATCACCTGGGACAATTAGGGATAGGCAATAAATGTTGAGCCTGGCCATTGAAACCCATGTTCCATCAACAAGTGAAACAAACTCCCCATTACACATGCTGACAGGAAAAAAAAAAGCATGGGTGTCATGGACAGAGGCAAAACTGGGAAAGCAATTCCGTGGTTTTTGTTCGCAAGATTGGCTGAACCAGACCCATAGAAATGTGATTGGCACTTAACTGCCCTCTGAAGAGGCCTAATAAGCCATTCAGTTGGACCCAAGGCAACTAAGGATGCATAATACATGCTGGCCCAGTCAGTGAATACCCATTAGTGAATAACAAAATACTTGTATATAGTCACTTCTGTAGTAAACCTTATTTTATTATCCAATGTCCAATTGGTTGGGGGTGGGGGTGGGTATGGGCAGGGGGAGTGTTGGGTCCTCAAGCCCAGATCTATGAAATGAGCTAATTTTTCATGTTTTAAAATGTCTTTTCTTTATTATACAATCGTGGAGGGATTCTTATTCATAGGTTTTATTTCTTTATTTCTCTAATTAATTTCGGTAATTTTGTACTTTTGAAGGTTCATGATGCTGGACACTTCCTTTATTTTCTACATTTTTTTCTGAATAATTTGTACTCAAGAATCTGTACTTGGATGTCTTTGTTCCTAAAATGTCGCCATAAGTGGTGACTTGTAAACTTTTCACTGTACTCAGTTGAGTACATGTGACAATAAAGATAATTCAATTCAATATAAAAGCCTCTTCAACTGAAAACTATTTGTGTTAAGATTAGAGTGGTGCTGGAAAAGTACAGTAGGTCAGGCACCATCTGAGGAGCAGGAAAATCGACATTTTGGGCAAAAGCCCTTCATCGGGAAAGGAGAATTATTTGTGATCCCTCCACCACCACCGATTACTGAGTAGTCTGTTGGATTAACATAGGATGGAGAGTTGGTGTCAGCTTCTAACCCAATTACAAACCACCAGCTTTTGGTGCCCCTTGGGTAGAATATGAAATGCGGCTGCCATTTTGAGTTCATTCAGTACCTTGTGACCATGGAACCATTGCCAATTGTTGACAAAACCCATCTAGGCCACTAACATCCTTTAGAGAAGGAAATCTATCATCCTTACCTGGTCTGGCCTACATGTGACTCCAGACCACAGCAATGTAGTTAACTCTTAACTGGGCTCTGGGCAATTACGGATGGGCAATAAATGCTGGCCTAGCCAGTGACGCCACATCCCACCAAGTAACAAAGATCTCACACAGACAGAAGCATACAGTTGTTGTTGCATTCGAGAGTATGGTGCTGGAAAGGTACAGCAGGTCAGGCAGCATCCAACAAGCAGGAGAATTGATCTTTCAGGCAGAAGCCCTTCATCAGAAATGAGGCTTGTGGGCCAAGGGGGCTGAGAGATAAATGAGAGGGATGGGGCTAGGGATAAGGTTGTTGGGAATGTGACAGTTGGATTAAGGTGCAGGTGGAAGTGATAGGTTGGATAGGAGGGTGGAGCAGATGGGTGGGAAAGAAGGAAGATGGACAGGTAGGGTTGGTCAAGGAGGAGGTGCCAAGTTGGAGGCTTGGGACTGGGATATTGTGGGGGGAGGGAAAATGAGGAAACCGGTGAAATCCACTTTGATCCCATTTGGTTGCGGGGGTTCCAATGTTGAGGAATTCTTCCTCAAGATGCCCGGTGGTAAGGGTTTGGCAATGGAGGAGGCCCAGGTCCTGCATATTCTTGGGGGAGTGGGAGGGGGACTTAAATTGTTCAGCCATGGGGCAGTGGGGTTGGTTAGTGCGGGTGTCCCAGAGATATCCTCTGAAACGATTAGCAAGTTAGTGTCCTGTCTACCCAATGTAGAGGAGACCACATCGGATGCAAAGAAAATAGCAGATAATGTGCATGGAAGTACAGGTAAATTTCTGTCAGATATGGAAAGATCCTTTTGGGGCCTTAGATGGGGGTGAGGGGGAAGATGTGAGAACAGGTTTTGCACTTCTTGCATTGGCAGGGGAAGGTGCCAGGGTGGAGGTTGAGCCAGTGGGGTCCAGTGGATCTGACAAGGAGGTTGCTGAGGGAATGGTCTCTCTGAAATGCAGATAGGAGTGAGGAGGGAAATATATCCCTGGTGGTGGGGTCCATTTGTAGGTGGTGGAAGTGGCAGAAGATGATGTGATATATCCAAACATTTGTGTGGTGGAAGGTGAGGACGGGGGATTGGGGTGGGGGGGGGGGGGTTCTGTCTTTGTTGCAATTGGATGGGTGGGATTCAAGGGCGGGAAGTGAACGAGATACGCTGGAGAGCATCGTCACCATGTGGGAGTGGAAATTGCAGTCTTTGAAGAAGGAGGACATCTGGGATGTTTTATGGTGCAATTGATCCTACTGGGAGCAGATGCAGCTGTGGAGGAGGAATTGGGAATAAGGGATAGTAGTTTTACAGGAAGCAGGGTGGGAGGAAGTGTAGTTCAGGTAGCTGTGGGAGTTGGTGGGTTTGGAGTAGATGTCTGTGGTTAGTCTGTCGCCGGAGATGGAGATGGAGAGGTCCAGGAAAGGAAGTTCTGAGATTATCCAGGTGAATTTGAGGTCAGGGTGGAATGTGTTGGTGAAATTGATGAATTGTTCAACCTCCTCGTGGCAGCACAAGGTAACACCGATACAGCGGAGGAAAAGGTGGGGAATGGTACCAGTGTAGCTGTGGAAGATGGACTGTTCCACGTACAGGATGAAGAGGCAGGCATAGCTGGATCCCATACGGTTGCCCATGGCTACCCCTTTTGTCTGAAGGAAGTGGGAGGATTGGAAGGAGAAGTTGTTGACAGTGAGGACCAGTTCAGCCTGGTGGATGAGGGTGTCAGTGGAAGGGTACTGGCTGGGTACTGAGAAAGAAACGGCTTGGAGGCCATCATCATGGTAGATGGACGCGTACAGGGATTGGATGTCCATGGTGAAGGTAAGGCATCAGGGCCAGGAAACGAAAGTCTCGGAGGAGGTGGAGGGCATGGGTGGTGTAGGTGGGTAGTCCCCAGACTAAGGGGTCAGGACGGTGTCAGAGTACGCAGAGATAGGTTCGGTGGGGCAAGAGCAAGCTGAGAGAATGGATCGACCGGGGCAGTCAAATTTGTGAATCTTGGGTAGGAGATAGATCCAGGCGGTGCGGGATTCCCGGACTATAAGGTTGAAGACCCCCAGAGGTGATGAGGTTGTGTATCGAGTGGGAAATGATAGTTTGGAGATGGAAGGTGAGGTCATGGTCAAGTGGACAGTGTCTACAAGTTGGCATTTGGCTTTGGCGGTGTAGAGGTGCGCCACACTACCACTGCGCCACCCCCCTTGTCTGCAGGTTTGATGATGAGGTCAAGGTTGGAGTGGAGGGAGTAGGTGGGCTGAGTTTTGTGAGGGTGAGAGGTTGGAGTGGGTGAGAGGGATGGACAGGTTGAGGTGGTCTGTGCTGCTGCGGCAGTTGGAAATGAAGAGATCACGGGCAGGTAACAGACTGGCTCCAGGGTGTGTTGGAGGTGGGAGAAGGAGTCCTCAGAGGATGGGCGGGAATCTTGATGGAAAAAGTGGGCTCAGAGGCAGAAGCAGAGGAAGAAACAATCAACGCTGCAACATGTGATGAACTCATTAATCTGGGACCGTAGTGGGATGAAGGTTGTTGTCAGATACACTCTTTGAGATGTTGTTGGAGGAATAAATATAGGCCAATGCACTTGCACTTCTTCAGAGCAGGGCCATCATATCCACTTGAGCAGCCACTGGGACCTCAGTTTGACACCTAACCCAAAAAACAGCACCTCTGAGATTGCAGTGCTCCATCAGTAGCACACTGGGAAGTCAGTCTGGAGGGTGCGCCTCAGTCTCTGGAGCAGGATAACAAACACAAGTTTCATTCTGTAAATGATTGGGATAAGAATGCAGGAAGCATGGTTAGTAAGTTTGCAGGTGACACCAAAACTGGTGGCACAGTAGACAGTGAAGAAAGTTATCTAAGAGTACAATGGAATCTTGATTGGCTGAGCCAGTGGGCTGAAGAATGACACGTTGGAGTGTAATTTAGATAACTGTGAGATGTTACATTTTGGTAAGACAAACCAGATGGGACTTACACAGTTAATAGTAGAGTCCTGGGAAGTGTTGTCAAACAGAGAGACCTAGGGGTTCAGGTACATCATTCCTTGAAATTGGAGTCACAGGTAGACAGGATGGTGAAGAAGGCACTTGCCCTCATTGGTCAGAGTATTGAGGATAGACATTGGGATGTCATGTTGCAGCTGTACAGAGATCACTTTTGAGATACTGCATACAGTTCTGGTCACCCTGCTATAGGAAGGATCACCTTCACTTGCATGACTCCATCACTTTTACCAACTGGTGAAGCTAAATTGCCCGTAGTGTTAGGTGAAGGGGTAAATGTAGGGGTATGGGTGGGTTGAGCTTCGGTGGGTCGGTGTGGACTTGTTGGGCCAAAGGGCCTGTTTCCACGCTGTAAGTAACCTAATCTAATCTAAATAAATCCAATGTTCCTCAGACTAGAGGGTTTAAATTATATGGAGAGCTTGGATAGGCTGTTTTTTTTTGTCCCTGGAATTTAGAAAGTTGAGATGTGACATTATAGAGGTTTATAAAATTGTGAGGTGCATAGATAAGGTGAATGGCAAAGATTTTTTTTTTCTCCAGGGTAAAGGAGTTCAAAACTAGGAGACATAGGTTTAAGGTTAGAGAGAAAAAAATTAAAAGGGACCTAAGGGGCAACTTTTTCAAACAGAAGGTGATGCGTGTATGAAACAAGCTGCTAGAGGATGTGATTAAGGTGTGTACAATTACACCATTTAGAAGACATTCAGACAGGTACATGAATAGGAAAGGTTTACAGGGGTATGGGCCAAATGCAGGGAAATGGAACTAAATTCATTTGGGAAACGTGGTGAGCATGGATGAGTTAGACCAAAGGGTCTGTTTCAATGCTGTACGACTTTACATTATCTACCTCTTTATAATTTTACTTTGAAGCTTAAATCAGCGATGGATGATGCATTTATCCACATTCAGTCTTCATTTATATGTTCTCTTTCTGCATATCTGTGCTTCACCAGTTGGTAAAAGTGATGGAGTCCAGGTGAAGGTGACCTGGGAATATGTGAGAGCTGAACTGACAACAGTACAGTTAAAAGGAGTGAATTAGAGACAAGATAAAAGTGAAGACATGGCCTTTATCACAATGAGACATCTCGGAAAGGAAGGGTCTAAGAGGCTCTTCATCTCTCATCAGGACAAAAAAAATAACTAATTCTATGGAAATATTACATTCATGAACTCACTTTTGAAGCAAATTCAGCAAGGAAGAGGCAGATTCTAAATCAGGAAACATTCCACTCAGAGGGATCTGTTCTTGGAATTGACTTCCTTATGGAGTACTAAAAATCTGGGATCATTTACAGACACAGCAGACATATTCAGAATTGACTGTGAAGTGCTGAGATGCTGTAGTCTGGCTTTACTACATTCAGCTTATCAGTGAATACTTCTAATTCATACGCTCAACCCTTCATGCCAGCTGCACCATTTAATTAAATGATTCGATTTCATTACTGATCTGATTACTTCACATTCCCATCTACTCTTAATAAGTCCTTACCCCGACCCCACCACCTCAGCTTTCAAGAAATGCAATCATTCCACTCCCACCCCGTTTTCAGGAAAATCGTCTTGGAGTCTCATGATCCACTGAGAGAAAAATAGTCGATTAATCTCTGTTTTAAAAGGGGGATCCCTGACTGTTTTCTTAAACAGTGATTCCTCATTCGCGATTCTCCCACAAGAGGAAACATCTTCTCTGTATCTACACTGTGAGGTGTTATACCGACATGATCCCACAATATAATCCAACTGCTGGATTTGTGTCCACTCAATTAACTGATCTATAAGGACCTGCATCCTTGTATCTGCTTTCACAAATTAGTTTCCAAACTATCTTGGTACAAAGTTAAAGATCACACAACACCAGGTTATAGTCCAACAGGTTTAATTGGAAGCACACTAGCTTTCGGAGCGATGCTCCTTCATCAGGTGATAGTGGAGGGCTCAATCCTCTGTGATTTTTAACTTTGTACACCCCAGTCCAACACCGGCATCTCCAAATCATGTCTACAAAGTTAGCTATCATACCTCAATCACCTCATTTACATTATTGAAATAAATGGTGAAAAGTGAAGGGTTAGCACAGATCTCTATTGGACCCACTTATTGTATTCTGCCCCTCTGAAAAAGGCTAATGTTTTCTGATTGTTAGCCATACTTCCCCCCACACTAGGATGTGACCCCTATATTGCAAACATCCTTCTTTTAGAAATAGAATTTTATGTGGAACTTTATCAAAAGCCTTCTGAAAATGTAGCCACAGCATATCCACAACCCACACTACTCTTTCAAAGCAGGAGAAAGTGAGGACTGCAGATGCTGGAGTACCAGAGCTGAAAAATGTGGTGCTGGAAAAACACAACAGGCCAGGCAGCATCCGAGGAGCAGGAGAATCAACGTTTCAGGCATAAGCCTTACTTCAGGAATGAGGCTGGTGTGCCAAGCAGGCTGAGATAAAAGGTAGGGGGGAGGAAATTTGGGGGAGGGGCGCTGGGAATACGATAGGTGGAAGGAGGTGAGGGTGAGGGTGATAGGCCGGAGAGGGGGTGGGGGCGG
>NC_057723.1:2418815-2439058 GCF_004010195.1 Chiloscyllium plagiosum
AGGTGAGGACCAGTGGGGTTCTGTCCTGGTGGCGATTGGTGGGGCGGGGTTCAAGGGCGGAGGTGCGGGAAGTGGAGGAGATGCTGTGGAGAGCGTCGTCGACCACATCGGAGGGGAAATTGCGGTCTTTGAAGAAGGAGGCCATCTGGGTTGTTCGGTATTGGAATTGGCCCTCCTGGGAGCAGATGCGGCGGAGGCAAAGGAATTGGGAATATGGGATGGCGTTTTTCCAGGGGGCAGGGTGGGAGGAGATGTAATCTTTTTTTCTTTATGGTCGGACTGTCCTTATTCTGATTATTCTGAAATATCCCTTTTAAAGTCTGTCACTGCTTCTCTACTGATCTGTCCCAAATCAATTTCGATAGCTCAACTTTCATGTCCACATTTTGCCCTTCTCCTAGTTTTAAGACATTAATCTTTGACCCATTCAAGCTGGATGTAAAGTTCAATTACATTATGATCACTGTTACTGAGAGAAGCTTGTAAAAACGGAAAGAACTGCGAATGCTGTATATCTGAAATAAGGACAGAAATTGCTGGAAAAGCTCAGCAGTTCTGGCAGCATCTGTGATGAGAAATTAGAGTTAGCGTTTCGGGTCCGGTGACCCTTCCTCAGCACCGAGGAGAGAAGGTTGTAGTCTGAGATCATTTAAAACTGAAAGCCTAAACTGCTAAATTTAACAAGCATGTTAAAACCAATAAATTATTGAAGGAGTTGTTCATTCTTAGGGCTCGAGTGATTAAAAAAGACAAAAAAAAGAGAAAGCGGGGGGGGGGGGGTATTGAGTTGAGTGATCAGCTGTGACCATACTGAGTGACAGAGCAGAATTTCAGGACCAAATGACCTAATCCTGCTCCTATTTTAAAACTCAGCCAATTAAAAGAAACACAAGCTGTGATCCACAACTGGATTATGGTCATCTCAGATAGATAACTAGTTAAAAGGAATTGTGTTGGTGGAGTTAAAGCTGGGAGTTTGTGACAGCTGAATTAACATCAACACCATTAATAGGAGCGAGTTATAGAAGAGGATGTGTGGCCTTTAGAACATGTTTCTCTTCAAAATTCTCTCAGCTGAACTAATGAATCCTTTTAAGTTGCATTAAAATATAACACACTTTTTCCTGAATATGGAACAATTCTGTGCTCTAATGAGCTGAACTTTCATGTGTATCAATATTAGCACAGAAAGTACAACCTATACCCATCATAACAGCAGGAGTCAGGCTTATGAGGCAATTATTAATGAAGATAGTGAGACACTAATGCTCCTGAAATAACCAAGACTTCATGATTCTTTCCTGCTCTGGTTTGTAATACTTTCCAATCAACATGATCAGGGAGGTTATGACATACCCTCTGAGGTAGGTGGGTTTTGAACCTGGATCTCCTGGCTCAGAAGCAGGGATACTGCCTCTGCATCACCAGACCCCTCTCCAAATCTGCTTAGTTTCTCTGGCATATTTCACAAGTGAGGCCAAAAGCAGTCAGAAAATCCGACCCAGATTAAGAAGAAAGAGTGACACAGAGTCAAAAGAAACCTTTGAAAGCGCATGGTCCGTGAGGGAAAGGATTTGCCCATTGTCCACTTTTGTTTCATTCCAGCCATTTTAACATTTTTTCAATGAATCAAGACCAAAACTTTCTTTAAAAAAAATGCTTTAAAAGTGGCTTCAAAGTACCCACCTGCCACATAGGCCCCTGAATTCTAATATCTCCCTCCCCCATCATCACCACCTTGTCCCCCACCACTATCACATCAACAGACTCCCAGCCCCAGAGATGAAAGCAATTGTATTATTTGACTTTCCATTGATTGTCTGCTGCAGTCACCAGAAAGGATCTGTTAAAGCGCTTGTGTTGTGCCATCACTTTTATCAAATCAACTGCACACAAAGTGCCGTAATTTCTGTTTGTTTTCTGCGTTTGATGTCTTGACAACTCCTGTCACTTCCCCGACTTGCGCAAACTCCTCCTGTCGAGCTCTCTTGATTCTGGCAGGTTGTAAACATAGAATCGTTCAGAGCGGTGTAATTGAATTTGTCAGAGTGAGCAGCAAAGTACAACACTAATCTCAGAGCAGTTAGACACTGCAGATGCTGGGAATCTGAAATTAGAGGAGAAAGTGAGAGGAACTCTCAGATTTGTCAGCAACGATGAAGAAATGATATGGAGGTACCAGTATTGGACTGTGGTGGACAAAGACAGAAGTCACACAACACCAGGTTAGAGTCCAACTGATTTATTTGAAATCATAGACTTTAGGAGCTTGTGACCAGGTCACTTGGTAAAGGAGCAATGCTCTAAAAAGCTTGCGATTGCAAATAAACCTGTTGGACTATAACCTAATGTCGTGTGACTTCGAGCTCTGTGAAGAGAGAGAGAGAGAGAGAGAGAAATCCATTAGCACAGATTGTCGTGTTTCAATGACTGGCCCACAATCATTTTCTGAAGGCCAACTGAAAATGGATAATAAATACTCATATCACTGTCAAAACTCTGAACACATCAATAAAATGTTTTGCGATCTTTCATCAGAACTGAATATGAATAAAGCAATGAGTAAACTCTTAGACCAAGCCTAGTCTTATGCTGAGCTCATTACTTGAGTATTCTCATTACAGTGCAGCCCCATTGAATAGTTATCATTTCTTTTTCCTCCCACTCTTCCCTCGCTCATGGGCATTGAAACCAATGAGATGCCTCCCAGATTCATCCCTTGCAATGTCATTAATTTAAGGAGGTAAAGATGAAAAAATGAATGAGAAATTCTAAAACAAATCCACATCTTGAGAGCACATGATCATGATAGATAAGAACAGGAATAGGCCTTGCGACCCCTCAAACCTGCTCCACCATTGTACAGGACTGAGCTGACACTCCTCATGTCCACTTTCCTGCCTATTTCCTGTAATCCTTGATTCCCTGACTGATCAAGAATCTATCTGTCTCAAACTTAGACATACACACGGACTCTGCTTCCACAGCTCTCTGTGGCCAGGAGTTCCAAAGACTCACAGTATCCTGAGAGAAGAGATTCCTCCTCATCTCAGTCTGAATTTGGCACCCCTTTATTCTGAGATGATGTTCTCTGATCCTCGACTCTCCCGTGAGGGGAAACATCTTCTCAACATTGACCCTGTCAAGCCCCTCAAGGATCCAATAAGTTTCAATGAGATCATCTTTCAGTCTTCTAAACTCCACTGAGTAGAGTCCCAACCTGTTTAATCTTTGTTCATAAGACAATCCCTCTGTATCAGGGATCATGTGGCACTTGTTGTTACCTAGAATGAATTGCTGGCTGCGGGTTGGAAAAGTGTCTGTTGAAATACCTGATTCATTTTCAAACCTCTTCTGAATTATTTATGAATCTGTTCTCGTTGGCATTATTTGTGGTGTCACAATTAAATTTTCAATTTGCCGGTGCGCTTGTCATCAAGCAGTGATCATCAGCATAATCCGCATCTTGTATAAATATATGCTGCTTGTTCCCGGGAGGGAGCTGCGTCATTTATATTAATGGCAGGAGCGGTACTGTATGCCATCCTGTTTTACACCTGCCTCCACCTGCAATCATGTTTTCGCTTCATTATTAATTGTAACATTGAAAACCAGTGGTTCAAAGATTTACTCATTATATTGACAAAGTTGCATAGCAGCAAGGTCTTGTTTTATTGGGACTGTGCAGCGTGCACTGTCAAAGAGATTTTCAGAGCCCATAAAATTAGACATGTTTGAGGATTCTGAAATTCAGCTGATGGTTAATTTGAGAAATTTCATTAAATTCAACTGATAAATAATTCCAGACATACAAATCACTCCGCTGTGTTTTTTTTTAATGGCTGTCATGTTGAATTTGAAAAAATCACACCAGTGTATAAATCTGGTGCTATGTCAAAAAGGTTGCTCACCGTTGTTTCATCAGCACGTGAGATCAAAGCCAGGGATCTCAGGACTTTACTGCTGCGGGTGCTGGTTAATGGCAGCTGTGTCCCAGCTGTTGAAAGGGAAAACCCAATTGACCTGAAGCTGATGGGAGCCAGCAATCAGTGGGAGAGAGAGGTGAGGGTAAAGGTTTTGTGAAAACTGACATACCCTGGGAGCTGCATTTGAGTCTGAACTTATTGTGATAAAGTGTGATAATGGAGTGGGTGTGTTGTTGAACTGAGGAAGAAGCCATTAATAAGAAATGGGGGGCAGGAGTCAGCCATCCAGAGCCTTGAGCCTGTTCCATCATTTAGTGCGATCTTGGCTGACCTTCTCCCTTGAGGTAGCTGCTAGGTGTACACCCTGTGTCCATGGTCACTGACATCCAGCACGGGTCAGCCCTGAAGAACCCTCGTTGTACAGCTCGGATCCACATACAGGATGCTTCTTCAATACTCACCCTCAAGCTGCCCTGGTAACTCTCATTGTAAACCTGCAGGTAGGACACTGTGTGGTCAGACACACACACACGCCTGCCCCCAGTTCAGGGGCTACACCAGGTTGTGTCTTCAGGATCTTCACCTGTTCTTATAGTCTTTACTCACTGTTATAGTGTTCTCTCAGTCTGAGTCTACCTGGATACCCATAGCATCCCTGCCTTGCCTTATGTTTGTGCAGTTTCCCCCTCAGCCAGGGCTACCAGGCTTATATTACTGCCTTCAGAGCAGACACAAAGCTCACTGTTAACTGTCAGCAGACCTCAGCTGGACTGTTACTGTTAATGTAGAGATCCAGGTAATATATTGGGGACCCAGATTCAAATCATAGCAGATGATGGAATTTGAATTCAATAAAAATTTGGAACTACGAGTATAACAATGGCCACAATTCTGTTGTTGATTGCCAGGAAAACTCAAGTGGTTCACTTTGGGGAAAGAAAGTGCCTCCCTTACCTGGAGTACAGACCACAGAAATGGGTTTAATTCTTAACTGCTCTCTGGGACGGTCAATAAATGCGAGCCTAGCCAGTGATAGTCTCTTCCTGTGAATGAATACAGGCAATTTACCCTTGTTATTCTATCAATTTTCTTCCTCTAGTTTAAAGAATTTAATTATAAACCAGCGGTGTTACCTTATTCTTAATGCTTGATACTTCCTTAATTTAAACTAAAGGTGAATTATTTCTTTGAAGACTAGACAGTAGAATTACTCACCTGGTCTGTTTTACCAAGACACCCTTTTGTCCCAAAGTAGGTGTCAGTCTCAATTGATGAGCTTATATTTTCTCAACAATGTCAGTCTTGAATCCTTTCAAACCTTGTCCCTCTTGTACATCACTTCAACCCTCATCTCTTTGAGGCTGAATTTGGAGAAATTTGAGAGATAGACCTTTCTTGCTAAACTCACTCTGCATCAGAGCACACCATGGCAGAACATTTAACCTTGGTTCTTTGTACCACTGGGATTCAGATTCCTTCCCTAACAGACAACTGCAGAACCCAGGTCAGCCAGTTATTAAATTAGGTGATCTCTCCTGCAGTATAGCAGAAAACTTGCCTTACACACCTTAGACTTAAAAGGCCAACTATGTGTAAAATGCTAAATTGCAGTCCTAAATCTTATACAACAGTAACACTTAAAATGTAAAAAAAAAATCACACAACACCAGGTTATTGTCCAGCATCGATATAATGTGATTATGTTGCTCCTTTAACAAGGTTAGGTTGTGCTTGGTTCTTTTTCAGGAGGTAGTAAAGATACAGACTCCGAAATGTTTGGGTTGATCTACTTGGGGAAGCTTTGAACTTTGTAAAAAATGCACTTGTACAATGAAAGGGAAGTGGCTGGTTCTCCCAGCTCAGGTTTTCTCTGGTTTGGTTTCGTTTGGGTTCAGCAGTCTGGCTGTTCACACCAAGCAGTCAGTCATTTTGAGATTGCTGATCAAAGAAACAGCATCTGTATTTCGTTCTCTTTTGTTTGTCTTTCATTCAGTAATCTTGCAAATAAATTCTGTTTTGTTTAAAACTGAGTGGTTGGGCCAGCTGCAATACTCCTGAAATATCCACTTTACACTTGCTGAAAGCCACGAGCAAAGTTGGGGTCTGGGCTACGGTTTTGAAATGTTTTAAGGAGGTCTGGCCTGCTTTTGCCCGAAACGTCGATTTTGCCTGTCCTTGGATGCTGCCTGAATTGCTGTGCTCTTCCAGCACCACTAATCCAGAATCTGGTTTCCAGCATCTGCAGTCATTGTTTTTACCTGGAGCAAAACAGTAATACCCTTCCCTTCCCTTCTACCAGTTTGCAATGTTAACACTCTGTACCAGATGTCCAGTCTTTCAGGATGATGTTTATGGCAGAGTAGAGGAGCTGAAGGTGTGATTGAAATAAACTAGGGACAGTTTACTTTCTCAGCTTCTTGGGAAGGGAAGTACATGACCACAGAACTGTTTGAAGAGAATCCGTAACATTAAGATGTTTAGAGTGAGTGAATATTCACTATTGCTAATGTAACAAGATGCCAATAACCACAGTCTCAGGTTAAAGCATTGTTTGGTTTCAGGACATCATAAGACCGAAAACTGTATCCTCCTTTCAAACTGCACCCTATCCCTTTTCATCTCTGTAACTGTCTGCATTTTGAACAGACATTGCATCTTTGCAATTTTTTTTTTCTTGGGGTTAGCAGATAATAAAATAGCACATTCATTCACTCAAATTAGCTTTGTAATTGGCTCCTCTTGCTGGTGAACTACTTAACAACACTTTAATTGGACAGAGGTATATGTTAGTAGTATTTTGTAAGTCTCTTTTATAGCCAATAAAAGAATTAAAAAGAGAAGAATTGATTCATCCCTCCTCACTTATCACCTTGTCCCATTCTATCCCTGTAACCTCCTCCAGCCATACAAATCTGACACATAATTCTGACACCTAATGTGCCATCCCCGAATCTGTCAGTCTATCCATTGGTGCCTGTATCGTTAATTCCCAAGGCTCTAAGTTCTAGACTTCTCCCAAACCTTTTCACCACTCAGCCCTTCTGTCTTCCTACTCCCTTTAGCTACTCCTTATTGTGTAATTTAATGACCAAGCTTTTTATTACTTGTCTTAAGATTGTCTTGATTGGCACCACGTACACAACATTCACTCCCTCCACCACTAACATGCAGCAGTACTATCTGATTGATGCACTGCAGAAATTCACCATAGATCCTCAGACAGCAACTTCCAAACCCATCTCAAAGGACATGGGAATACCATCACTCACCATGCTGACTTTGAAATAAATTGCCATTCCTCTACTGTCACTGGGTCAAAATCCTGGAAGTCCCTCCCTTAGGGCATTGTGGGCCAACCTACACAGGTGGACTGCAGTGGAACAAGATGACAGCTCACTCCCACCTTTGCAAGGGGCAACTAGGGACAGACAATAAATGCTGGGCCCAGCCAGGGACACCCACGCCCCTTGAGTGAAAAGCAAAAATTTGCTCGTGGTGTTCCTTACTCACTATCTATATTTCAATAAATGCTTTCTGTGTTTTTTTATAAATTGTTAAAATGCCTGATTATGCTAGTCTAATTAACAGAGTAAGTTTTTTTCCCTGCGGATGTGAGCTGTGTAGATCTGCAATCTTCTGCAGATTGATGTAAAACACTCGTTAATCACATGGTACTTTGAGGACAGTACAGACTCACGGCGACAATTTCCACTAGAGTTAGTGTTGAAATGGCTGTGCAATGTCAGGCATTTCTCTCGTTTTGAAAAGTAATCCATGGAATTGTTTCCTTAAAACTGGAAGCCCTTTCAGATACACATTAGGAGGTAAAATTGTCAAATAGTCATGAAGGAAAGATGCTGTAAATACATGTAAGGAAAATAACTTTTAAGATTTATAAGAAACAGAAATTAAAGTAAACATAAAAGCTTGCCACATCTCCCAAAATGCTCAGTAGAGGTGTGTTAGTGAAGGTACTTCAGCAAGCAACTGAAGTGAAATATGAGCGTAGCTAAGCAACAATGAATGAGGCAAATTATACACAATTTCACACCGAAGGGTTAGTCATTAGGAACAAAGCAAAAAGGTTACCTGTGAACAAACTGCACCACTTCACGGCTGTTACAAATAGACAAGCATTTTGTGTAACTAAAGGTCTACCTCCTTTATCAATGTATGATGAACAAGGTCATGGCAGGACTTTTGGGAGGAGTTTTGTATAATGGTGCCAACCAACATGAAATGGGAATTGTTAAATGTTGTACTTAATCAGTCAACACAAGATTCTTTGTGTATATAATTAAGGAGGTTCAGGGAGAATTAGCTGCATCATTTATACAATCGGAGAATTCACAAGAGACTGAGCCCAGTGGGAATATTTCACTCAAAATTCAGGAAGCTAGTAGTTCATCACAGAGAACAGTCGCTGGTAGATGCCAGGAGATGTTGGTGTGAGAACTGAGGCTCCCAATGAACAAAAGGGATCAACAGTAACCTACTCCCAGATATAGATTAACCAATATCCAGATTATCTTAATCAATTCCCGATATCGTGTTACTCTCAGATATAGTTGGAGGTTTCAAAGGGCAACATTGCCTCAATCCTCTCTCTATTCAGTTGAGAACAAGGACATACAGAGAAAAACTGATGTAGTGATCGTAATAGCATATGAGTTTCCTGATTGGGGCTGTTAATCTGTTCCAATCAGGGAGCCCTGGCTGACAGATATAAACAGGAGTGTCAGAGGTTCTGTTCACTCTGAGAGCTGGCTCTGAGGGAGCTGGATCAGTGTCAAGGACTCTCTACATGGAAGTAAAGGATGACTTGGTGATGGAATACCAGACTCTGTGGAGTTATTTCAGGTATTTGAGAGGGCAGTGATGTAGCCAATATGGCGAAGGAAGGGACCCCATGAATTTTGACACACTGGGGATAGGGCATGAACAGAATGATCTGGAGGCAACCAGCTCCCTCTTTTTTTAATGCATTAATTGAATCTGATCTGGATGCCCATCATTAATTGCTCAGAGGGAGGTTAAGAGTCAATCGCATTACTGTGGGTCTTAGAGTCACATGTAGGCCAGACCAGATAAAGGAGGCAGATTTCCCTATCTAAAGGACATCAGTGAATCAGGTTGGTAGTTCTAACAATCAACAATGGATTCATGATCATCATTAGTATCCAGATTTTTATTGAATTCAAATCCCATCATCTGTCATAACGGGATTCCAGGTCACCAGAACATTACTAGGGTTGCTGGATTAATAACCTAGTGAGAAAAATCACTGGGCCATCAACTCCCCTTGATAGTGAGGACTAATATGTGTGAGGTAATAGCATGGGGGGCCTTAGCAAATTGTCACACTGCAATCAGAGGGAATACACAGCTTCAAGGCACCTGGGCAGATATCTTCAGGTACTGCTTGTAGGGTCTGGCTGTGCACAAATTACTGCTCTACAAGAGAGTGTTCTTAGATGTAATGGAGCTTGGACTGTCCTGATGCTGCCAAAAGTGCTTTTAGAAAGCTAGTCTTCATTCCCTTTCATGTATGTAGACCATCCGCTAATGTTACAAGACCATTAAAAAGCAACTTCTGCAAGAATTATGGAGATTAGATGACTATACAGGGAGTCTGAGATTTGAAATAAATTGGACTAAGTCTCAGGACATGCCCATTTTCAAATATCCCACAATGACTGTTGTAAATTTGATGCTTCATTTAAAAGACTGACAGGATAAAGTAAGTCGACATCTGGAATAACTCAAGCTTTGGGAATACGGCAACCATTAATTAAAATAAGGAGCGTGGAAAAAGTAATTCGCAATGATGGTACACTGGCAGCAGGTCAGGGCAGACCAAATAAGGGGATTATAATACAGTGTCAGCTGTCGAAATATAGTCAAAAAACAAACAAAACAGGAGAGAAATTAGAAAATAAAGCCAAACAGCAAAGGAAAATGAAACAAAGTAGGGGCAGAGGTCACAAGCAGCAATTTTCAATTTTAATACTAAGTCTAGACTTTTTTTCTTTTATGAATTCATGGGGTGTTGGCATTGTGGGCAAGGCCAGATTTGTTATCCATTTCTAATTGCCCTGAACTTTCCGGGCCACTTGATTCAACTTAATTTGATTAATTCCTGTCTCATGTACCGAGATACAGTGAAAAGTGTTGCCTTACATGCTTTACAGTCTAATCATACTACACAAGTACAGCAGGATAACGGAACAGAGCGCAGCATACAGTGCTGCAGCTGCCAAGAAAGTTCAGACAGTGAGATCAATATTAACTTTAAGAGGTCCATTCAAAACTCTGATAACAGCGGGGAAGATGCTGTTCTTGAACCTGTTCATATGTGAATTCAAACCTTTGTATCTTCTGCCCGATGGAAGAAGGTGGAGGGGAATATACCTGGTGTGGGAAGGGGTCTTCGATTATGTTGGCTGCTTTCTCGAAGCAGCGGGAAGTGTTGCCGGAGTTAATGGATGGGAGGCTGGTCTGTGAGATGTCCTGGGCAGTGTTCACAACTCTCTGCAGTTTCGATCTGTGTTGGGAAAAGCAGATGCCATACCACGCTGTGAGGTATCCGGATGGGATGCTCTCTATGGTGCACCTGTAAAGGTTTGTAGGAATTTTTACGGACATGTCCAATTCCCTTGGAGTCCTGAGGAATTAGAAACATTGTTGTGCTTTCTTGACCATCGTGTCAATGTGGTTAGACCAGGACAGAGTGTCAGTGATTATTACTCTCAGGAATCTGGTGCTCCTGACCACCTTCACCTCAGCACCATTAGTTCCAGATCTGGAGTCACATGTTGGCTAGACCAGCTAAGGAGGACAGATTTCCCTTTCTTAAAGATGTCAAAGACTTCCCCCTCATTTGGCCAGGTGCTTAAGATGGCACTACAGATTTGACGTACAATGTTCGGTACACATACAGCTGTAATAAGGAAGCCAAATGAAATTTGGGTATGCAAAGAAAACCATGACTTATGGATGCTGGAAATCAGAAACAAAAACAGAAATTTCTCAAAAAACTCAGCAGGTCTGGCAGCATCTGTGGAGAGAAAGTAGAGTTAACCTTTCAGAACTGAAATTTTGGCATTGTTTGCGAAAAGAGTGAAGTATAAATCTTAGAACATAGAATAGAAACCAATACAGAGCAGAACAGGCCCTTCAGCCCTCGATGTTGCTCCAACCTGTGAACTATTCTCAGCTTGTCCCCCTACACTATCCCAAAATCACCCATGTGCTTATCTAAGGATTGTTTAAATCTCCCGAATGTGGCTGAGAAGCATTGTGCAACTGTACAAAGCACACGTGAGCCTATATCTGGAAAACAGTTGTACAGTGTTGGTCCCCTTACTTCAGCAGGCATCTAATTAGATTGGAGTCAGCTTAGAGAAGGCTAATGAGATTAATTCAAGAGATAAAATGCTTACCTTATAAGGAGAGATTGAACAGTTTAGATCTATACTCGCTTGAGTCTAGAAACGTGACAGGCAATCTAATTGAAGTATATAAAATGTTGAAGGGAGTTGATGACATAGCTGTTTCCCCTTTAAGGACAATCTAGAATGAGAGATCATTGCTTTAAGTTAAGGAGTAACAGATTGAAATAGGAGATGAGGAGGGATCACTTCTCTCAAAGGTCATGAATCTGTGGAATTCACTCCCCTGGAGTTCAGTGGATACTAGAACACCGAATACATTTTGGTAAAAGTAGGCAGATTTTTAATTAGGCTTATGGGGAAAGGGGAGGAAAGTGAAGTTGAGACTGGGATGAGGTGAGCCATAATCGGGGCTGCCAGGAAGGTAAATTCTTCCTTTAAAAACTTACCTTGTGAATAGGTGGAGTGCACGCTGAGCAGGAGCGGACACGGGACTGCTGAGTAAGTGAGGTCATATATTTGGGCGGTTGCTTTACCAGAAACACTACTCAGGTAGTGTCTCCCACCCAACCTCCTCCTCTAACCCAAAATAAAAACATTCTGGGCACAAATTCAGTAAGGTTATGAGATTTTTCAATGGTCTCTTTGCAAATTCAGAACAGTGGGAATGGATCTTAGGGTAGTTGCATGCTCCTCCTGTCAGATGTGAGAGGTAAGGGTCACCACTAGTGTCCCCGCTGACTCCATTTGTGGGAAGTGCACCCAAATCCAGCTCCTCGGAAACCGCGTTAGGGAACTGGAGCTGGAGATGGATGAAATTCGGATCATTTGGGAGGTAGTTTCTCCTTAGGAACGGGAAAAATGTAGGCGAGTTACAGTCAAGGGACAGAAAGGGAACAGGCAGATAATACAGGGATCCCCTGTGGGCATTCCCCTCAGTAATAAATATATCACTTTGGATACTGTTGGAGAGAACGATCTGCAAGGGGAAATCCATAGTTGTCAGGTGTCTGACACTGAGCCTGGCTCTGTGGCACAGAAGGGAAGGGGACAAAATAGAAAAGCAGACAGGAGGTTTGGTGGTTATGAACCAGGTACCAGGGTCCAGGATGTCTCTGATAGAAGCTACAAGATTCTGAAGGGGGAGGGTGAGCAGCCAGAAATCATGGTGCACATTGGCACCAATGACAGAGGAAAAGGGATGAGGATCTAAAAAGTGATTTTAGTGAGTTAGGTTGGAAGCTAAAAAGCAGGAAGAACAGAGTAGTAATCTCAGGATTACTACCGGTGCCATGTGCTACCCAGGCGAGGAACAGGAAGCGAGTGCAGTTAAACATGTGACTACAGCGCTGGTGCAGGAGGGAGGGCTTCAGGTATGTAAATCATTGGGGTACGTTCTGGGGAAGGTGGGACCTGGACATGAAGGACAGGTTGCACTTAAACTGGAGGGGCACCAATGTCCTGAGCAGGAGATTTGCTAGGGCACTTCTGGAGGGTTTAAATTAGTTTGGCAGGGGGATGGGAGCCAGAGCTACAGATCAGAGGAGAGGGTCGTTGAACATGCAGAAATAGAATGCAGAGAGTCCGTCAGGAAGGATACACAGTTGATAGGGCAAGGGAACAGGCTAAAGTGTGTATGTTTCAATGCAAGGAGTGTCAGGAAGAAGCTGATGAACTTAGAGCATGGATCAGCACTTGGAACTACGATGTTGCGGTAATAATAGATTTCACAAGAACAGGAATAGTTGTTGGATGTTCCAGGGTTTAGATCTTTTATAAAGAACAGGATGGGGGGGTGGTAAGCAAAAGAGGATGGGGAGTAGCATTATTAATTAGAAAGTGCATCACAGCACAGAAAAGGCGGTTGTTGAGGAGGGTTTGTCTACTGAGTCAGTATGGGTGTAAGTCAGTAACAGAAAAGGAGCAGTTACTTTATTGGGTGTTTTCTATAGACCTCCCCACCCCATCTCAATAGCAGCAGAGAGATGGAACAGAGAGATGGACAACAAACCTTGGAAAGGTGCAGATGTAACAGAGTTGTTGTTATTGGATGACTTGAACTTCCCCAATATTGATTGGAACCTCCTGAGTGCAGATGGTCTGGATGGAGCTGGTTTTGTCAGGTGTATCCAAGAAGGATTCCTGACTCAATCTATAGACAGGCTGACAACTGGGGAGACCATATTGGATTTGTTGCTAGGCAATGAGCCAGGTCAGGTGTCAGATCTCTCAGTGGGAGAGCATTTTCATGACAGTGACCACAACTACCTCACCTTTACCATACCCATGGAGAGGGATAGGAACAGACAGTATGGGAAGGTATTTAATTGGGGGAGGAGACATTATACTGCTATTAGACAGGAAGTGTGGAGTATAAGTGGGGAACAATTGTTCTCCAGGGAAGGCAAAACAGAAATGTGGAGGCTGTTTAAGGAGCACTTGTTGCGAGTATTGGATAACTTTGTCCCACTGAGACAGGCAAGGAATGATAAGGTGAAGGAGCCTTGGATGACAAGAGAAAAGGAACTTCCATCAAGAGGAAGAAGGAAGCTTACTTAAGGTTGAGGAAGGATCTGGCACAGCTCTAGAGGATTACAGGGTAGCTAGGAAAGAACTATAAAATGGACGGAGATGAGCAAGAAGGGGGCACAAAAATGTCTAGGTGGGAAGGATTAGGGAAAACCCAAAGGCATTCTACACCAACGTGAGGAATAAGAGAATGATCAGAGAGAGGGTGGGGCCAATCAGGGAGAGTGGAGGGAGCTTGTGTCTGGAGTCTGAGTTTTTTGCTTCAGTATTCTCTAGAGAATCAACACTACCTTGTTGATAGTGAGAACACCATGGACCAGGTTAATAGGCTTGAACAGATTGCTATTAAGATTTGGATGTGCTGAAAATTCTGGGAAGCATCAAGATAGATAAGTCCCCAGGGCCAGACCAGATACAGACCAGATATATCCAAGGTTACTGTGGGGAAGTGAGGAATGAGATTGCTGCACCTCTGGCGATGATCTTTGCATCCTCACTCTCCATGGGAATAGTACCGGATGATTGGAGGGAGGCAAATGTTATTCCTTTGTTCAAGAAAGAGAATAGCGAAATGCCTGGGAATTACAGACCAGTCAGTCTTCCATCTGTGAAATGCAAGGTACTGGAAAGGATTCTGAGAGATAGGATTTATGACTATTTGGAAAAATATAGTCTGATTAAAGATAGTCACCATGGCTTTGTGAGGGGCAGGTCATGCCTCGCAAACCTTTTTGAGTTCTTTGAAGATATGATGAGACAAGCTGACAAAGGTCGAGCAGTGGATGTGATGTGTATGGATTTCAGTAAGGCATTTGAGAAGGTTCCCAATGGTCAGCCCCCATTCAAAAAGTTAGAAGGGATGGGATACAGGGAAATGTGGCTCTCTGGTTACAGAATTGGCTGGCCGAAAGAACACAACTAGTGGTAATGGTTGGAAAGTATTCCGCCTGGAGGTCAGTTATCAGTGGTCTCCCGCAGGGATCTGTTCTTGGGCCTCTACTCTTTGTAGTTTTTATAAAAGACTTGGATGAAGAAGTGGAAAGGTTGCTTAGGAGGTTTGCTGATGACACAACGGTCGGTGGTGGTGTAGATAGTATCAAGGGCTGTTGTAGACTACAATAAGACATTGACAGGATGAAGAGCTGGGCTGAGGAGCGGCAGATGGAGTCCAACCTGGAAAAATGCAAAGTGGTTCATTTTGTAAGGTTAAATTTCAATGTTGAATACAGGGTTAAAGACAGGATTCTAGGCAGTATAGAGGAACAGAGAGATCTTGGGATCCATATCCATAGCTCCCTCAAAGTTGCCAGCCAAGTTGATAGGGTTGTTAAGAAGGTGTACGGTGTTCTGCCTTTCATTAATGTGGGATTGAGTTTAAGAACCATGAGGTAATGCTGCAGCTCCATAAAACCCTGGTTAGACCACACTTGGAATATTGTGTCCAGTTCTGGTCGCCTTATTATAGGAAGAATGTAGATGCTTTAGAGATGGTGCAGAGGAGATTTAACCAGGAAGCTGCCTGGATTGGAGAGCTTGTCTTTTGAAGAGAGGTTGAATGAGCTAGGGCTTTTCACACAGGAGAGAAGAAGGAAGAGAGGTAACTTGATAGAGGAGTACAAGGTAATGAGAGGCATAGATGGAGTAGATAGCCAGAGGCATTTGCCCAGGGCAGAAATAGCTGTCACAAGGGGGTCATAATTTCATGGTGACTGGAGGAAGGTACAGGAGAGATGTCAGAGGTAGGTTTTTTACACAGAGAGTGGTGGGTGGGTGGAATGCATTGCCAGCAGTGGTAGTAGAGTCAGAGACATTAAGGGCATTTAAGCAACTGCTGGACCAGCACATGGATTGCAATAAATTGAGAAAGGTGTAGGTTAGGTTGATCTTAGATTAAGATAAATGCTCGGCACAGTATCATGGGCTGAAGGGCCTGTATTGTGCTGTACTGTTCTATGTTCCATATATGAAATGGAGGAGAAAACTGAAGATGTTGAATGGCACACTCCTATCCCTGTTTCTTGTGCTCTGTGTTACTCAGATAATGGACATTGCAACAACCTCTAGTGGCAATACTTCACAGATGTTTAGCTGTATTCTTGGGATTCCATCTGCCATAGGGCTGGTTGTTACCTTTATTGCAATGTTTCCACATTTTGGGCATTTTGCAGTTAATCATTGGAGGAATTGAAGAGAAAAGGTTCTCACCTCATTAGGAGGTTAACATTCAGCTGGATTTTCCTGTGGACTTCATAGAACCTCTACAGCATGGAAACAGGCCATTTGGCCCAACAGGTCCACACCAACCCTCCGAAAAGCATCCCACTCAAACTCACTTCCCTACCCTGTAAAGCTGCATTTCCCATGGCCAATCCAGCTTAAACTGCACACCTTTGGATTGTGGGAAGAAACTGGAGCACCCGGAGGAAACCCATGCAGACACGGGGAGAATGTGTAAACTACACATGGAAGTCATCCAGGGGTGGAATCAAATCCTGGTCCCTGGCACTGTGAGGCAGCACTGACCCACCATGACACCCAATGACTTGGGTTCCTTTTGAAAATTCCTGGAATATTAGATGAGGTGAATAAGATACTATTGAACACCATTTACCCTCATAATGTTTCTGGTGGAATGGGGTGCTCAGTTCGATAATACATTCATTGTTTGCTATTGCATCAGCAAATTTAATATCATTTTATCAAATTAATCATTTTCTTGTGTGCTTTCAACCTTCATATAATCTAACCATGTTTCCCAATACAAATGCTCAACTTGGTGCAGAAACTATTATGGAAGTTAAAAAGAGTTTTTTTTTAGAAAAGACTTGCAGCCATTCACTTACTTTCCTCTCTTTATCTTATTGTTAAACAGAATATTGGTGCTGAGGGCGAGACCACAATTTGATGCCCACGAGTGTAGTGGCTTACTTGGCTATTTCAGAGGGCAGTTAGGAGTCCACCATGTTGCTGTGCATTTGGAATCACAGGTAGACCCAGCCAGGTAAAGATGGAAGATTTCCTTCCCTGAAGGACATTAGCAAACCAGATGACATTTTATGATTACACAAACAAAGAGCTGCAGATGCTGGCGAACTGGAGAATAAAAACAGAAATTTCTAGAGCTTTCAGTTCTGGAGAAGGGGCCCTGGACCCAAAACATTCACTCTATTGTTTTTCTCTCCACAGACAGTACCAGACCCGCTGAGTTTCTCCAGCTATTTCTGTTTTTGTTTGTCAGTTATAGAGACATAGTATCGGAGAGATGTACAGCACGGAAGCAGACCCTTCAGTCCAACCCAACCATGCCGACCAGATATCCCAAACCAATCTAGTCCCACCTGCCAGCACCCGGCCCATATCTCTCCAAACTCTTCCTATTCATATACCCATCCAAATGCCTTTTAAATGTTGCAATTGTACCAGCCTCCACCACTTCCTCTGACAGCTCATTCCATACACGTATCACCCTCTGAGTGAAAAGGTTGCCCCTTAGGTCTCTTTTACATCTTTCCCCTCTCACCCTAAACCTATGCCCTCTAGTTCTGGACTCCCCGACCCCAGGGAAAAGACTTTGTCTATTTACCCTATCCATCCCCCTCATAATTTTGTAAACCACTATAAGGTTACCCCTCAGCCTCCGACGCTCCAGGGAAAACAGCCCCAGCCTTTTCAGTCTCTCCCTGTAGCTTAAATCCTCCAACCCTGGCAACATTCTTTTAAGTCTTTTCTGAACCCTTTCAAGTTTCACAACATCTTTCTGAAAGGAAGGAGACCAGAATTGCATGCAATATTCCAACAGTGGTCTAACCAATGTCCTGTACAGCTGCAACATGACCTCCCAACTCCTCTACTCAATACTCTGACCAATAAAGGAAAGCATACCAAACACCTTCTTCACTATCCTATCTACCTACAACTCCACTTTTAAGGAGCTATGAACCTGCACTCCAAGGTCTCTTTGTTCAGCAACGCTCCCTAGGACCTTACCATTAAGTGTATTAGTCCTGCTAAGATTTGCTTTCCCAAAATGCAGCACCTCGTATTTATCTGAATTAAACTCCATCTGCCACTTCTCCGCCCATTGGCCCATCTGGTCCAGATCCTGTTGACTACACCTCCAATTTTGGTGTCATCTACAAACTTACTTACTTACCATAAAAACTCAAACAATGTTCAAATGGTTTCAATCAGGCTAGCTTCTGATTAAATCCCAGGCATCTTTTGTCATTATATTCAGATTTTAAAATGCTTGTGAATTGAATTGAACTCACAGTCCCTGAATATTAGCATGGGTGCTTCATTGCCAATTCAGGGAAGGTTTATTTGGTTGATTTCAGACGTGAAAGGCTCATCTTACGAAGAGAAATTCAACAGTTCAGGCCCAGACTTGCTGGAGTCTGAACAAATGGGAGGAGATCTCATTGAGGTATGTGAAGTGTAAAAAGAATTGACAGAGTAGTTATCAAGCAGATATCTCTCCTTTTGGGGCATTCTAGATTGAAAGTATTCCCAAGACATTACCAATGCACCTTCTGGATCAGTGGTGCTGGAAGAGCACAGCAATTCAGGCAGCATCCGAGGACAGGCAAAATCGACGTTTCGGGCAAAAGCCCTTCTTTTATTCCTGATGAAGGGCTTTTGCCCGAAACGTCGATTTTGCCTGTCCTCGGATGCTGCCTGAATTGCTGTGCTCTTCCAGCACCACTGATCCAGAATCTGGTTTCCAGCATCTGCAGTCATTGTTTTTACCCCATTACCAATGCACCACCAATTCCCCAAACTGACTTTTAACAAATTTTGCTAACTGACTTTTTTTGTTTCATTTGGCAATTTCACATATTCTTAAACAATTCTCACTTGAGCTTATCCTAACGAGTGGATTTGTCTCTGTACGATCTTTGAATAGTTGGTTAATTTAATTTAATTCCTATGGGTCTGGTAGCCATGAGAGGTTTGCAGTTATGCAGTTGCAATGAAGGGTGTGGCAGATGGATGAAACGTCCTAGATTCACACAGATTCATTTTCTGCTTCTGTGTTCTTACTTGATAATCCTTCCAATTGATGGTAGCATGCTAACAATAGATGTATTCCTAATATGTGTAAGCTGTATAGAAACAGAACATTGTTGCTTAAGGTTTAATATTAATTCTGATCATCTGCGGAATCGCTGACAATCAGATAAATGGTATGCTGCTCCTTGCAGGTTGTCACATTTAATATATTTTTAGGCAAGTTCTACTGAAAAACTAACATTGTGTAACACACTCGCAACTTTTCTAATGCACAAATCTGTCAATAAGTTCATTGTGAATTATGAATCTCCAAATTGGATGTCATTTTGCACTACTCCAATTTGTACAGCAAACATTTGATCTTAGTCTCCCTCTTTCTTTGGAGGTTTTGCTGAATTAACACATTATACTCACTGCAGGAAGCTGGGGCTGAAAGTTATATCAATCAAATGGAGAAAAAGAGACAGGGCTGTTGAAGCTTTCTCTCTCCAACTCATTAGGACATGTGCAAGAATTCCAAATTTCAAAGGGATTAATAATTTACATGGAATGAGAGAAGGATGCTGATTCATTGGCATATGAACATTGATAGGTTGAGGTGTTGCCATGGAGAATGTACCAGGGAACCAAAGCTCTGTTTAAATTCATAAAAATCTTGTTGACGATGCTTGGTCATGTCATACCGTGGATAACAGTAGTTCCAAAAGTTTTTGTTTAATCGAAAAGAACAATTGCCTGAGAAAATACTTTTTACCTGTGGAAGTTGCTTATGAATGTGTACGTAAAACCTAATGGGACAATTAGGATCTGAGCTGGCCATAAAGAAATAAGCTAGATCTCAGAAAGAAATCTGGTGTGATATACCATGTGTTTATTTTTTACATTTTTGTTCCTAAATGACCACCAAAGAGGAACAGATAGGTAAGCTGATCATAGAAAGAATCAAAACCAACAGGGTTGTGCAAGGTTTGTGAAAGTTTGTAGCTCAGGTTGAGACTTAGAGTGAAGGTTTGCTCGCTAAGCTGTAGATTTGATATCCAGACGTTTCGTTACCTGGCTAGGTAACCTCATCAGTGGCGACCTCCAAGTGGACTTGCGGAGGATAGCAAATGTGGTTCCCTTGTTCAAGAAGGGGAGTAGGGATAACCCTAGTAACTATAGGCCGGTGAGTCTCACTTCTGCTGTGGGCAAAGCCTTAGAGAGAATTGTAAGGGATAGGATTTATGAACATCTGGATAGGAATAATGTGATCAAAGATAGTCAGCATGGTTTTGTGAAGGGCAGGTCGTGCCTCACAAACCTTATTGAATTCTTTGAGAAGGTGACTAAGGAGGTGGACGAGGGGAAAGCGGTAGATGTGGTGTATATGGATTTTAGTAAGGCG
>NC_057723.1:2439677-2441325 GCF_004010195.1 Chiloscyllium plagiosum
TTTTTCCACTTATGGAGTCAGCTATTACAAGGGGGCATAGCTTTAAGTTAAGGGGTGGTAGGTATAGGACAGATGTTAGGGGTAGGTTCTTTACTCAGCGAGTCGTGAGTTCATGGAATGCCCTGCCAGTAGCAGGGGTGGACTCTCCCTCTTTATGGGCATTTAAATGGGCATTGGATAGGCATATGGAGGATAGTGGGCTAGTGTAGGTTAGGTGGGCTTGGATTGGCGCAACATCAAGGGCTAAAGGGCCTGTACTGCGCTGTATTCTTCTATGTTCTATGTAATCGATGATTTTAACTTCCTCAATATTGACTGAGACTCATTTAGTGCCGGGAACTGAGATGGGGCAGAATTTGTGCCTCCATGAGGGTTTCTTGAAATGCTTGATTTGAAGATGCTGGTGTTGGACTGGGATGGAGAAAGTTAAAAATCACACAACACCAGGTTAAAGTCCAACAGGTTTGTTTGGAAGCACTAGCGACCAGAGCGCTGCTCCTTCATCAGGTGTTGGTGGAGTATTGGAGGCTGAGGGGCATCCCGATAGAAATAAATAACATTATGAGCGGCATGGAGAGTGTGAATTATGCTGAAATCTTTTTCCCAGGGTGGAAATGTCAAATACTAAGGGGCATCGTTTTAAGGTGGGAGGGGAAATGTTTAATGGAAATGCGTGAGGCATTACACAGAGGGTGATTGATACGTTCGGGTTAAGTTTAGGGTGAACGTAGAATGTGTTGGCAGGGGAGGTGACAGAAACAGATAGGATAGTAATCTTTAAGAATCATTTAGACAGGCACATGGACAGGAAAGGAATATAGAGATACAGATCATCTGCCGGCAGATGGGATTAGTTTAGAATAGCATCATGGTCAGCACAGACTTGTTGGGCTGAAGAGTCTGTTCCTGTGCCATACTGTTCTATGTTCTTCATCATTGCTGTTAATCATTGAAGCATTCACATGAAGATGCAGATATTCTTTAACAGCAGAGCCGTGGGTTTATTACAGAAAAGAGGAAGCGGAAGAAGAAGGCTTATATTTGGGTGAAATGCAAAGGCTCAGTTAGGGAGCTTTAGAGTTACAAGGTAGCCAGGAAAGACCAAAAGAGAGAGCTAAGAAGAACCAGGAGGGGACATGAGACGTTGTGGCAGATAGGATCAAGGAAAACCTTAAAGCTTTCTATAGATATGTCAGGAATAAAAGAATGGCTAGAGAAAGAGTTGAGTATGGTTGCCATTACAAAAGAGAAAGTGCTAGAAAAACTAAAAGGTCTTAAAATTGATAAATCTCCTGGCCCTGATGGGTTACATCCTAGAGTTCTGAGGGAGGTGGCTGAGGAAATAGCGGAGGCGTTGGTTGAGATCTTTCAAAAGTCACTGGAGTCAGGGAAAGTCCCAGATGATTGGAAGATCGCTGTTGTAACCCCCTTGTTCAACAAAGGATCAAGGCAAAAGATGGAACATTATAGGCCAATTAGCCTAACCTCGATTGTTGGTAAAATTCTAGAATCCATCATTAAGAATGAGGTTTCTAAATTCTTGGAAGAGCACTGTCGGATGAGAACAAATCAACATGGATTTAGTAAGGGGAGGCCGTGCCTGACAAACCTGTTGGAGTTCTTTGAAGAAGTGACAAGTAGGTTAGAC
>NC_057723.1:2441484-2488495 GCF_004010195.1 Chiloscyllium plagiosum
CCCTGTGTCTGCGTGGATTTCCTCCCACAGTTCAAAGATGTGCAGGTCAGGTGAATTGGACATGCTAAATTGCCTGTAATGTTAGGTGCATTAGTCAGAGGGAAATAGGTCTGGGTGGGTTACTCTTCGCAGGGTTGGTGTGGACTACTTTCTAAACGGTGAGAAAATTTGTAAAGCCAAAGTACAGAGGGCTCTGGGAGTGCTAGTTGAGGATTCTGTAAAGGTAAACATGCAGGTTGAGTCTGTGATTAAGAAAGCGAATGCAATGTTGTCAATTATCTCAAGAGGGTTGGAATATAAAAGCACTGTTGTGCTACTGAGACTTTATAAAGCTCTGGTTAGGCCCCATTTGGAGTACTGTGTACAGGTTTGGTCCCCACACCTCAGGAAGGACATCCTGGCACTGGAGCATGTCCAGCGGAGATTCACACGGATGATCCCTGGAATGATAGCTCTAACACACGAGGAACGGCTGAGGATCCTGGGATTGTATTCATTGGAGTTTAGAAGATTAAGGGGAGATTGAATTGAAACTTACAAGATAATACAAGGCTTGGAAAGGGTGGACGCTCGGAAATTGTTTCCATTAGGCGAGGAGACTAGGACCCGTGGACACTGCCTTAGAATTAGAGGGGGTAAATTCAGAACAGAAATGCAGAGACATTTCTTCAGCCAGAGAGTGGTGGGCCTGTGGAATTCATTGCCACAGAGTGCAGTGGAGGCTGGGACGCTAAATGTCTTCAAGGCAGAAATTGATAAATTCTTGACGTCACAAGGAATTAAGGGCTACGGGGAGAATGCGGGTAAGTGGAGTTGAAATGCCCATCAGCCATGATTGAATGGAGGAGTGGACTTGATGGGCCGAATGGCCTTACTTCCGCTCCTATGTCTTATGGTCTTATGGAGCCAATCAAGGACAGTAGAGGGAAGTTGTGCATGGAGTCCGAGGAGATAGAAGAAGCACTAAATGAATATTTTTCATCAGTCTTCACATTGGAAAAAGACAATGTTGTTGAAGAGAATACTGAAATACAGACGATTAGACTAGATGGGATTGAGGTGCACAAGGAGGAGGTGTTAGCAATTTGGGAAAGTGTGAAAATAGATAAGTCCCCTGGGCTGGATGGGATTTATCCTAGGATTCTCTGGGAAGCCAGGGAGGAAATGATAGAGCCTTTGGCTTTATCTTTATGTTACCATTGTCTACAGGAAAAGTGTGAGAAGGCCAACCCTGGTAATTATAGATGAGCGAGTCTCACTTCAGTTGTGGGTAAAATGTTGAAAAAGATTATAAGAGATAGGATGTATAATCATCTAGAGAGGAATAAGTTGATTAGGGTAGATAGTTGATAGTCAACACGGTTTTGTGAAGGGTAGGTCATACCTCACAAACCTTATTGAGTTTATTGAGATGGTGACCAAGCATGTAGATGAAGGTAAAGTGGTTGATGTGGTGTATATAGATTTCAGTAAGGCATTTGATAAGGTTCCTCACTGTAAGCTATTGCACAAAATATGGAAGCATGGGATTAAGGGTGATTTTGCAGTTTGGATCAAACATTGGCTAGCTGAAAGGGTGGTGGTTGATGGGAAATGTTCATCCTGGAGTTCAGTTACTGGTGGTAAACTGCAAGGATCTGTTTGAGGTTACTGCTGTTTGTCATTTATATAAATCACCTTGATGAGGGCGTAGAAATATGAATTAGTAAATTTGTGGATGACATTAAGGTCAATGGAGTTGTGGATAGTGCTGAAGGATGTTGCAGGGTACAGAGGGACATAGATAACTGCAAAGCTGGACAGAGAGGTGGCAAATGGAGTTTAATGTGGAAAGGTGTGAGGTGATTCACTTTGGAAGGAGTAACAGGAATGCAGAGTACTGGACTAATGGTAAGATTCTTGGATGAGGAGAGAGATCTTGGTGTCCATGTACATAGATCCCTTAAAGTTGCCACACAGGTTGATAGAGTTGTTAAGAAGGTAAACGGTGTGTTAGCTTTTATTGGTGAAGGGGTTGAGTTTCGGAGCCACAAGGTCATGCTGCTGCTGTACAAAACTCTGGTGTGGCCACATTTGGAGTATTGCATACATTTCTGGTTACTGCATTATAGGAAGGATGTGGAAACTTTGGAAAGAGTGCAGAGGAGATTTACTAGGATATTGTCTGGTATGGAGGGAAGGTCTTATGAGGAAAAGCTGAGGAACTTGAGACTGCTTTTGTCAGAGAGAAGCAAGTTGAGAGGCAACTTAATTGAGACATGTTAGATAATCAGAGGGTTAGGTAGGGTGGACAGTGAGACCCTTTTTCCTCGGATGGTGATGGCTAGCATGAGGGGACATAGAGGTAGACAATAGCAGACTCAACAACTTTAAAGGTATTTAAATGGTCATTGGATAGTCATATGGATGAAAATGGAATAGTGTAGGTTAGATGGGCTTCAGATTGGTTTCACAGGTTGGTGCAACATTGAGGGCCGAAGGGCCTGTACTACACTGTAATGTTCTATGTTCTAGCACTTCAAATTTAGAAGTGATAGATACAGGACAGATATCAGGGGTAGTTTCTTTACTCAGAGAGTAGTAGGGGCTTGGAGCGCACTGCCTGCAACAGTAGGAGACTCACCAATTTTAAGGGCATTTAAATGGTCATTGGATAAACATATGGATGAAAATGGAATAGTGTAGGATAGATGGGCTTCAGATTGGCTCCACAGGTTGGCAACATCAAGGGCCGAAGGGCCTGTACTGCACTGTAATGCTCTATGTTCTAAAAGAGAAAAAACACAGGAAAAAACCTACATACATCTAAGAGAAAGTTTAGAAAGACCTTAACATAAGCAACTAGACAAAGTTGCAACCTGGAACCTGTTGCAGAGACACAAGACCAGAGGAAGTTCACCTCTAACATAACTCTGCAGCTTTTGGTTTAACCGAACCCTTTCAAGACCCCTTCTGTAGATTGGCGAGCCTACTTCATTATTTCTTTCTAAGTGTACAACCAGGAAGTTAAAATAACTGCACAAAGGCCAGTATCCTGTCACCAAGTCACACTTTATTTACATGTGCTTAATACATAGGCTCTGAACAGCCAGCTCTGAGCCAGCCCCTAGATTGAGGAGACTGTCTGAATCACCTGTTGATAACTGTCAGCCAGAGCTCCCTGATTGGGAGTGTTAACCTGGGCCAATCTCATAATCAGTGAAATGGACCTGGCTGTGGTTGCAATCACTGCAGAAGTATCCTCAGATCGGAGGGTCTCATTTTCCCAACTCTAATAACTTCAATTTTTACATCCAAACTCTTCAGGGTTTGAAGCTTCACAAAATCAACCATTCTGGCTTCTCTGAATTGAAAAACTAAGAGGCAAAATAAACCTTACTCCTGCACTCAACTGTTGCTTTGTCTCAACTAAACCCTGGAATTGTCTAGGCTGAGAGAAAGGATAACCAATGGAGGCTGAATTCATTTACTCGACTTGGTATAAACGCATCAGTATAAACATCTTTTTACTAATGCCATGTGGATTGTCCAAGGTCTGGCTTAGTTAGAGTTACATGTTGTTGAAAGTGATTGGTGCATTTAGGTTACTTCTCTGGAATAATTCTTGCACTTTTTAGAAAAATATTTACAGCACAAATACAATAGTTATTTCCATGTAATCATGTTTACATCTGAAATAGGAGATTCCCAAACCACTCAGCCCCTCCAACCTGGTGAAGAATTGAACAGGATCATGATCGATTTGTTTGTGCTTCATGATCTGCACTTCCTCATGATTGTCTATGTTTTAAAAATGACTTAAATTCCAATAATGGCAATACACGAATGATTTTACATACCTTTAACCACAGAGCAAATAATCTGCAGAGGTCTTCTGTCAGGTCTCTGTCAGGTCTTCAAGTGCAAGAGAAAACAAAATTCCCAGGCTGTTCAATATCTCTGGTCTGACAAATGTGGACCAAGATTGCAAAATAGGGGGTATAAGTGTTCAAGGTATGTAAAAATAGAAGGATCACTGCATTGATTATTGAAAGTGGCAGGACAGCTTAGCAGAGCAGAAGCTAAAGCATGCAGTGTTCTTGGCTTTATTAGTAAAGCAGAGAATATAAGAGCAAGGAGGTGATGTTGAACTTGTACAAGGCACTCATTAGACCTCAGCTGATATATTGTGTCGATTTGTGGGTGCAAAATGAGAAAGCATTGGAGAGAGTGCAGGAGCAATTTGTAAGCATGGTTCCAGGAATGACAAATTTCAGTTGAGAGGATAATTTGAAGAGGTTGGAAGTGTTCCCCTTGGAGGGAAGAAGGTTGGCAGGCTATCTGATTAAGTTATAGTGTCATAGAGCATGGAAACTGTTCTTTGGCCCACCATACCTACACTAGCCAACAAACACCAAACTACATCAATCTCATTTACCTGCACTTGGTCCATAGCCTACTGGGCCCTGGCATTTTATGTACTCATCCAGATGCTTCTTAAATGTTGCAGGAGTACCTGCCTCCGCCACCCTCTCAGGCAGCACATTTCACATTTCCACCACCCTCTGGGTAAAAAAACATTTTTCTCAGATCTCCAGGAAACAGTTTGTTTCTCACCTTGAACGTACGCCCTCTGGTCTTAGACATATCTGCCATGGGAAAAAAGATTCTCACAATCTACCCTGACTATGCCTCTCCTAATTTTGTATATCATTTTCTCCAGTGGCTCTATCTCTTTCTGTGCAGAGACCAAAATCATTCTGAATATAAACGAACAGTTTCTCCAATCTGGGGAAGACAAGGTATAATTGCAAGGTCAGCCTAATGACTCTTATAATCACGATCGAGATGTGTATTGTAAGGGGCCAACTAGTTTTTTGTTCCTGGAGTCGTAACTCTGTGGATTGCAATAAACTCCAATTGCTTTTTCTGTTGTTTTTAGCAATTATCAGAGACTTATTTTATTAACCTGAGCATATGCTATTGCAAACACAGATATCTCTGTTCATTTCTAGAGTAGTCTCTATGGATTTTTTTTCTCTGAAAACAACATTTCTCTGCGCAATTTAAGATTTACTTTCCACAGTTACATAATTATTGTCAGAATGACAGTGAATGCAAGAGGAATGCAAGAGGACTAGATGGATATCGTTGTTCGGATATTAACTTACCTTTGCTCTGACTGGGTGCATTTTAGCATATGAAGTAAAGATAAAGTCACCATTGTCTGACCATACCATAGGGATGCTCTGTCAATAGAGAGAAATCATGTCTGACCTGAAAATCCTCAAATCTAATTTATACCCTTTCCCCTTCATTCTTTTACAGATTTGTCTATCTCAGGATTTATGTAATGACTCAGCCTCGGTGACCGTCTACAGTAAAACAAAGCTGCTATTCTGAGAGAAGAAATTCTTCCTCATCTCTGTCTTTACATTTGTGACTCATTATTCTGAGATCATGCCTCTGATTCTGGATTATGTCACCGGGGAAGCAAGTGGAATTTTGTGTTTAAGTCCTGGAGTGCACGTGGACCGATCATTTTCTGTCTCAGAGACAAGAGAGAGCCAACACTGAACCATCGGGGATGCAGATGTAATATATCGTAAGGAAACAATGTGCATTAAAGCTCATGGAATTAAGGGTAGTGTACAGAGATGGATAAACAACTGTCTGAGACAGTCGGACATAAAGAGGATGTTATCTGAGTGGGAGCCAGTGACTAATGGGGTACTTCAGGGGTCAGTGCTCACACCCCAGCGATTCACATTATACATTAACAATTACAATGAGAAAATTCAATATCTCCAAAACTTGCAGATGGCACAAAGCTGGGGGGAATAGGATCTGTTAGAAGCTTGCAGAGATGCTTTAGTGTGATTTGAACAGATTGAGTGAGTTGAACAAATGCATGGCAGATGCAGCATAATGTGGAAGGCAGATTACTATTCGAATGGGACTGTATTGGGAAGGGGGAAGTGCCACAGACCCATATAACAATTGCTGAATGTTAGCCTTGCAGGTACAGCAGGCAACTCCCTATGTCCATTACCATCTCAGGCCTGTGTCCAGAGTCTGTGGTCCAGACTACAATACTGTTTCTCCTTCCTTGGAACAAAAGTATTGTGGCTTTAGGTCTCGTTAAAGGTAATATGTCTGCAGAATCTGGACCTTCTTACCCTCTCCTTGAAAATCTGGCCTTGGGTTTGTCCACTGATATTCCTATGAAATGCCTTGGAATATTTTCCTTTTGTAATGGTGCTATATAAATACAGATAGCAATTGGTGTAGCCAGAGTCTATTCAATACATCATCAATTATGAGAAAGCTTCAATGAGCTCCTAATTGACCAATAAATCTTTGAACTGAAAGTCACAGTAGTCTATTTTGGAAACTCTCAATTCCTTTCTTTTGGCATTGACTCAACCCTTTTCTCTGACAACTGTTTTGAGTCTAAAACTAATTGTTTATAACTTTGGGGACTGACTTGACCTCAGAATCCAATCACATAGCAGCATTATGACTGAGAGACCTATTTTCATTATTGTAACATTGCCTTGATTATACTGTTCAGCTCATCTGCTGGTAAAACCCCTATATTGACTATTCTAGTGTTTTCTGTCTGGTCTCCCACACTCGACAGGTCATTTATAATTCCAATGCTCTCAACACGCACAAAATCCACTCCAAGGCAATGATGAACAATGGAGTTCCAGTCAAAGATAACACACTTGTATGTTTACTTACAGAGTTACACATGACAAACACGCAACCCTCAACCTGACAGTCATGGGTCCAGATATTTTGAAGCTTCCTCTTCAGAGATATTATCACACATCTCTGGAGCAGAACACATTTCAACCTGGGCCTCCTAAGTTCAGGACATTACCACCGCCCCACAAGAATCCTGCTACAGGAAGGATATTTCTAAATTGGAGTGGATTCTGAAAAGATTTACCAGGATGTTTCTGGGAATGGAGGGTTTGACCTATAAGGAGAGGCTAGGGCTTTTTTCACTGGAGCGTAGGAGGTTGAGAGATGACCTTATACAGGGTTATAAAATCATGAGCGTCATAGATGAATAGCAAAGGTCTTTTTCCTAGTATGGCATAGTTCAAAACTTGGGGGCATATTTTTAAGATGAGAGGACAAAGATTTAAAGGGACCTGAGGGGCAACATTTTCACACAGAGTGTGGTTCATGTTTAGAATTAAATGCCAGCGGTAGTAGGTACAGGTCCAGTTTCAACAGATACATGAATAGGAAGCATTTAGATTAGATTCCCTACAGTGTGGAAACAGGCTCTTCGGCCCAAAAGGTCCACACCAACCCTCCGAAGAGTAACACACCGAGATCCATTTCCCTCTTACTAATACACCTAACACTATGGGCAATTTTAACATGGCCAATTCACCTGCCCTGCACATCTTTGGACTGGGGGAGGAAACGCACACAGACACATGGAGAATGTGCAAACTCCACACAGATAATCACCCAAGGCTAGAATTGAATCTGGGACCCTGGTGCTGTGAGGCAGCAGTGCTAACCACTGAGCCATCGTGCCACCATTTAGAGGGTTATGGGCTAAATGCAGGCAAATAAGACGAGTTTAGTTTGGGAAACTCATTTGACATGGACGAGTTGGACCAAAAATTCTGTTTCTGTGTTGTATGAATGTATAACCCCATTCCCCCCCCCAACTCTTGTGCATAGGTTTTGATCTGTTTTAAAAGTTGATCTAATCTAACCATAGATATATTCAATGATCCAGCCTGCATTGATCTCTGGAGAAGGTGAATGGATTTTTTTAGAGTGAGCAGAGCAATTACTAAGGTGTCAATTTTGTAATTCCCTGTCAAGTGAAATAATCAGAGTTTGTTCAGTGTTTCAAGAACCTTCCAACACCCTGTTCGTTTGTCACAATGAAGGTCCTCATCATTTGTTAATGTCAAAACCAAAGACACACATCTGAAATTTGCATTTGCTAAAATATAATTACTGTATTGTTGAGGCATAATCGGGGATACAGAAATATTTCTTGATAATTAACCTAATAATACTTTCCCAAAACTGCTTTCCATGTTAAGGTTTAATTACTGTTTTGCAAGTATCTGAATGTTTACTGCACCAAAATATTTCAAACTCATAAGTTTCAAATTGCCTGCTGCCTCTTGACATTTTCAGTGGGATTCCACTGTGGGAACAAGGGGGAGATATTGGTTATTGGTGTTGTCTCTGGGACAGTAATTCTGGGAACATTAGTTCGAATCCTGATAGAGTGGGAAATTTGAATTCAGTTATTCATTCTTATGTATGATAGTAACCAGAAAGTAACTGTTCTAAAGATCTGGCTAGTTCCCTGAAGAGAGACTGGGTGGCACATTAGCTCAGTGGTTAGCACTGCTGCCTCACAGTGTCAGAGATCCAGGTTCGATTCTACCCTTGGGTAACTGTCTGTGTGGAGTTTGCACATTCTCCTCTGGGTGTTCTCATTTCCTTCTGCAGACGTGCAGTTAAGTGGATTGGCCATGAGAAATGTAGTATTGTAAGTTGGGGAGAGGGTCAGGGTCTGGATGAAATGCTCTTCAGAGGGTTGGCATGGGCTGAATGGCCTGCTTCACACTGTAGGGATTCTATGATCCACTGGTCGACATAGTCTTGCCAGACCATAGGGCTACTCTCCCACTAGAGAGAGGAAACAACTGGTTTGTGGTTTTACCTGAGGGTTACCATGCTTCAGGCAAGGGGAGAGATTGAGAAGGTGAGTCCTCAGCGAGAATTGAACCTGTATTGTTGGTGTCACTCTGCATTGCTAAGCAGCCTTGTTCAGGCCACATAGTTGACCCTTAAACTCTCTCTGAAAGAGCTAAGCCATCCATTCAGTTCCAAGGACAATCAGAGATTGCCAAGTACACCTGCTCTCCCATTAAAGAAGAAAAAGAAATTAATTACTGTTGTTTGTGAAGTACTTGTAGGTGCTGTATAAATGTAAGAAATACTTTCTGTGAAGAAAGTGGAGCAGGGGTAGAGGTAGCCAGTGGCCCCTTGAAGGGGTGAGGGATCAGAAACTGATGTCCCTCTGAGGTCCCATGCACACCGTCTGTCTTCAGGAATTGATGTCCAAAAAAACCCAGTGGGAGTGTTGCCTGTAGCCCTGCAAGACTGCTCAACTCTTCAGTAAAGGCCAATCATAACTTCACCTTTCTGCCCAATCCCTGGATTCTCATATTATCCAAAAACCAATAATCCTTTTCTTGAATAAACTTAGCAATTCACTTCCACAACCATCTATGGTACAGAGTTCCAGAGTTTCATAATTCTCAAACTACCATCTCCAAATGTCAGTCCTAAATCATCAACACCCACTCACAAAAACCTGTTCTGGGAGGATGTGTGATTTATGATGGAAAGGATAAACTTGTGTTTCCGTATCATAAAACAGCATCCAAAGAACTGCTTTGATAGTGCAAACTCAGTTAGGTTGGTAACCATTTTCATCCGACATGAAGCAATGGGACAGCATGACGTGCTTTTGGCTGGTGTTTGTTGGTGAAATCAGTTTTCACTCATGGCATCTGGGCGTCGCTGGCTGGACCAGCCTTTATTTCCCATCTCTTAGTTGCCCTGGAGAAGATGGTGGTGAGCTGCCTTCTTGAACTCCTGCAGTCCCTGTGCTGTTGGTAGATCTACAATGCCCATAGGGAGGGAATTCCAGAACTCTGACACAGTGGCAACCTGTAACATTCTTCCAAACTTTCCAGTACTCTGTCATCTGCAAATTTACTAATCCATCCACCTATGCCTGCGTCTAAGTCGTTTATAAAAATAACAAATGGCAGTGGTCCCAAAACAGATCCTTGTGGCACACCACTAGTAACCAGACTCCAGGCTGAATATTTTCCAACAACTACCACTCCCTGCCTTCTTACAGAAAGCCAGTTTCTAATCCAAACTGCTAAATCACCCTCAATCCCATGCCTCTGCATTTTCTCCAATAGCCTACTATGTGGAACCTTATCAAAGGCTTTACTGAAGTCCATGTATACCACGTTAACTACCCCACCCTCATCTACATGCTTGGTCACCTTCTCAAAAAACTCAATGAGGTTTGTGAGACACGACCTGCCCTTAACAAAACCATGTTGACTATCTGAAATTAAATTGTTGCTTGCTAGATGATTATAAATCTTATCTCTTATAATCCTTTCCAAAACCTTTCTTACAACAGAAGTAAGGCTCACTGGTCTATAATTACCTGGGTCATCTCTGCTGCCCTTCTTGAACAAGGACACAACATTTGCAATCCCCCAGTCCTCAGGTACCAAACCTGTAGACAATGACGACTCAAATATCAAAGCCAAAGATTGCTATCTCCTCCCGAGCTTCCCCAGAGAATCCTTGGATAAATTCCATCTGGCCCAGGGGACTTGTCTACTTTCACTCTTTCTAGAATTGATAACACCTGTTCGTAACTAACCTCGATCCTTTCTAGTCTAATATCTTGTACCTCATTCTTCTCCTCTATAATATTCTCCTTTACCTGACTGAAAGCTGATGAGAAATGTTCATTCAGCACCTCTCCGATCTCCACAGGGTCCATACTCAACTTCTCACTTCTGTCTTTGACTGGCCATATTCCTACCCTAATCATCCTTTTATTCCTCACATACCGATAGAAGGCTTTAGGGTTCTCCTTTATTCTATTTGCTAAAGACTGCACGTGTCCTCTCTTTGCTCTTCTTAACTCTTTCTTTAAATCCTTCCTAGCTGATCTGTAACTCTCCATTGCCTCATCTGAACCATCTTGCCTCATTAACACATAAGCCTCCTTCTTCTGCTTAACAAGAGATGCAATTTCTGTTGTAAACCATGGTTCCCTTACCTTATCACTTCCCCCCTGCCTGACAGGGACATACCTGTCAGGGACACACCTATCAGGGACACGCAATATCTGATCCTTAAACCAGCTCCACATTTCCATTGTCTGCATCCCCTGTATTTTGCTACCCCATTCTATTGCATCCTAATTCTTGCCTGATTGCATTATAATTGGCTTGCCCCATCAATAACTCTTGACCTGTGGCATGTACCTATCCCTTTCCCTCATTAAACTAAATGTAACTGAATTATGGTCACTCTCTCCAAAGTGCTCACCTACAACTAAATCAAACACCTGGCCTGGTTCACTACCAAGCACCAGATCCAGTGTGACCTCCCCTCTTGTTGGCCCTTCGACATACTGTGTCAGGAAACCCTCCTGTACACATTGGACAAAAACTGATCTATCCAACATACTAGAGCTATAACATTTCCAATCAATGTTGGGGAAGTTAAAGTCCCCCATAACGATCACCCTGTTCCTTTCACTCCTACCCAGAATACTTTGTGCTATTCCTCTATTATACCTCCCTGGAACTCTGTGGAGGCCTATCAAAAACTCCAAGCAGTGTGGCCTCTCCTCTCCTGTATCTAAACTCAGCCCACACTAAATCAGTAGACGAGTCCTCATCAAAAGTTCCCTCAGCCACCGTCATATTATCCTTGACTAACAAGACCACACCTCCTCCTCTTTTACCGCCTTGCCTGTTCTTAATGAAAGATCTAAACCCTGGAACCTGCAACATCCATTCCTCAGCCTGCGCTATCCATGTCACCGAAATGGCCACAACATCGAAGTCCCAGGTACCTATCCATGCTGCAAGCTCACCTACCTGCTGCCCTCATCCTTCTGGATGGAAGTGGTTGTGGGTTTAGAAGATGCTGCCTAAGGAGGCTTCGTGAACTTTTACAATGCATCTTGTAGTTGGTGCGCCATATTGCTACTGAGTGTTTATGGTGGAGGGAGTGAATGTTTATGGATTTGTTGTCAATCAAGTAAGCTGCTTGGGCCAAGATGATGAAAAGCTCCTTGAGTGTTGTTGGAGCTGCCCTCATCCAGGTACGTGGAGAATATTCCGTCTCCTGATTTGTAGATAGCAGACAGGTTTTAGGGAGTCAGGAGACTGCAGGATTTGTAGTGTCTGATCTCCTCTGGTCATAACCACTGTATTTATCTGGCTAGTCCAGTTGAGTTTCTAGTCAATTGTATCCCCCAGAATGTTGACAGTGGACTTGAGTGGCTGGAAGCCTGACAATGCTGTTTTTGTTTGCTTCCCAATGTGCAGCCTCCATAAACTGGAACTCATCCAAAAGATTAATTGCTCAAACACATTCACAAAAAGCATGATTTTTTCAAATGCGCTATATCAATGCAATCTTGCAATAATGTAGACAGTGGGCTGAAATTGAGGATTGTGTTTCCAAGCAACAAATCCCTGACCTCCAACTATACAAGGCATTGGTGAGACTGCACCTGGAGCATTGTGCACAGTTTTGGTCCCCTTATTGAGGAAAGATATAGTGACATTGGGTCAGTTCAGAGGAGGTTCACTAGATCGATCCCAGAGATGAGGGGTTTGTTGTATGAAACGAGATTGAACAGTTAAGGCCTATACTCTGGAATATGAAAGAATGAGGGAAGATCAAGTTGATATATTGAACATGATAAAAGTCATGGATAAAACAGACATGGAGCAGATGCTTCTTCTTGTGGGGCATTCTAGGACAAGAGAACATAGTCTTAGGATAAGGACATGGTCTAAGCAAATTTAAAACAGAGTTGAGAAGGAACTACTTCTCCCTCAGGGTTGTGAATCTGTGGAATTCACTACCCCAAAGTGCAGTGGATGCTGGGACAGTGAGTAAGTTTAAGGAGGAGTTAGAAAGGTTTTTAGTTGGTGATGGTTTGAAGGGATATGGAGAGAAGGCAGGGAAATGAGGGTGAGGAGCCATGACCGAATGGCGGAGCAGAGCTGATGGTCTGAATGGCCTAATTCTGCTCCAATATCTTATGAACTTATGGACTTATGAACAAAGGGCAAGAACACTGACATTTTGACAAACTTTATTCTACTTACCATTACATTTTTGAAGTTGAGGGGCGGTGCTGGCCTAGCGGTAATATTACTGGACTTGTAAACAAGAAACAGGAACAGAAATTGCTGGAAAAATTGGCAGCATCTGTGGAAACATCCTGAATATTTCCTCTCCACTGACCCTTCCTTTGAACTCTGTTTTTGACTTCACAGATGGTGCCAGACCCTATTGAATGTCCCAGCAGTAACGGTGACTTTATTCAGATTTCCAGTATCCCCGATTCTTCAAATAAAAACCATAAGAACAGCGGATGCTGCAATTCAGAAATAAAAACACAAGTTGCTGGAAAAGCTCAGCAGGTCTCACACCATCTGTGAAGAGAAATCAGAGTTAACATTTCATTTCTGAGAAAGGGTCACCAGGCCCAAAACATAAATTTTGATTTCTCTTCATGGATGCTGCCAGACTTGCTGAGCTTTTCCAACAACTCCTGTTTTCAGTTCTGCAGTTCTTTATTTTAGCAACTCAGAACCAGACATTGATGTTCTGGGGAGATGGATTCAAATCCCACCATAGCAACTGGTGAAATTTGAATTTGATGATTAAAACAACTCTGGAAATAAAAATAAACTAGTTTAGTACTGACCATAAAACCACTGTCAATCATTGTTAAAAAGCAAAACATCTGGTTCATTAACATCCTTGAGAGAAGGAAGCTGCCATCCTTACCTGGTCTGGCCTACATGTGAGTCCAGACCCACGGCAATGTGGTTAACTTTTAACTGTCCTCTGGGTAGTTGGAGATGGGCAATGTATGCTATCCCAGCCAGAGATACACACAAAGACATTTTTGAACATAGAAGCTTCAGTAATTATAACAAGGCCAGCCAGGTGTACCTCATAGAATATGAGTTCCCTGATTGGGGCTGTTAACCTGATCCAATCAGGGAGCCCTCGCTGACAGATAAACAATAGACAATAGACAATAGGTGCAGGAGTAGGCCATTCAGCCCTTTGAGCCTGCACCGCTCGAAGCGGGAACAGGAGTGTCAGAGGTTCTGTTCACTCTGAGAGCTGGCTCTGAGGGAGCTGGATCAGTGTCAAGAATACTCTTCGTATAAATAAAAGGTGACTTGGTGACAGGATACTGGCCTTCGTAGAGTTATTCTACTAGCAACAGTACTTCATTCAGCCCCATCAAGTTAATTCTAGCATTCAGCTAAAACATGTCTGATCAGTGCATCAATTCCATTTACTCACCTGCGTCCAATAATCTGTGACAGTCTCCTTTAATAAAAATCTACGAACTTTTATTCTGAAAATTTCAATTGTCACAAGCAATTGCAAACTTTCGTGAATAATATTTCACCTTTTCACTATCCTTCTTTGTGATAAACTGCAATTTCCTTTTTCTTCCAGTTTTTAAGATTTCTTCACAAAAGGAAATATTTCCCTTAATCTATTCTATCAAATACTTCAATTTTATTAATGTCTTTGATCAGTTTGACACTCAATCTTCTACACTTAAGTGAATACAACCACAGATTGTGACACTGAAGTTCCTGGTTTAACCTTTTAATACTTAGGCTTTGGAATCTCCTTCTTAAAAGGCACTCAAGGCAGAATCTTGAAATATTTTTAGATTCTTGATGAATAAATGGGTGAAAGACTGTCAGGGATATGCAGGTGTGCAGAGTTGACCATCCATGACCATCCATGACCATATTGAATAGCAGGGCAGGTTGAGTGGCCTGCTGTTCTTTCATAGAATCCCTACAGTGTGGAAGAAGGCCATTCAGCTTATCGAGTCCACGCTGACCATCTGGAGAGCAACCCACCCAGACTCCACCCCCTAACCCATCTCTGTAACCCAGCATTTCCCATAGCTAACCCACCTAGCCTGCACATCCCTGAACAATATGGACAATTGAGCATGGCAAATCCACTTTAACCTGCACATCTTTGGACTGTGGGAGGAAACCAGAGCACCCAGAGGAAACCCACACAGGCACAGGGAGAATGTGCAAACTCCACACAGACACATGAGACCAAAATGCCGATGAAACCAAAATTGAAGGTGTGGTGGATAGAGAAGAAAGGTGCCTCAGAGTACAATGGGATCTTGATCAGATGGGTCAATGGGCTGAGGAGTGGCGGATGGAGGCTAGCTTAGATAAATGCGAGGTGCTGCATTTTGGGAAAGCACATCTTAGCAGGAGTTATACACTTAATGGTCAGGTCTGAGGAAGTGTTGCTGAATAAAGAGACCTTAGAGTGCTTCTTGAAATTAGAGTCACAGGTAGAGGATAGAACATAGAACATAGAATGTAGAACATAGAACAATACAGCGCAGAAGAGGCCCTTCGGCCCTCGATGTTGCGTCGACCTGTGAACTATTCTCAGCTCGTCCCCCTACATTATCCCATCATCATCCATGTGCTTATCCAAGGATTGTTTAAATCTCCCTAATGTGGCTGAGTTGATTACATTAGCAGGTAGGGCATTCCACACCCTTACCACTCTCTGAGTAAAGATCCAGCCTCTGACATCTGTCTTAAATCTATCACCCCTCAATTTGTAGTTATGCCCCCTCGAACAAGCTGACATCATCATTCTAGGAAAAAGACTTTCACTGTCTACCCTATCTAATCATCTGATCATCTTGTATGTCTCCATCAAATCCCCCCTTAGCCTTCTTCTCTCCAATGAGAACAGACTCAAGTCTCTCAGCCTTTCCTCATAAGACCTTCCCTCCAGACCAGGCAACATCCTGGTAAATCTACACTGCATCTTTTACAAAGCTTCCACATCCCTCTTGTAAGGGGGCGACCAGAACCGTACACAATATTCCAAGTGCGGCTGCACAAGCATTTTATATATTTGTAGCATGACATTACGGCTCCGGAAGTCAATCCCTCTACCAATAAAACCTAATACACTGTATGCCTTCTTAACAGCACTATTCACCTGGGTAGCAACTTTCAGGGATCTATGTACATGGACACCAAGATTCCTTAACACATCCACACTACCAAGAATCTTTCCATTAACCCTGTACTCTGCCTTCCTGTTATTCTTCCCAAAGTGGATCACCTCACATTTATCTGCATTGAACTCCATTTGCCACCTCTCAGCCTAATTCTGCAGTTTATCGAAGTCCCCCTGCAACCTGTAACATTCTTCCACATTGTCCACCACTCCACCGACTTTAGTGTCATCTGCAAATTTACTAATCCATCCATCACTGCCTGCACCTAAGTCATTGATAAAAATGGCAAACAGCAGTGGTCCCAAAACAGATCCTTGTGGCACACCACTAGTAACCAGACTCCAGACTGAATATTTTCCATCAAACTCCACTCGCTGCCTTCTTACAGAAAGCCAATTTCTAATCCAAACTGCTAAATCACCCTCAATCCCATGCCTCTGCATTTTCTCCAACAGCCTACCATATGGGACCTTATCAAAGGCTTTACTGAAGTCCATGTATACCACATTAACTGCCCTACCCTCATCTACATGCTTGGTCACCTTCTCAAAAAACTCAAAGAGGTTTGTGAGACACGACCTGCACTTGACGAAACCATGTTGACTATCTGAAATTAAATTGTTGCTTGCTAGATGATTATAAATCTTATCTCTTATAATTCTTTCCAAAATCTTTCCTACAATAGACATAAGGCTGACTGGTCTATAATACTGCCCTTCTTGAACAAGGGCACAACATTTACAATCCTCCAGTCCTCTGGTACTAAACCTGTAGACAATGATGACTCAACGATCAAGACCAAAGCCTCCGCTATCTTCACCCTAGCTTCCCAGAGAAACCTCGGATAATTCCATTCCATCCAGAGGACTTGTCCAATTTCTCTCCTTCTAGAAGTGATAACACCTCCTTCTTTCTATCCTCAATCCTTACTGGTCTAATAGCCCATATTTCAGTCTTCTCCTCAACAATATCCTGCTGTTCCTGAGTGAAAACCAATGCAAAATATTCATTTAGCACATTTTGGATCTCCACAGGGTCCACACTCAACTTCCCACTTCAGTCTTTGACTGGCCCTATTCCTACCCTAGTCATCCTTTTATTCCTCACATACCGATAGAAAGCTTTCGGGTTCTCCTTTATTCTATTTGCTAAAGACTGCTCGTGTCTTCTTTTTGCTCTTCTTAACTCTCTCTTTAAATCATTCCTAGCTGATTTGTAACTCTCCATCGCCTCATCTGAACCTTCTGGTTTCAACATTACATAAGCATCCCTCTTCTGCTTAACAAGAGATGTAATTTCTGTAGTAAACCACAGTTCCCTTACCGTATCACGTCCTCCCTGCCTGACAGGGACATACCTATCAAGGACACGCAACATCTGTTCCTTAAACCAGCTCCACATTCCGATTGTCTGCATCCCCTGCATTTTGCTACCCCATTCTATGCATCCTAATTCTTGCCTAATCGCATTATAATTGCTCTTGGCCCATCAATAACTCTTGACCTGTGGCATGTACCTATCCCTTTCCATCGCTAAACTAAATGTAGCTGAATTATGGTCACTCCCTCCAAAGTGTTCACCGACAACTAAATCAAACACCTGGCCTCGTTCATTACCAAGCACCAGGTCCAGTGTGGCCTCCCCTCTTGTTGGCCCTTCGACATACTGTGCCAGGAAACCCTCCTGTATACATTGGACAAAAACTGATCAATCAGACATACAAGAGTTATTGCATTTCCAGTCAATGTTGGGGAAGTTAAAGTCCCCCATAATGACCACCCTATTCCTTTCACTCCTACCAGAACCGTTTTGCAGATCCTCTCTTCCACCTCCCTGGAACTCCGTGGAGGCCTATAAAAATCTCCAAGCAGTGTGACCTCTCCTCTCCTGTTTCTAACTTCAGCCCACACTACCTCAGTAGACGAGTCCTCGTCAAATGTTCCGTCAGCCACTGTTATACTATCCTTGACTAATAAGGCCACACCTCCCTCTCTTTTACTGCCTTGCCTGTTCTTAATGAAAGATCTAAGCCCTGGAACCTGCAACATCCATTCCTCACCCTGCTCTATCCATATCTCTGAAATAGCCACAACATTGAAGTTCCAGGTACCTATCCATGCTGCAAGCTCACCTACCTAATTCTGGATACTTCTGGCATTGACATAGACACAGTTCAAACCAGCTTGCTGTCTGCCAGCACATTCCTGTGTCCCTGAAATCCTGTCCCTGTACTCCCTATTCTCATCCTCCTCTGCACTGGAACTGTACCTCAGGTTCCCATCCCCCTGCTGAATTGGTTTCAACCCACCCGAATAGCACCAGCAAATGTCCCACCCAGGATATTAGTACCCCTCTGGTTCAAGTGAAGACCGTCCTGTTTATACAAGTCCCACCTTCCCCAGAATCAGCCCCAATTATCCAAGAACCTGAAACCCTTCCTCCTGCACCATCCTTGCAGCCATGTGTTCAGCTGATATCTCTTCCTATTCCTTGCCTCGCTATCACGTGGCATGGGTAACAAACCAGAGATAACAACTCTGTTTGTTCTAGCTCTCAGCTTCCACCCTAGCTCCCTGAAATCCTGCCTTACATCCCTATCCCGCTTTCTGCCTATGTCTTTGGTACCTACATGGACCACGACTTGAGGCTGGTCACCCTCTCCCTTCAGGACAGCAAAGATACGATCCGAGACATCACGGACCCTGGCATCTGGTAGGCAGCACACCAATCGCGAGTCTCGCTCGTTCCCAACAAACTTTCTATCTGAGCCTCTAACTATCGAGTCCCCAATGACTAACACTCTCCTCCTTTCCCTCCTTTCCTTCTGTGCAACAGGGACAAGCTCTGTGCTAGAGACCTGGGCCCCACTGCATACCCCTGGTAAGTCTTTCCCCTCCGGCAGCATCCAAACAGTATACATGTTTTTCAGGGGAATGACCACAGGGGATCCCTGCACTGACTGCTCTTTTCCCCTTCGAACAGTTACCCAGCTTTCCTCATGCAGAGAAGTAACTGTTTCCCTGTAACTCTTACCTATCACAGCCTCTGCCTCCTGAATGATCCGAAGTTCATCCAGCTCTCGCTCCAGTTCCCTAACACGGTCTTGGAGGAGCAAGAATTGGGTGCACTTCCTGCAGATGGACTTGGATGGGACACTAATGGCGTCCCTCACCTCAAACATCATGCAGGAGGAACATTCCTCTTGCTGCACTGCCATCCTTGCTAGTCCCCTTCTCAGAAAGTTAAAAAAATCAGAAGCTGACTTGATGTGTCCCTGGTGTTTAAGGTTAGAGGAGGTGAATGGGTGGGAGGCTGTCGGGTCTCGGGTTTAGAAAACACTCACTCATATAGCTGGAGGTAAATAAAAAACTCACCCCTCTCCCAGAAAGCTCTGCTTTTCGATGACAGATACAAAGACTCAAATCAGTGACTCACCGTTCCCACCCTTCAAGGCACCATGGAATAAAGTATAAGGGAAGCAAAGCTAACGCTGCAACTGCTTCTACTGTCAATATTTCAAATGTCACACAAAAGATCCATGTTTTTAGTAATTTTAGTAAAAATTACCCTTTTGTGTACGGGTTGATTTTCTTTCTGCTCTTGAGAGTAACAACTACTGCTGAAATCTAACCCCGAGGATGGTGCCAGCCTTTCAATACTTAAAAACATCAGAAGTAGGATTCAGTCGGCCATTTGATCTGACAAATCTGTCCACCAATCAATAAGATCATGGGTGACTTACCTCAACTCTATATTCTAACTTTATCCCATATTGGTGAAGAAGGCATTTGGTATGCTTTCCTTTATTGATCAGAGTTGGGAGGTCATGTTGCAGCTGTACAAGACATTGATTGGGCATAGTTTGGAATATTATGGAAGGATATTGTGAAACTTGAAAGTGTTCAGAAAGTATTTACAAGGATGTTGCCAGTGTTGGAGGGTTTGAGCAAGAGGGAGAGGCTGAATAGGCTGAGACTGTTTTCCCTGGAGCATCAGAGGCTGAGGGGTGACCTTATAGAGGTTTACAAAATCATAAGACCATAAGACCATAAGACATAGGAGCGGAAGTAAGGCCATTTGGCCCATCGAGTCCACTCCGCCATTTAATCATGGATGATGGGCATTTCAACTCCACTTATCTCCATAGCCCTTAATTCCTTGTGACATCAAGAATTTATCAATCTCTGCCTTGAAGACATTTAGCATCCCGGCCTCCACTGCACTCCGCGGCAATGAATTCCACAGGCCCACCAATCTCTGGCTGAAGAAATGTCTCCGCATTTCTGTTCTGAATTGACCCCCTCTAATTCTAAGGCTGTGTCCACGGGTCCTGGTCTCCTCGCCTAACGGAAACAATTTCCTAGTGTCCACCCTCTCCAAGCCATGTATTATCTTGTAAGTTTCTATTAGATCTTCCCTTAACCTTCTAAACTCCAATAAATACAATCCCAGGATCCTCAGCCATTCCTCGTATGTTAGACCTACCATTCCAGGGATCATCCGTGTAAATCTCCTCTGGACATGCTCCAGTGCCAGTATGTCCTTCCTGAAGTGTGGAGACTAAAACTGGACACAGTACTCCAAATGGGGCCTAACCAGAGCTTTATAAAGTCTCAGTAGCACATCGCTGCTTTTATATTCCAACCCTTTTGAGATAAATGTCAACATTGCATTTGCTTTCTTAATCACGGACTCAACCTGCACGTTTACCTTTAGAGAATCCTCGACTAGCACTCCCAGATCCCTTTGTTTAGAAAGTAGTCCATGCTTGTATTCTTTTTTCCAAAGTGCAAGACCTCGCATTTGCTCACATTGAATTTCATCAGCCATTTCCTGGACCACTCTCCCAAACTGTCTAGATCCTTCTGCAGTCTCCCACTTCCTCAGTACTACCTGCCTGTCCATCTAACTTCATATTATCAGCAAACTTCACTAGAATGCCTCCAGTCCCTTCATCCAGATCATTAATATATAAAGTGAACAGCTGCGGCCCCAACACTGAACCCTGCGGGACACCGCTTGTCACCAGCTGACATTCCAAAAAAGAACATTTTATCCCAATTCTCTGCCTTCTGTCAGACAGCCAATCCTCAATCCATGCCAGGAGCTCACCTCGAACACCATGGACCCTCATCTTACTTAGCAGCCTCCCATGTGGCACCTTATCAAAGGCCTTTTAAAGTCTAGATAGACCACATCCACTGGGTTTCCCTGGTCTAACCTACTTGTCACCTCTTCAAAGAACTCTAACAGGTTTGTCAGGCACGGCCTCCCCTTACTAAATCCATGTTGACTTGTTCTAATCTTACCCTGCTCTTCCAAGAATTTAGAAACCTCATTTTTAACGATGGATTCTAGAATTTTACCAACAACCGAGGTTAGGCTAATTGGTCTATAATTTTCCATCTTTAGTTTTGATCCTTTCTTGAACAAGGGGGTTACAACAGCGATCTTCCAGTATTCCGGGACTTTCCCTGACTCCAGTGACTTTTGAAAGATCTCAACCAATGCCTCCGCTATTTCCTCAACCACCTCCCTCAGAACTCTGGGATGTAGCCCATCGGGGCCAGGAGATTTATCAATTTTAAGACCTTTTAGTTTTTCTAGCACTTTCTCTTTTGTAATGGCAACCATACTCAACTCAGCCCCCTGACTCCCTTTAATTGTTGGGATATTACTCATGTCTTCCACTGTGAAGAATGACGCAAAGTATTTATTAAGTTCTCCTGCTATTTCCTTATCTCCCATCACTAGGCTTCCAACATCAGTTTGAAGTGGCCCAATGTCTACTCTTGCCTGTCGTTTGTTTCTTATGTATTGAAAGAAACTTTACTATAATTTCTAATATTACTGGCTAGCCTACCTTCATATTTGATCCTCTCCTTCCTTATTTCTATCTTTGTTATCCTCTGTTTGTTTTTGTAGACTTCCCAATCTTCTGATTTCCCAGTGCTCTTGGCCACTTTATAGGATCTCTCTTGTTCTTTGATACATTTCCTGACTTCCTTTGTCAGCCAGGGCTGTCTAATCCCTCCCCGGATAATCTTTCTCTTCTTGGGGATGAACCTCTGTACTGTGTCCTCAATTATACCCACAAACTCCTGTCATGTTTGCTATACTGTCTTCCCCGCTCGGCTCTGCTTCCAGTCTACTTTCGTCAGTTCCTCTCTCATGCCCTGATAATTACCTTTATTTAACTGTAACACCATTACATCCAATTTTGCCTTCACTCTTTCAAACTGCAGACTGAACTCTACCATATTATGATCGCTGCTTCCTAAGTGTTCCCTTACTTTAAGATTTTTTATAAAGTCTGATTCATTACATAGCACTAGGTCCAGAATAGCCTGCTCCCTTGTGGGCTCCATGACAAGCTGTTCCAAAAAGCCATCCTTTAATTGTAGAATCCCCTATAACAACTACTTGTCTTTTTGCTCCCCCCTCTTGAATGGTCTTCTGCACCATGGTGCCGTGCTCAGCTGGCTCATCCTGTCCAGAGTCATTTTCCTCATCCGTACAGGGAGCAAGAATCTCATACCTGTTGGACAAGGTCAAGGGCTAAGGCTCCTGCACTCCTAGGCTCCTCGCCTAACGGAAACAATTTCCTTTATATTAGCCGCCTTGCTGATGTATATGGTCACTGCCTTCCTTCCCGGCTGCCCCTCCGGTCCTCACCACTTTCCCCGCTGCTCCCGCTCCTTCTCCGCTGCTGCTCGCACTCAAAAATGCTGAGGGGCATGGTTACAATAAATAGACGTCTTCTCCCTGGGGTGGAGGAGTCCAGAACTAGAGTGCATAGGTTTAGAGTGAGAAAGGAAAGATATAAAAGGGGCAACTTTTTCACGCAGCGGGTGGTACGTGTATGGAATGAGCTGCCAGAGGAAGTGGTGGAGGCTGGTATAATTTAAAAGACATCTGGATGGGTATATGAATAGGAAGGGTTTCGAGGGATATGGGCCAGGTGCTGATAGGTGGGACTAGATTAGGTTGAAGTATCTGGTCAACATAGATGAGTTGGACCCGAGGGTCTGTTTCCGTGCTGTACATCTCTATGACTCTGACTCTAACATAAACTATCCATGATTGGATAGGGAATGTCAAGTACCAGTACACTATTTTCCTGGAAATGAAGAAGGCTGCGAGGACAAAAGAGAAAATGCTGGAAAATCTCAGCAGGTCTGGAAGAATCTGTAAGGAGAGAAAAGAGCTGACGTTTCGAGTCTAACTGCCTCTTTGTCAAAGGAGGCTGTGAGGACATTTGATGGGTATGTTTTAAAAATTGTGGATGGTTTTATTTCAAGATCAAAGAAGTAACTGTTCTCTGTGGTCAAAGAATCAGCCACCAAAGGTCTAAGGAGATTGACAAAATAAATCAGAGGCAGGATGAAGGACAAAATGAAGCAAGAGGCACCAATGCTGAAAATCCAAAATGAAAAGCAATTTCTGCAAAAAAAAAACACAGCAGCTATTGCGACATCAATGGAAAGAGAAACAGAGGTTTGAAGAAAAGTCATTTTAGACTGGAACAGAAAAGAGTTGAAAAGGAAATCATTTTGGATTCCAAATGTGAACTTGGTTTTCCTCACTCCAGATGCTGTCAGAGATGCATAGGTTTCGTTTCCCTTGATGAGTTGTTTTGATCTTGTAAAGCTCTCTTAAAAAGGTGGTGGCAGCCAGTAAAATCGTAACAGTCAAAGAGAATTGGTTAAATACTTGAAGAGAAAATATCAGAGGGCAGTGAGGGGAGAGCTTGGAAGTGTGACTAATTAGGTTTGTCTTTAGCCAATACTGCAGCAGGAATTCATTTAATTCAAATTTAACCACATTAAAGAATAAAACTACTGTAATGTAAAGGTAGCTTTGGAAATTATCCAGTCATAAGAAATTGACTAAGCTTCATGTCCCTGCACGGAACAAGGAGCCAATGAGATTGTTGAATGTTCTCTTCAAACAAGGTGTGATCTAAATAGATGTGATCAGACAAGATTCAAGTGATTGACTTTACAAATATGCTCACCAAAGGTAAGAATTAGATTAATCACAACTGCTTGTATTTATTGAAGTTGAACTGATTTATCGTCTCCATTAAATTCCTCTGGCCAGGTTATTAACAATTTTAACAAATTAGCAAGACAGATAACGGCCGTGGGATGAAAGCAAAATACTGCAGAGACTGGAAATCTGAAACAGAGGATGCTGAATGTTCCTGGAGGTTGCCATTGAACAGAAACTCACGGGATTCACTGCATAAACACAGTGGCAATAAGAGCAAATCAAAGTTTAGGAATACTCCACCTGACTCCCCAAAGCCTATCTGCCATTTTGCTCAGTTGGCCGGATGGCTGTTGTGTGATGCACAGTGACATCCACAGTGTCCTACACCAGCTGAGATTACCACTAAGAACTCTCCTTCACAGTCTAACTCCTTCCCTGAAACATAGTGATCTATAGTTTAAGCAATTATGAGTCATCTCTCTCTAATAAGAGACCAGCCCAATGCTCCAATCGGATTATGATGACTTTTATCACCATCTACAAGGCACAGGTGAGGAGTGTGATGGAATATTCCCCACTTGCCCTGGATAAGTGCAGCCCCAGCAACATTCAAGAAACATGACACCATCTAGGGCAAAGTGACCCGCTTGATTGGCACGACATCCATTCCCTCAGCCACGGGCGCATAGTAGCAACAGTGCACACCATCTACAAGATGAGCTACAGAACTTCATCAAAGATTCTCGGATTACACCTTGTAAACCCACAATGACTTCCAGTTGGAAGAACAAGAGCAGCAGATACATGGAAACATCCCCACCTGCAAGTTGCCCTCCTCACTCAGCAAGGAATATGGATCATGAGTAGTTGCAAACTGGATTGGCTGTGCTGATAGACTTGCACTGATGACCAGACTTTAGATTAGATTTAGATTTAGATTAGATTACAGTGTGGAAACAGGCCCTTCGGCCCAACAAGTCCACACCGACCCGCCGAAGCGAAACCCACCCATACCCCTACATTTACCCCTTACCTAACACTACGGGCAATTTAGTATGGCCAATTCACCTGACCTGCACATCTTTGGATAGTGGGAGGAAACCGGAGCACCCGGAGGAAACCCACGCAGACACGGGGAGAACCCACGCAAACTCCACACAGTTAGTCACCTGAGGCGGGAATTGAACCCGGGTCTCTGGCGCTGTGAGGCAGCAGTGCTAACCACTGTGCCACCGTGCCGCCCACTTGCATCTCCCCCTTCCCAGTTTCAGCATAAATACCACACTTTGCAGCTGTTATCAATCCTGAAGAAGAGTCATATCGGAATCAACATTTTAACTCCATCTTCTGTCCACAGATGCCTCCAGACCTGTTGGGTTTCTCCAGCACTTTTTGTTTGTTTTAAAAATTCCTAACCTTTTGTTTTTAAGCAGTGACCTTTAGCTTTCCATTTTATCACAAACTGGCAACATCTCCCAAAGACTCTGTGAGCAGGAAAAGTTCCAGAATAATCTGGATCCTGAATAGTTGGTGAATGGATTTTAACCCAACAATAATTCTAAGATGAACATTTCCATTGAGTGAACTGGATCACAGGTAGTGAAACCATGGACATTACCTGTGGAGAGAGAAAAGAAGCTAATGTTTTGCGTCATGGGTGACTCTTGGTCTAGACTCATAACGTTAATCACAGTTCTTTCTCCACATTTTCTCTGGGATTTGCTCAGTTTCTTTCTCTTTCTTCATTTGTGAGATGTGGGCATTGCTGGCTGGGCCAGCATTAATTGCCTGTCCCTAATTGCCCCTTGATAAAGTGGCAATGAGTTGTGTTCTTGAACTGCCGTAGTCCACCTGCTGTGGGTTGACCCACAATGCCATTAGGGAGGGAATTCCAGGATTTTGACCCAACAACAGGGAAGGAACGGCGATATATTTCCAAATCAGTTTGATGAATGGCTTAAAGAGGAATTTGCAGGCAGTGGTGTTCCTGTGCATCTACTGCCCTTGTCCTCCCAGATAGAAGTGGTTGTGGGTTTGGAAGGTGCTGTCTGAGGATCTTTGGTGAATTTCTGCAGTTTTGCAGAATTGTAGACACACTGATGTTACTGAGCGTTGGTGGAGGGATGTGATGGATCAGCATCCACTCAGCTATCATGATTTGCCCTCGACTATGTCAAGTTTCTTGAGTGTTGTGGAGCTACACTCACAAAGGCAAGTTGGGAGTATTCTATGAAACTGCCGACTTCTGTCATGTTGATTGTGGAGAGGCTCTGGTGGGGACAGGAAGTGATTTACTCAGCACAGTATTCCTAGCTTCTGACCTACTTTTGTAGACAATGTGTTTATAGAGATAGTCCAGTTCAGCTTCTGGTCAATGGTAACCTCCAACAACCCCCTCCCCCGACCCTCCCCCTCCCCCAACCATAACACTCTCCACTGCAATGTGGTCCCTAAATAAAACATTTTTGATGCAGTTTGGACAGGGGAGGTGATGGCCTAGTAGTATTATCGCTGGACTGCAAATCCAGACAGCCAGGTAATGTTCTAGGGACCTGGGTTTGAATCCTACTGTGGCAGATGGTGGAGTTTGAGTTCAACAAAAATTTGGAAGTAAGAGTCTAACAATGACCATGAATCCATTCTCAATTATTGGAAAAACCCACCTGGTTCACTAATGCCCTTTCGGGAAGGAAGCTGCTATCCTTACCCAGTCTGGCCTGCATGTGACTCCAGACCCACAGCAATGTGGCTGACTCTTAACTGCCCTCTGGGCAATAAATGCTGGCCTAGCCAGAGATGCCCTCATCCCATGAATGAATTTAGAAAAAAGTCATTAACCCCTGGCTACAAGAGCTGACCACTGTCTCTTTAAGTGTCACCTTAAATATCTCCTTCTGGAATAATTCCTCATGTTGTCATTCAAGCTGTTCATACAATTAAGCCATATCCAACAGTAATTTTTCTTTTCAAAGAAGAGATTGTATAACGCATCAAGTGAGATTTCTTCTCCTGGAATCTAAATGAGTTTGAGCTGAAATTATCTTTGAAATGAAGAACAAAAGCTCCCAGAGCTAGTTAAGCACGATGCAAGGCTTCTCAAATAAGAGATATCAATGTGCCTGAGATTTCATTTATTGCTTTCTTGATAGGCTGGCAGACAGTAATAGATGGAGATGCTGAATGGTTATCACAAATTGAATAATATAATAAAGCACATGATCAGCATGTATAATAACTATCGGTTTTAACACATGAAAGGTTAGGCATGCTTTACTTCTTTGACAAATGTAGTGATTAAGAATATAAAATAACTTTCTGTCTTGGTTCATTCTGAGTTCGCAATGGGATTAGAATGACAATGACAGAGAACCGAACACATTCCTCTATCTCTCCGTCCTGAGAACCAATGCATAATGACTAATCTCTTTACCTTTAAATAGCGCCCCCCACTTAAAATGTTATTTTGTAGTGTACAGGTGGAGTTTACAAGGGCTGACACTGTATCCCACCATTTTCAATTTAGATTATCTGACAGATTTTATTTATTCACTCGTAGGACCTGGGTGTCGTTGACTGGGCCAGCATTTATTGACCATCTCTAGTTGCCCTGAAAAAGGTGATGGTAAATCACTTGCTTGTATTGCTGCAGTCCATGCGCAGTAGGCAGACTGACTGGGTAGTTCTCGGCTTCTGATCTAGCAACACGGTGATATATTTCCAAGTCAGGATGGTGAGTCGCTTGGAGGGGAACTTGTAGGGGGTGTTGTAACTGCTTGCTTGTTTGTTTTCATAGACTGATTTAATCTGATTTATTACTGCCACATGAACTGAGATGGTGTGTTGTCTTACATGCTTTACAGTCTGATCATACTCTACAAGTGCAGCAGGGTAACAGAACAGAGCATAGGGTACAGCATTACAGCTGCAGAGAAGGTGCAGGCAGAAATCGACATTAACATTAAAGTGGTTCATTCAAACGTCTGAAAGCAGCAGGAATGAAGCTGTTTGTCTGTGTATTCAAACTTTTATATCTTCTGCCTGACAGACAGGGTTGAGGAGAGTATAATCGAGGTGGAAGGGGTCCTTAATGATGTTGGTTGCATCCCAGAGGCAGTTGGAAGTGTCGATGGAGTCAATGGATGGAAGGTTGGTTTGTATGATGGACTGGGCTGTGTTCACAACTGTCTGTAGTTTCTTGTGTTCTTGGGAAGAGCAGTCGCCATATCACACTGCTATGCATCTGGACAGGATACTTTCTATGGTGCATCTGTAAAAATTGGTAAGCGTCAATGTGAACAAGCCGATATTCCTTAGCATCCTGAGGAAGTAGAGGCATCTTGACCATAGTGTGGAAATAGGTGGACCAGGACTGATTATTGGCCATTGTCACTCCTAGGAATTTGACACTCTCAACCATCTCCACCTAAGCACCATTTTTGCAGAGTTTTGAGGAGATTTGTAGCTCAGATTGAGGTTCTGGATGTAAGTTTGCTCACTGAGCTGAAAGGCTTATTTTCAGATATTTCGTCACTATACTAGGTAACATCGTCAGTGAGCCTCCAGATGAAGCATTGGTGATGTAGCCCGCTTTCTATTTATACGTTTAGGTTTCCTTGGGTTATTTCCTGTGGTGATGTCCTTTCCTATGGTGATGTAATTTCCTGTCAACGTGTTTGTTGATACAGTTCTGGTTGGAACTCACCAACATCACCAACCAAAGGAAACCCATCTCAGCGAGCAAACCTACATCCAGAACCATTGATGCAGACAGGGGTATACCCTCAACTCCACTCATTAAAGTTAAAGTTAATGACCAGCTCCTTTGTTTTGTTGATGATGATGCAGAGATTGTTGTCTTTACACCATTCTACAAAGCACTCAATATCTTTCCTATATTCTATCTCATCATTGTTTGAGATCTAATCTACAATGGTGGTGTTGTCAGCAGACCACCTGTAAGTGGAGTTGGTGCAGACTTTGGCTACACAGTTTTGAGTGTGTGTGTGTGAGTATGTGTATGTACAGGAGTTAACCATATTGTCTGAATCAAGTTATTTGTAGATTGTGGAGGACCATTACCAAAAATGAGAGCTAGACATCAATGCATCATTTCAAACCTGATTCTCAGAAGCAATTTCTTTAAAGATGATTGCAGAGAGATTGGACTTGGTATTTGGCATCTTTCAGATGCAGGGCTTATGCCCAAAACATTGATTTTCCTGCTCCTCGGATGCTGCCTGACCTCCTGAGCTTTTCCAGCTCCACACCCTCGACTCATACCAAATGAACTCGGAGGCAGGGTCACCGGACCCGAAATGTTAACTTTGATTTTTCTGCACAGGTGCCGCCAGACCTGCTGGGCTTTTCCAGCAACTTATGTTTTTGTTTTTATAGCTAATGATTTGGGTTGTTTTGATTTATTTTTGACACATGTAACTGAGTGCAGTGAAAAGTTTGTTTTGCAAGCAGTACAGGCAGATCGTAACCTGCAAGGACATACCGATCATCAGGTCCTTAGACAGAGCAAAGGGGTACAGATTATTGGCTGTACAGGAGGTGCATAAAAGCAAGATCAACATTAGATTTGGATTTAGAGAGATCCATTCAGCAATCTAATAATGGCAGGAAGGTGCTCTTTTTGAACCTGTTGATATGTGTGTTCAAGCTTTTGCCTGACAGAGGAGGTTGGAAGAGACCGGGCTGGGAGAGGTCTTTCATGATTTTGGCAGGATTTCCGCAGCAACACAAAGTGTAGATGGAGACAACTAATGAAACTCTGCAAATTAAATCCCTAAACCCCGTATAAACTCCCCTCACACATACATTGACATAAAAAGGAGTGAAAAAGAATACATGGGTGGCGGGAAAACAGGAGAAACAATTCAGCTGTCTTTGTTCAGAAGATCTGCTGATTTAGTTCTTGTTGATCTGAAGGTTTCTCTGGGACTTTCCTTTTCCCAGGTGCTTTGACTGATTTGCATGAGGCACAGGGTGGCTGACTCACTCTCTGCCTTATCAAATTCAACAACAGCTTACATAAACTGCTGAAGGAAAGATTTTTTTTCAGGTTTAAATTGGCTTCCTGCAAAGTACTGAGACTGAGAGGGAGAGACAGAGGGAGTTTCTGGCAACTGCAGAGCTACTGGTTTCCCTTCTTAACTGACAAGCTTCGCTCCATCTTATTCTAAGCCAAGCTGTTCAAGGACCTGACATCCAATCACATGGCATTGACATGCAGAGGACCTTATTCATCAATAATCAGTCTCTACTCCACACCAATCAGCTTCACTTGTTATCAACCTCTTGGCTTGAGTGTGTCTGGACGTCAATGTAACCCATAATCACACAAACAGATCATAGAAGGTATCAGAGTGAACTCTGTGTGTGTGAGGGAATGTGTGTGTGTGTGTGAGAACATGTGCATTTGTGCGTGTGCATATGTGTATATATGTGTGTGCATGTGTGTGTGTGAGTATGTATCTGTGTGAGCTGAAAATGTGTTGCTGGAAAAGCGCAGCAGGTCAGGCAGCATCCAAGGAGCAGGAGAATCGACGTTTCGGGCATAAGCCCTTCTTCAGGAATGAGGAAAGTGTGTCCAGCAGGTGAGGATAAAAGCTTTTATCCTAACCTGCTGGACACACTTTCCTCATTCCTGAAGAAGGGCTTATGCCCGAAACATCGATTCTCCTGCTCCTTGGATGCTTCCTGACCTGCTGCGCTTTTCCAGCAACACATTTTCAGCTCTGATCTCCAGCATCTGCCGTCCTCACTTTCTCCTATGTATCTGTGTGTGTGAGTGTGAGTTGTGTCTGTGTGTGTGTGTATATATGAGAGTGTGCATGTATATGAGAATGTGTGAGTTGATGTCGGGGTGAATATCTGTATGATTGAAATCTCCCTCCTCTTTGCTTGTTCCAAGAGGGCTTTTGCAATGACATGCTTCCTGATGTGTGATGCATGGACAGAACCCTCCCAAGCATGGTTTGATGAAGGCAATTGAGAGAAACACGTGAGGAGTATCATGATGTCAAGAACAAAAAAAACGCATCATTTTTCAACAGAGCAGGTGTGAGTGTGGCAGGGTGAGTGTGAGTGTAACAGGGTGAGTGTGAGTGTAACAGGGTGGGTGTGAGCATAACAGGGCAGGTGTGAGTGTGACAGGGTGGATGTGAGTGTGATAAGGTGGGTGTGAGTGTGACTGTGTGTGAGTGGGATAGGGTGGGTGTGAGTGTGACAGGATGTGTTTGACTGTGACAGTGAGTGTGAGTGTGACTGTGTGTGAGTGGGACAGGGTGGACGTGATTGGGACAGTGTGTGGTTGAGTGTGACAGTGGGTGTGAGTGTGACAGGGTGTGTGAGTGTGACAGGATGTGTTTGAGTGTGACAGCGGGTGTGAGTGGGACGGGGGTGTGTGAGTGGGACTGGGTGTGGTTGAGTGTGACAGTGGGTGTGAGTGTGACAGTGTGTGTGAGTATGACAGGGTGGGGTATGAGTGGGACAGGGTGGTTGTGAGTGTGACAAGGTGATTGTGAGTGTGACAGGGCAGGTGTGAATATGACAGGATGTGTGTGAGTGTGACAGGGTGTGAGTATTACAAAATGTTTATGAGTGTGACTGAGTCGTGTCAGTATGTCAGGATGGATATGATTGTTACAGGGTGGGTGTGAGTGTGTCAGGGTGAATGTGAGTGTGAAAAGGTGGTTTGCGTGTGAAGAGATAAGTGAGACTGTGACAGGAGAAGACAGAGTAACAGGACTCGGCTATTTGGACCCTCAATCCCACTCTGCAATCCAGTACAATCATGGCTGATCTGTTACTCTTCACATTCACGTTCCTCACCTTTCCCTGTAAGGTTTGATTCCCTGGCTGATCCAGAATCTAACTATCTCAGCCTTAAATAGACACAATGACAGTATGAGTGTGGACAGGGCGGATGTGATTGTGACAGACTGTTTGTGAGTGTGACAGGGTGAGTGTAACAGGGTGTACGCAAATGTGACAGGCTGGGTGTGCGAGTGTAATAGGGTGTGCATAAGTGTGACAGGGTGTGCGTAAGTGTAACAGGGTATGTGTAAGTATGGCACGGTGTGCGTAAGTGTGACAGGGTGTGTGTAAGTGTGGCAGGGAGTGTGTAAATGTGGCAGGGTATGTGTAAGTGTGACAGGGTGGTTGTGGGTATAACAGGGTGTGTGTGAGTGCACGTGAGAATGAGAGAGAGACAAAGCATGCCTGGGTTTCTTGATGTGAAGTAGATTAATGCATTTTACTTTCTTAAAAGTAGGAAATTGTCATTGTTGAAAAATGGAATTTTAATTTCAAGGTCAGTGAATAAAGCTGTCAATGATGGTAAAATTGTTATGTTCCAGCAATGGCTGCAGGAAGGAATGATGTTGAATTCTGGCTGAGGTAATAAAATTAAATAAAAATGCTGCATGTTAGTCAGTCATTCTTCATGTAGGCAAACGGAGAAGTACCGATATCAGGCTCAATCTGAACTCTGGCTCACAGGGAGCTTTCTGCTGATGTTCATGCACTGAATCCAGGTTCAGAATTCCCCACTGTAGCACTGAGGGACGGCTGCACTGTGAATGTGCTGTCATCTGGACAAGATGTTAACCATCACAGCCGCTATGTCACTCCTATCACACTCACACACTCATCCTGTCACACTCACACACATATCCTGTCATACACCCACTCTGTCACACTCACACACACTCTGTCACACTCACCCAATCTTGCACACTCATATGCCCTGTCCCTTTTGTCTTCCCAAAGAACAGAACAGCACAGGGACGAGCCCTTCAGCCCATAATGCAATGCTGAACATAATGTCAAATTAAACTAATCCCATCTGCCTACCCTTGGTCCATATCTTCTATTCCTTGCATACTTATGTGGTTATCTAAAAGTCTCTTACACGCTCCTATCGTTTCTGTCGCCACCATTACCTCTGGCAGTGTGTTCTAGATTCCTCCCATTTTGTGTGAAAAACTTATCCCTCACATCTCCTTCCCCCCTTTCCCCCTCTCACCTTAAATGCATGCTCCCTATTTTTAGATATTTCAACGCTGGGTAAAAGAATCTGACCATCAACCCTTCCCATTTATCAGACCTAATCATATATCAGATCAAACCACTCTGTTTCGATTAGTTCGCAGGATGTGGGCGGCACTGGCTGGGTCCAGCAGTTATTGCCTGTCCCTAGTTGCCCCTTAAGAAGTGGGGCGAGCTGCTTTCCTGAACCACTGCAGTCCATGTGGTTTAGGTAGACCCACAATGCCCTTAGGGAAGGAGTTCCAGGATCTTGACCAGTGATACTGAAGGGATACTAAAACATTTCCAAGTCAGGACATGAGCTTAGAGGGGAATTTGCAGGGGTGGTGTTCCCATGTATCTGTTGCCCATGTCCTTCTAGATGGAAGTGGTTATGGATTTGAAAGGTGTTGCCTGAGAATTTTTGGTGAACTTGATGAATAAGATGTAAGAATAGTTGTTGGCCATTTGGCTGATCGAATCCGCTCCCCCATTCCCTGAGATCATGGCTGTTCTGAAGATCTTCAAATCTACTTTCCTCCTTTATCCTGATAACCTTTGATTTCCTTCCTGATTAAAAATTTGTCCGTCTATCCCATCCTTCCTGAGGCCATACGGGGTGGTACTTAGGAATAGGAAGGGTGCTATCACTTTGATTGGATTGCAATACTAGCTTCACAACAGCCGATGGGTGATAGAGGAACAGATATGTGGGCGGATTATGGAAAAATGGAAAAGCAACGGTATTGTTGTAGTCTGTGATTATAACTTCTGCTATATTTATTGGGGACTGGCTTAGTTCCAGGAGCTTGGATTTGTGGGGGCAGGGGGGTGGTGTGGACTTCATTAGTTTGATCCATGAGTTTTTGAAACAATATATAAAGGGTCCAACTCGGGGAGGGACCATACTAGACCAAATTGAAAAAAGTTGAGGCAGGTGAACTCTCTAGTAAAGATGCCAGATAGAATAAAAAGGTATTGAATATGTCACGTAAACATCTTGAAACCGTACTATATGAGAGAGAAGGAACTGGAGAAACAGGTGTTAGTTACTGCCCCGCAGAGTGAGGAATCAAATCCAGATGATGTGGATTTTGATGTGCCTCAAAATAGATTAAAAAATTAAAAATTTGTCCTTGAGGAATGGGATAGGTTACTAAGGTGGGAGAAAATGAGGACTGCAGATGCTGGAGATCAGAGCTGAAAAATGTGTTGCTGGAAAAGCGCAGCAGGTCAGGCAGCATCCAAGGAGCAGGAGAATCAATGTTTCGCGCTTTTCCAGCAACACATTTTTCAGCTAGGTTACTGAGGTATCTGTCTCAGGAGCATAGAACGCAGGTGAAAGATTTGTTACTGCAGTATAAGGACACATGTAAGAATCAGATGGGGAGGACTGCTCTGATAAAACAACACACCTGTTGACTTAATCCTTTCAAAGCCAGGCAGGTCCAGATGGAGGTGGAGGCCATGCTCGACGAGGACATCATTGAACCAAGTCAGAGCGAGGGGAGTTCGCCAATCATCTAAGTTCCCAAACCAGACGGGACTCAACGACTTCGTGTGGATTATCGGAATGTCAGTGTCGTTACAAAATCAGACTCATATCCAATTCCTAGCTTGGAGGAATTATTCGAAAGAGTCGGACAAGCCAGTTACATCACCAAGTTGGACTTAATGCATGGTTACTGGCAGATACCTTTATCAGAGATGGTGAGAGGAATTTCTGTCTTTGTAACCTCAAATGGGCTGTATCAGTTTAAAGTGATATCCTTTGGAATGAAGAATGCACCGACCACATTCCAAAGCCTGATGAACAGAGTTGTGGCTGGGTTAACAAACTGCGCAGTCTATTTGGATGATGTAGTGATCTTTAGTAAGTCCTGGAAAGATCACATGGTACAATTGTCAGAGCTCTTTGAAGGACTACAAGAAGCAAAACTGGTTATAAACTTAAATAAAACAGAATTTGCGAAAGCAGAGGTGATGTTCTTGGGACACAACATCAGCCATAGAAGGTACACCCCACGGAATGCAAAGATGAAGGCCATCGAGGAATTTCCACGACCAACCTCAAAGAAAGAGGTGCTTCAATTCCTATGACTCAGCGGATTCTATTGGAAGTTTGTTCCAAACTTGAGCAGTGTAGTTAGGCCACTGTTGGAATATTGTGTGCAATTCTGGTCTCCTTCCTATCGGAAAGAGATTGTGAAACTTGAAAGGGTTCAGAAAAGATTCACAAGGATGTTGCCAGGGTTGGAGGGTTTGAGCTATGGGGAGAGGCTGAACAGGCTGGGGCTGTTTTCCCTGGAGCGTCGGAGGCTGAGGGGTGACCTTATAGAGGTTTATAACATCATGAGAGGCATGGATAGGGTAAATCGACAAAGTCTTTTTCCTGGGGTCGGGGAGACCAGAACTAGAGGGCATAGGTTTAGGGTGAAAGGGAAAAGATATAAAAGTGACCTAAGAGGCAACTTTTTCACACAGAGGATGGTACATGTATGGAATGAGTTGCCAGAGGAAGTAGTGGAGACTGGTACAATTGCAACATCTAAAAGGCGTCTGGATGAGTATATGAATAGGAAGGGTTTGGAGGGATATGGGCCGGGTGTTGACAGGTGGGACTAGATTGGGTTGGGATATCTGGTTGGTATGGATGGGTTGGACCGAAGGGTCTGTTTCCGTGCTGTACATCTCTCTGACTCTATGACTCTAGTGGCACTGTTAACCGATTTACTGATGAACGACACAAAGTTTCGGTGGACAGAACCATGCCAGGAGGCATTCGGCCATTTAAAATCGATATTAACCACTAAACCAGTTTTAGCTACACCAAACTTTTCAAAACCTTTTAAAGTCGCCATCGATGCTCATGACATTAGAGTTGGAGCTGTACTCCTACAGGAAGATGAGGATGGCATTGATCTGCCAATTGGTTACTTTACAATGAAGATCAGCATCCACAGAGGAAATACTTCACAACTGAGTTTGGTCCTAGCCTTACAACATTTTAATGTGTATGTCTCAGACAATGTGTCAGAAAGTGTTGTGTACATGGATCACAATCCACTTACATTCTTAGAATGCTTTGAAGACACGAATATGAGACAATTTCATTGGAGTCTTACGTGACAGACTTGTAATTTAAAATTATACATGTTGCGGGGTCGTAAGAATATAATTGCAGATGAACTTAACTGATAGAGTTTAGATGAGATTTGTCTTTATTGAATGTTACAGGTATATGGAAAGAAGTTAAGGTGAACTTATATTAAAGTTATCTGTATATTAGGGTAATGTGTTTTAAAAAAGAAGGAAGCCATCTTTTCACTATGATAGTTCATTTTTTTCTTAAGGGGGGAGGTGGCATGAAGATGTGGGTGTACTGTACTTTTAAGAGAGTGAAAGCTTGCATTGACAGCACCAAGTGTTCTCAATAAGACACAAGGTAACATGTCCTCCAGCTACTGGAGTAATTGGTTGCCTGGAAATGATAAAAGAGATGAATTGGGCCAATCCGTTTAAATTATACACCAAAAAAATACCAAATTCCAGTCAAGTTTGAATTGAGTATATTGACAATCTTAAAAGCCAATGACACAACCCGATGTTTTGGAGTATAAGACTGGGGAAAATTGAACAGTTGGGAGGAGAACTGCTGAGCCAACGACATCTGCACACTGCCCAGAAAATAGCTCTCTTAAAAGGTACCTTTATCGACCAGCAAATTGTGAAGCAGAATCCACAAGAAGAAGAAAAGGAGACCGAAATACACTGAAGAAAGAAAACCGCCTGGTTTTAAGATAAGAAGTTCTATTTTGTAAATCATAATCAGACTAGTATTATAGACGGGAAGATAGGTTAGAGGAAGGACTTGTAAATAGTTGTTAGTTAATTATTCTCTGATATACTTTAAGAAATAAAGTCGTGAATTTTTACTTTAAATAGTTCTTGGCCTCTCGAATTTTTACAGATTACCGCACGGGATAAATGTTGTTGGTTTTAAATTAAGCAGGAGGGTTTACCTCATGTCATAATGCAATTAAGTCAACATTTTCTTCAAACATGAATAAGCTCTGTCCCTAAGAACCATTTCCACATTGAGAAGGACAAGGGCAGCAGATACATAGGAAAACTGGCCCCTGAAAGTTCCCTTCTGAACAATTCGCCATCCTGATATGGGAATATATCACCATTCCTTCACTGTCACTGGGTCAAAATCCTGGAATTCCCTCCCTAAAGGCATTGTCTCAGCCTTCAGCAGTTCAAGAAGCTAGCTCACCATCACCTTCTTGAAGGGCATGTCAAGATTTGAAAATAAGGATAAGATTTGAAAAGTTTAGATATTGCATGACAGCGCCACCATGAAGGCCGACCAGGAGAGAGGAAAATGGTATTTCCAGCACTTTCAAAATGAAGTCATCCACTATCTCACTCTCTCATTAGAGAGAGATTTCTGACGGTGGTTTAATTTGAAAGTCACCACACCCGAGGCGACGGACATAGTGAAGAAGGTGAGACCTGCATGGTTATCTCAACCATGTAGTCTGTATAACCTCTGTATCACCAAGCAGATGAGCTAACTGACCTTGCTAAAGCTAACTGAGCCTTTTCTGAAGCTGGTAGCAGAGTTATAGATGACTGTAGGTTTGCAGAGGGTTACAATGTTGGAATTCAGTGATGTGTGCATTGAGCATGTCATATGGATAATGGTTTCAGCAGCTGATGAGCTGAAACAAGGACAAAGTTTAAATAAATTGTAGAGTTTAGATTAATCATAACCATAGCCTTTGCTTTTCTTTATTCATTCACAGGATGAGGACATCGCTGGCTAGGCCAGCGTTTATTACCCATTCCTAATTGCCCAGAGAGCAATTAAGAGTTAATCATGTTGCTATGTGTCTGGAGTCATACATAGGCCAGACCAGGTGAGGACAGCAGTTTCTTTCCCTAATGGACATGAATGAACCAGATGGTTTTTCTGAGAATTGACAATGAACTCATGGTCATCATTGGATTATTAGTTCCAGATAGTTATTGTATTCAAATTGCACCCTCTGCCATGGTGGGATTCAAACCTGGGTCCCAGAATATTACCTGGGTCTCTGAATTAATAGTTCAATGATAATGTCACTAGACCATTGTCTCCTTCGTGACCAAGCAGATATAGAATCAAACACTCATCTCAGGAATGAGTGTGTCAACAAGTTTGTGAATGGACTGACTTCAGTCCTGACTCTTACCAGGGAGAGGGGTAGAGTCAGTTGCGAGGGAACAAAGTTTAGAGTGGGGTCTGAAAGTACTGCAGTTATACAGGGCACTGGTGAGGTCACACCTGGAATAGTGTGCAGAGTTTGGTCTCCTTATCTGTGGAAGAATGTTCTTTCTCGAGAGGGAATTAAATGATGGTTTACCAAATTGATTCTTTGGATGGCAGGACCAACATATGAGGAGATGTTAATTAAATTTGGATTGTATTCAGTGGAATTTAGAAGAATTGGGGGAGGTTCTCATTGAAGCATATACAATTCTAACAGGACTAAACAGGTTTGACGCAGGAAAGATGATCCCAATGATAGGGAGTGCAGAACCAGGGTTCACAGTTTAAGGATAAGGGGTACACCTTTTAGGACTGAGATGAGGAGATTTTGTTTCACCCAGAGACTGCTATTCACCACCAGAAAAAGTGGTTGGGGCCAAAATATGGTATTTTCAAGAAGGGGGCAGATATAGCTCTTGTGGATAAAGGGATTGAGGGATATAGGGGGCAGGTGGGATTAAGGCATTGAGCTCAATGATCAGCCATTATTATATTAAATTGCAAAGAGGTCAAATGGCCTACCCCTGCTCTTATCTTCCATTGTTTCTTTGTAAAAACATGTCTTAAAGTGTAACAATATTACAATATTTAATTGGAAGAAATGTTGACTCATCCCAGACTGGATATTGGAGAAACAATCTGGACAATCATGATTGCTTAGCTCAGATTTCTTTTGCCAACTTTATCTTTCATCCTACATCACGAAACAATTGGATTAATGGATCGTTCATCTTACTGTTGATTGTGAGGTCTTGCTGTGTGTAAAATTGCTTCTGCATTTTCTACAAAACCTCAGTACTTCAAATTAATTAAATGTTTGTGAAGCACTTTATGATGTCTTGCGGGACATGATTAGTCACCACATAGACAGAAGTTCTTTCTTTCTGATTTGTCTCTACAGGCACCATCTTTCTTTCTCAAATGGATCTGTTGGGATCCATATGCTTGTACTAACACAGTAATGGGAAATTACTTTGTTATATTGTAACCAAACCCCTTCACTGACAAAAACATTGCTTATTTGTGCTTTGGTAATTCACTTGATTATGATTAAGAAGTGAATGCTGACTATCAAACAAGTAAGGTCCTGGGGAGTGTTGCTGCGCAAAATGACCTTGTAATGAAGGTTCATAGTTCCTTAAAAGTAGAGTCTCAAGTATATAGGATAGTGAAGAAGGCGTTTAATATGCTTTCCTTTATTGGTCAAAGCATTGATTATAGGAGTTGGGAGGTCATGTTGAGGTTGTACAGGACATTGGTTAGGACACTTTTGGAATATTGTGTGCAATCCTGATCTCCCTCCTATGGGAAAGAAGGTGTGAAACTTGAAAGGGTTCAGAAAAGATTTACAAGAATATTGCCAGGGTTGGAGGGTTTGAGTTAAAGGGAGAGGCTAAATAGGCTGGGACTGTTTTCCCTAAAGTGTTGAAGACTGAGGGCTGACATTATGGAGGTTTACAAAATCATGCATGGAATGGATAGGATAAACAGACAAGGTCTTTTCCCCAGGGTAGGGGAGTCCAAAACTAGAGGGCGTAGGTTTAACACGAGAGGGGAAAGATTTAACAGGGGCATCGGGCAACCTTTTAGAGGGTGGTATGTGTATAGATTGAGTTGCCAGACGAAGTGATGTAAATTGGTACAATTACAAAATTTAAAAGGCACCTGGACGGGTATGTGAACAGGAAGGGTTTGAAGGGATATGGGCTGGGTGCTGGCGAAAGGGACTAGATTAGTTCAGGATATCTGTTCAACGTGGATGTGTTGGACCGAAGGGTCTGTTTCCGTGCTGGACATCTTTATGTCTTGTGTGGGAAGTATGTGCAAATCCTGGGAAGTACATGTGTGAGAGTCCTGGGAACTCTGCTTGTGAGTACTGGGAACATGTGCAGTTCCAAGGCAATTAGAGGGAAAGAGGAGGAAAAAAGAAACACAGTCATACTTGGAAATGAACATACCAGCTGTCCAGGGGCTCCATTTGGGGGTGCACACGATGAGTTCATAGAATCATCAAATAATACAGTGCAGAGCAGGCTCTTCGGCCCATCGGGTCTGCACCGACATGTGAGAAACACCTGACTTTCAACCTAATCCCATATACCAGTACTCGGACCAGAGCATGGCATCAAGTACCAAGTACTCACAGAGTCATGGAGGCGTAAAGCGCAGAAACAGGCCCTTCGGCCCAACTTATCCATGCTGACCAGGTTTCTCAAATTAAACTAGTTCCATTTGTCTGTGCCATTTACAACCTCTCTGAAAAAAAAGCCAACGACCTTAACTGTGTTAAAGGAGCAGCTTCATCACACTACCCTCTGGACACAAAAAAAAGATTCTCCTCACATCACACCCCCTCCCTCCAACCTCCTGGCCCTCACCTTGAACCAGTGCCCCCTTGTGACTGACCTTATCCACGCTGTCCGTGCTCCTTATAATCTTGTACTCCTCAATCAAATCGGCCCTCAGTCTTCTCTGCTCCAACGGAAGCAACCCAGTCGGAGCCCATCTTTCCTCATAATTGAAAGGCTCCATCCCAGGCAGCATCCTGGTGAATCTCCTTTGCACCTCCTCCAGTGTAATCACACCCTCCCTGTAATGTGGTGACCTGAACTGCACACATCTGTGATCTCACCAATATTTTATAGAACTCCAATATGACTTCCCTGCTTTCGTAGACTGTGCCTCGATTGATAAAGGTAAGAGTTGGATGAGCATGTGTTGGTCACTTTTTTTTTGCCTTTCTTATTTGTGTGGATGCTGGCTTAGAGACCCCTGAACCACTGACACTGAGCGATGACAGATAGTTTACTTTTCCTTAAAACGGTTAACATTCTTCCCATTCTCAATCTATTTGTTGCAAGGAAATGAGAGAAGACAAAATATTGCAGTGGAACAAGACGTGATTTCTATTTTTGCACGCCTTTGACTTTTCGTGCGAGCAACAATTTTCGCCACCATTCTATTTTCTCATTTTCTCCTCTTGAATACCAACTTGATTGACATAATTTACATGAAGGTTATTACAGAAATACATTTTTATAAATATATTGCACAATGCTATGGCCAGAGACATCTGTAATAAGGATCAAAATCTCATTAGTTTACTGCTGTGCTTGTTCCGAACATAATACAAAGTGTACGTGTTTAACAGAGAGACAAGGGCAGAGCTTGATACGCACCTCAGGGATGCAACCATCAAGAAAAGATTGTCACCAAGAAAATCAAATAGGAAAATTTGGAAGATGTGTGTTTACTGAGAGCATGGATAGAATGTGAAATTTGCTCAACAGAGACAGGTTGAGGCAAGTAATTTAGATTCAGTTCAGATGAGGTTAGATGACATAAGAGCAAGCAGAAAGAGGAATCTGCCAATAGAGTAAAACAGGAACGGGTAGCAGGAGTCTTTCGTGTTTCGGCTGAATGGCCTGCATTCCTATGTAATTCTACACATTCACAGCGAAGCCAAGTTGGCCATCAGAAAAACACACAACTGGCTATGAGGAGAACTGGTACGTGTGTGTAGAATAGGCAAGAAATTGAATTTCTTTAGCACCTTTCACATCCCCAGGTGCTCTGTTGTTTTGCTGTTTTGAAGTGTAGGCACTGTTGTAAAACAGGAAATACAGCAGCTAATTTTCACACAGCAAGCCCCAACTGAACAGCAATTCAGTAAGTTTGCTTTGGTTGTTTGATGAGAGATAACTATTTGCCAGGATGTGGAGGTGCTGGTGTTTGGACTGAGGTGGACAGTCAGAAGTCATATGACAGCCGGTTATGGTCCACCAGGTTTATTTGAGAGTGTTGCCCCTTCATCAGGTGAAGGGCCCCCTGAAAGCTTGTCATTTCATATAATGTTTCTGGACTATAACCTGGTGCCTTGTGAATTCTAACAATTAACCAGACACTAGGGTCACTCCCATGAGTGTAAAATCCCTTTCTGCTTATTGTCAGTGCTTTGTTAGTTTTCCCTGTTAACAAATAATGTAAAGCACCTTGGATGGTGCAACTATGTTAAAGGTGCCATATAAATGCAAGTTGTGGTTGTTTGACAAGTCGATCCAGACTATTTACCCTCTCAATCTTAAATGTGTATAAATGGTCAGTCTTGCACGAGGGCAAGTTGGGTTTGATGTAGTCAGTCCTTCTCTTTGGAAGTTTTGCTAGAATATTGCAAATTTCAAAGAGCTAGCACAGACATAATGGGCTGAATGATCTCTGATGCTTCCTGGTTTTTTTCGATATCCATTGATGATTCAGATGAATGCATAATGAGTGTAAGCTTTTTTGAGAAAGTGTGTAGACGTGCACTTTTGTAAGAAAAATAAGGGCTATTTTCTAAATGGGGAGAAAATTCTGAAGTCAGAAGTGCAAATAGACTTGAGAGTTCTAGTCCAGGATACTCTCAAGGAAGCCTTGCAGGTTGAGTCAGTAGTTAGGAAAACAAATGCAATACAGAGGAACCTCGATTATCCGAATATCAATTATCTGAATATTGGATTATCCGAAAGAGATCTCGAGGTCCCGATGGAACCATTACATCAAAGACGTGTTTCCAACAGTGTTCGCATCTTTTGTTTACGGTGATTAAACAGGCACCGTTTCCAAATGACTGACCTCCCGCCCTCTCTCTCTCCCAACACTTTCCCTGGAGTACTACACAGGGGTGTACCCTAAACCCACTTCCCCCCGCCCCCACCGTCCCCACATAATGTCTCCAACATTGTCCTGTACAGGGCAAAAGTACAATCTGTCAAAATGTTGCAGTAAAACGTTGTGTGTGTGTGTCTGTGTGTGTGTTTTTGTATGTGTGTGTGTCTGTGTGTGTGTGTTTGTGTGTGTGTGTTTGTGTTTATTTGTGTCTGTGTGTATTTGTGTGTGTGCATGTATGTGTGTGTATTTCTGTGTGTGTGTGATTTGTGTGTCTGTGTGTGTGTGTCTGTATGTGTGTGTATGTGTATTTGTGTGTATGTCTGTGTGTGTGTGTCTGTATGTGTGTGTATGTGTATTTGTGTGTATGTCTGTGTGTGTGTGTCTGTATGTGTGTGTATGTGTATTTGTGTGTATGTCTGTGTGTGTGTGTCTGTATGTGTGTGTATGTGTATTTGTGTGTATGTCTGTGTGTGTGTGTCTGTATGTGTGTGTATGTGTATTTGTGTGTATGTCTGTGTGTGTGTGTCTGTATGTGTGTGTATGTGTATTTGTGTGTATGTCTGTGTGTGTGTGTCTGTATGTGTCTGTGTGTGTGTTTGTGTGTGCGTGTTTGTATGTGTGTGTGTGTGTATTTGTGTGTGTGTCTGTGTGTACGTCTGTATGTGTGCCTGTGTGTGTCTGCAGCAGCAGCAGCAGAATCCAATGCCTTAGCACTGGATGAACAGAAGAGGCTCTCCTCTAACTTTACCGGGGACTTGCCTGCTCTGCTCTGCTCACATCCACAACTGGAATTGTAACACAAAGAACAGAGTCCTGGAAATATTTGCAAGGACAGTCTCTGAATAATGGAAAATATTGCATGAAATTCCACCTCCAGCTTTCAATGCTTATTATCACCACAACTTTTAAATGAACTTATTAAAACATAAGCAGCTTGTTTAAGGTAATCCTCTTGAGTACCAAAGAGTGCAATCATGCAACTAAAATAATGTTCTGCTATTTGACGACCACAGAAAAGAAATGTTCTGTAAAGTGTTACAACTGCACATTGATAAATGCATTCTGGAAAATAACATAATTCTTGAGATACAGAAAGTAATCATTTCAGCCCTTGTGTGTTTTTGCAAACAAAGGTATTAACTACTCCTATGAAATTCCATGTTGCAATTTTACTCTCAAAAGCTTCAACCCATTTTAATTTGTAAATGAGATTAATTGTTTCATGTAGACAAGGAATTTCGTTTTCACCTTTTGTGTCGTCCCAAAGCACCCCATATCCAATAAAGCACTTGGTAACACACTGCTCTAATGGAAAAGGGAACAGGCAGCCTATTTATTCACAGCAAGCACTCGCAAAATGCAAGGAGATAACAACACAATCATTTACTTCAGTGATTTTGGGTGAGGAATAAACATTTGCCAAGGTATGAATGAATTCCTCCGATCTTCTTTGGAGTAATGTGATGGAATTTCCCCACAATCATTGCTAAAGCATTAAAAAGAAATTGCCCTTGGAACAGCAGTAGGTACATCAGAATAATAATGCTAATATTAAGGGCTAAGAGGCAAGTAATAAGGTTGCATAAGTTTTGCATTCATTTCATTCAGTTTAAAAAATTGATGAGACAGTTCCAAACATGCTAAGGAGCAGGTACAGTCATAGAGTTATACAGCACAGAGACAGACCCATGCCAACCATAATCCCAAACTAAACTAGCCCCATCAGTCTGCACTTGAGCCATAATCTTCCAGACATTTCTCATTCGTGTACTTATCTAAATGTCTTTCAAACTTTGTAACTGTGCCTGCATCCACCACTTCCTCTGGAAATTCATTCCACACACGAACCACTCTCTGTAAAAAAAGTTGCTCCTCAAATTCTTTTAAAGTCTTTCTCTTCTCATCTTTAAAATATTTCCCCGGACTTGATAACCCACACCATAGGGAGAAAACACCTACCATTCACCTTACCTATACTCGTCATGATTTTATAAACCTCTGTAAGGGTCAATGTCCTATGCTCCAGTGAATAAAGCCCCAACCTATCCAGTCTCTCCTGAAAACTCAGATATTCAATTCCTGGCAACATTTTGGTAAGGCTTTTCGATACCCTCTCAGCTTGGTAACATCCTTTCAATAACAGTACAACCAGAACTGGACACGGTACTCCAAAAGTGGCCTCACCAACATACTATACAACCTCAACATGACACCCCAACTCCTATACTCAAAGGTCTGAGCAATGAAGTTAAATATGCTAAATGACTTTGTGTCTACCCCATCCACATGTGACGCACACTTCAAAGAATTATGTACCTAAACCCTTGGATCTCTCTGTTCTACAATACAAGTCTCTAATTTTAATTCTGCAAGTCTTCAGTAAGGCGTTTGACAAGGTTCCCCATGGGAGACTGATTAGCAAGGTTAGATCTCACGGAATACAGAAGAACTAGCCATTTGGACACAGAACTGGCTCAAAGGTAGAAGACAGAGAGGGTGGTGGTGGAGGGTTGTTTTTCAGACTGGAGGCCTGTGACCAGTAGAGTGCCACAAGGATCAGTGCTGGGTCCACGACTTTTTGTCATTTACATAAATGATTTGGATGTGAGCATAAGAGGTACAATTAGTAAGTTTGCAGATGTAGTGGAGGTGTAGTGGACAGCGAAGAGGGTTACCTCAGATTACAACAGGATCTGGACCAGATGGGCCAATGGGCTGAGAAGTAGCAGATGGAGTTTAATTCAGATAAATGCAAGGTGCGCATTTTGGGAAAGCAAATCTTAGCAGGACTTATACACTTAATGGTAATGTCCTAGGGAGTGTTGCTGAACAAAGAGACCTTGGAGTGCAGGTTCATAGTTCCTTGAAAGTGGAGTTGCAGGTAGATAGGATAGTGAAGAAGGCGTTTGGTATGCTTTCTTGTATTGGTTAGAGTATTGAGTACAGGAGTTGGGAGGTCATGTTGCGGCTGTACGGGACATTAGTTAGGCCACTGTTGGAATATTATGTGCAGTTCTGGTCTCCTTCATATCGGAAAGATTTTGTGAAACTTGAAAGGGTTCAGAAAAGATTTACAAGGATGTTGCCAAGGTTGGAGGATTTGAGCTATAGGGAGAGATTGAAAAGGCTGGGGCTATTTTCCCAGGAACGTCGGGGCTTAGGAGTGACCTTATAGAGGTTTACAAAATCATGAGGGGGCATGGATAGGATAAATAGACAAAGTCTCTTCCCTGGGTCAGGGAGTCGAGAAGAAGAGGGCATAGGTTTAGGGTGAGAGGGGAAAGATATAAAAGAGACCTCAGGGGCAACTTTTCATATGGTGGTACGTATATGGAATGAGCTGCCAGAAGAAGTGGTGGAGGCTGGTACAATTGCAACATTCAAAAGGCTTTTGGATGGGTATATGAATAGGAAGGGTTTGGAGGGATATGGGCCGGGTGCTGGCAGGTGGGACTAGATTGGGTTGGGATATCTGGTCGGCATGGATGGATTGGACTGAACGGTTTGTTCCATGCTGTACATCTCTATGACTCCTTGACTGTAAGTCCTGCCTAATCTGTTTTACCAAAATGGAATACCTCTCATTTGCTTTGGACCAGGCCAGACTCCCTCAAAACATTTCAAGAAAGTAGCCCGGACCCTAACCTTGCTAGTTGTTTTAAGTAGCTATGAAGTGGATATTCCAGGAGGGATGCAGCTGGTCAAACCACTTAGTTTTAAAATAAACATAATTGACTTTCAAGGTTACCGAATGAAACACAAAGAGAACAGAATATCGAATAACTTAACCTATCTGAAAACCCAACAGATTATCCCAACTTAATGATGCCATTCCAAATATTTGCAACAATTCCTGGAAACACCATTTTACAAAAAAAGGGGAAAAAGTTAACTCAGGGTCTTCCAGGAGAGATGTCAGAGCCAGGGAGGATCAGCATGGAGGTGCTTCTTTGATACCAGCAGCTTCACAACTGACTAGCCACCTGGTAAAAACAATGACTGCAGATGCTGGAAACCAGATTCTGGATTAGTGGTGCTGGAAGAGCACAGCAGTTCAGGCAGCATCCGAGGAGCAGTAAAATCAACATTTCGGGCAAAAGCCCTTCATCAGGAATAAAGGCAGTGAGTCT
>NC_057723.1:2488743-2505915 GCF_004010195.1 Chiloscyllium plagiosum
TGGTTGATTGGTGCGGGTGTCCCAGAGATGTTCCCTAAAGCACTCTGCTAGGAGGCGCCCAGTCTCCCCAATGTAGAGGAGACCGCATCGGGAGCAACGGATACAATAAATGATATTAGTGGATGTGCAGGGAAAACTTTAATGGATGTGGAAGGTTCCTTTAGGGCCTTGGATGGAAGTGAGGGAGGAGGTGTGGGCGCAGGTTTTGCAATTCCTGCGTGGCAGGGGAAGGTGCTAGGATGGGAGGGTGGGTTGTAGGGGGGCGTGCATCTGACCAGGTAGTCACGGTTGACTAGCAACCTGAACAGCCAGAGTGCAAAAACCAAACCAAGCCAAACCAGACCAGACCTGAGCTGAGCTGAGCAGAGCTGGGAGAACTCACCACTTCCCTTTCATTGTACAAGTTTTTTTTCAACTTGAAAGCACTCTCAAGTCATTAAACCCAGGCTTTTCAGTATCGCTGCTTTTACGACTTCTCTGAAAAAAAAGCCAAGGACAGCATAACCTTGTTAAAGGAGCAGTATTATCACACTTATCCAAATTAAACTCTGCCACTCATCAGCTCATGGACCCAATTGATTAAGATCTCTTTGTAATATTCTTCACTGTCCACTATACCAACAAATTTGGTGTCATCCATAAACTTACTAACCATGCCTTCTATATTCTAATTCAAATTGTTTATATAAATAACAAACAAAAGACGACCCAGTACCGATCCCTGTGGAACAGGGTGGTACAGTGGCTCAGTGGTTAGCACTGCTGCCTCACAGCGCCAGGGTCCCAGGTTCGAATCCAGCCTCAGGTGACTATCTGTTGGAGTTTGCAGAGTGTCCCCGTGTCTGCATGGGTTTCCTCCCACAGTCTAAAGATGTGCAGGTTTGGTGAATTGGCCATACTAAATTGCCCATTGTGTTAGGTGTATTAGTCAGAGGGAAATGGGTCTGGGTGGGTTACTCTTCGGAGGGTCAGTGTGGGCTGGTTGGGCCGAAGGGCCTGTTTCCACACTGTAGGGAATCTAATCTAACCACTGGTCACATGCCTCCAGTCTCAAATACAACCCTCTGTCTCCTATCGTCAAGCCAATTTTGAATCCAATTGGCAAGCTCACCCTGAATCCCATGTGATCTAACTTTACTAATTAGTCTATCATGTGGAACCTTGTCAAAAGCTTCACTAAAGTCCAAGTAAACAATGACTACCACTCTGCCCTCGTCGATTAGAATCGGTCGAAACATTATAGCACAGGCAGCAGCACACAGTGGGCTAACACCTTCAACACATTATCTGGGCTGACACTAATTGTTACAGTTCACCTGAGAACGTAACGTTTCAAGAAGGTTTTATGATTTACATATGAAAGAATGTCATATGAAACATGACATTTGAAACACATGAAACATGGTCATTTTAACAAACAATCAAGGCATTTTTCAATGTATAACTTCAGTTACATCACACTGTAAATTTTTGCTGTCAATTCTGTGTCTTACAATTGTGTCCTCCACAACCACCTGATGAAGGAGCGTCGCTCCGAAAGCTAGTGCTTCCAATTAAACCTGTTGGACAATAACCTGGTGTTGTGTGGTTTCTAACTTTGTACACCCCAGTCCAAAACCGCCATCTCCACATCATCAATCTGCTTGGTTATTTCCTCCAAAAACTCAATCAATCTTGTGAGACATGATTTCCCTCAATACTTTAAAATAAAGCAAAACAAAATATTTCAAAATCAAGTATTTAATATCCATTAGGGATACCTGATCTCAAAATTACAGCTGGGCATTAATCAAAAGGATTGAAAGCGATGAGGTGGTTTATCTTGGGAGGAACTCATAACATGGTCTTTGTGTATTAACTTTGTCAGTTTCCTTGATGTAAAATAAACAAGAACAAAGGAAGATAGAAACATCAAGAGGCCATTCAGCCCTTTGACAATTTTCTGCACAATTCAAGATGCTGGTACAGTGAGTAAATTTAAGGATGAGTTAGATAGGTGTTTAATTGTTAATGAGTTGAAGGGATATGAGCGAAGGCAGGAAAATGGGGATAAGGAACATATCAGAGCTGAAAATGTGTTGCTGGAAAAGCGCAGCAGGTCAGGCAGTATCCAAGGAGCAGGAGAATCAACGTTTCGGGCATGAGTCCTTCTTCAGGAAACTGAAGAAGGGCTCATGCCCGAAACGTCGATTCTTCTGTTCCTTGGATGCTGCCTGACCTGCTGCGCTTTTCTAGCAACACATTTTCAGCTCTGATCTCAAGCATCTGCAGTCCTCACTTTCACCATGAGGAACATATCAGCCTTGATCAAATGGTGGAGCAGGCTTGATGGGCCAAATGGCCTAATTCTGCTTCTCTTTCTTATGAACTTATGGACTTAAAAACATAAAAAAGCAACAGTGGGTATCATCAACAAGATACCCAGCATCTTCGACAACATCTTCCGACCTTGTGATCTCTAACATTTCAAAGAATGATTCCAAAAATTACATTTTTGTTGAATTCCAAATCCACAAAAGAAAATTTGAAGCCTGAACCCAAGAACATTACCTGGGATGCTGGCATGATAGCCTCACAATAATACAACCATACCACATTCAAATCAGCCATGACCTTATTTAACAGAAGATCTGATTCAAGAGGTTGAATGGTCTAAAGCTGCTCTTACCCTTTCTGGTCTGATAAGCCTCTCTATTCCCGGACTGTGTTTGTCCCTCACCTGGGGACTTACAGAATGCAAATTACATACATTTTCCTCTCTCGTTTAAAGAAAACCCCCATTCAGATCATTTTGAAACCAATTTTTGTTCCTCCAGCTGTATGGAATATTAATTTTGTGGATGGAGAAAGGTGAATGGAGTTTTAGTTTAACCTCCCATTCAAGTGACCAAAAGTGTAGTCCTGAAATCAAATAATGCTGGAGATCACAGCGAGTCAGGTAGCACCCAGAGAGAGAGAGCAAGCTAATGCTTCGAGTCTAGATGACTCTTCATCAGAGCTGGTGTGAAGTGTGGAGGGGACAGCGTTTATGCAATGGTGAGGGAGTGGAGTGCTGGGAACAAAGGTTCAGATTAAGTGATCGCTATGTGAGAATTGCAGAACAATGCCAAACTGGAAAGAACAGACAGTCTCACTGGGGGTAGGGGGTGTGGGGAAGGGGGGGATGAGAGATGACATGGTGATGGAGAGTGCAAACAAGTAAAGCTAAAAGAAAGGGAAGGAATGAGAGTGGGTTCACAATTTGAAGATGTTGAACTCAATATTAAGTCCAGAAAGCTGTAAAGTGGCTGGTCTGAAGATGAGATGTTCCTCCAGTTTGCGATGTACTTCACTGGAACAATGCATCATGCCAAGGACTGACACGTGGGTGTGTGAGCAGGACGCTGTGTTAAAATAACCGGCTACGGGAAGATCAGGGGTCCTGCTTGTGCACAGACCAGAGATCTTCCACAAAGTGGTCGCTCTCTCTCTCTCTGTATTAGGACTTTACCTCACATCCCTGCAAATCAAGATGCTCTGAATAAAACTCTGTTAGATCTTTCTGCCCTTTTGCTACCTCACCTGGGGACTTACAGAATGCAAATTACGTACATTTTCCTCTCTCATTTAAAGAAAACTCCCATTCAGATCATTTTGAAACAAATTTTTGTTTCCTTCAGCTGTATGGAGTATTAATTTTCCGCGGCAAAATCTTGTTTCAATCTTGTGACTCACTGGTGAAAAGTGTCTCGAGGGCTGAGAGCTCAGAAGTGGCATGGGAGATTAGAATGAATGGGTTGGATATGTGTCTGATGGTGTCGCATAAATTTGAAGCTCAATACAGCAAAGGCTTGACTGATGTAGACTGTTTTTCAAGATTGATGTCTTCAAACTTCCATTCAATAGTCCAGAGGGATGAAGGATGAAACATTCTTTTTTGGACATTTACCCAATGGTTAATCCGACCCCGTGGGAAAATCAAATACATGAAGCGATCCCGTCAAAATACAAATTACGCAGGGAAGTCATTTGATGGGGTCGAACACTTTTTCTTCTTCGCTCGCATTCTTTCAATTCTCATATCTTGCATTTGTTTGTAACAACATATGTTTCAGGATGAGACTTGAAGTGAGTAGCAGACACAGTGCCTTCGAATTCCCTTTATAAGGCCCAATAATTCTTGGAGTTCAGGAGAAATGTTTGCTTTTTCCCCAGTTTTGTGAACTGTTTTTCTCTTGTTCCATGGAGGGATATGCTTCCAGTATTCAGATTGTCTACTTTATTTTGTTGCTGTCAGATTACAGGAAGATAGGAAAGGGAGAAGGCCATTCAGCCACTTGAATCTTTCCACCACACAGTGAGTTTGTACTTGATCTGTGACCTGACTTGAGATACCTTCCATTAGCTCATATCTTTGCTTAACACAAAAAATCTCAGATTTAAAATTAACAACTGATCCAGCATCCACTGCTGTTGTGGAAGAGAGTTCTAAAACTCTTCCACCCTTTGTGTGTGGAAGTGCTTCCTAACATCTTTTCTGAACGGTCTGGCCCTAATTTTCAGACTATGTCCCATAGTCTGAGAATTCCCAACCAGTGGGAGTAGCTTAGCTTTATCTGTTCTGTCTTTTCCTGTTAATATCTGAAAAACTTTGATCAGATCACCCCTTAGTGTTCTAAATTTAAGAGAAAGCAGGTCTAATTTGAGTAATCTCTCCTCATAACTTAACCCCTGAAGTTTTGTAAGAATGTTTTTGTATTTTTCTAAGAAAATTCAGGATATTTCCTTCCCTGTTTTATCTTTCTCTTCACTGTCTCTGGGCCAAGATCCTGCTCTTGACTCCCTGTAGAAGCACTATCACACCACACAGACCACTGCAGTTCAAGAACATAGGAACAGGAGTAGGCCATTCAGCCCCTCAAGCCTGCCCCCATTCTGCGCAATCTGTTCTATTCTTTGCTTTTTTATAAGCTTTTTCTTTCAAATTTATATTGTCCCTTACCTCCTTAGATATCAAAGGCTTTTTTTGTGTGTGTGTGAGGTGGAGTTTAATGTTTGCAAACTGTTTCTGAATAGCATTGTATGTTTTTTTGAACACCCTCCACTGTTCCTCGGTTGTTTTCCCTATTAGTAGAACTTCCCAGTTTAACTGTGAACAGTCTATGCCTCATCCCATTAAATCCAGAATTCTCGTACCTGATTCTTTGCTTTTCTCTTACAAATGCTACATGAAACTCAATCATATCATGATCGTTATTTGATAAATGCTCACAAGCAACTAGGTCACTAATTAAATTAGGCTCATTACTCATTACTAGATCCAATATTGCTTTCCTCTTGTTGTACTTGAGACATATTGCCATCGGAACTTATCCTGGACACAATCTCAAAATTCAGAGAAAGTGAGGACTGCAGATACTGGAGAGTCAGAGTCGAGAGTGTGGTGCTGGAAAAGCACAGCAGGTCAGGCAACACCCAAACAGCAGGAGTGTGAACGTTTTGGACATAAGTCCTTCATCACATCCCTGATGAAGGGCATATGCCTAAATCGTTGACTCTCCTGCTCTTTGGATGCTGCCTGACCTGCTGTGCTTTTCCAGGGCCGCACTCTTAAAACTTCACAACCTTCTGGCTGGTGCTTTTCTGTTTCTCCCAGTTTATGTTAAGATTAAAATCCCTCATTAATAATACTGTGCTTTGCTTCATAGTTACCTAATTTCAGCATTTGTACAATCTAATACTTCTGAGCTGTTACTAGGTGGACCATATGCAAAACCTAGTGTGGTTTTTGTTCCTTTATGGTTCTTCATTTCCACCCTCAGAAACGGCCTGTCACTAGGAGGCAATGTGTGTTCCTGGAGTCTTGCTCACAGACGCAGTGACACCTCTCTGTAGCCCTGACTATTGAGTCCCTAATTACCACTGCTCACCTGCACGTTGACCCTCCCTGATGTACAACAGAGATAGCTGGCTATCCCAACGGTCTGGCTATCCAGCAGCTCACCAATACCCTCTCAAGGGCAACTGGGTATGGGCAATCAATAGTGACATTTTCACTGAGGCTATGCATGGATTAGAAGAAAAATCATTCAGTGTTACTGCTTCTATTTCTGCAGCATAAGTACCCATGTCAACACGCTAATTTCCATTTCAATAACACTTCACATGTCGAAAATGCCCCCAGGCAGTTCCCAGAAAGAGATAATGGTATAAATAATCGAGGTCATTCAATGAAGAAAGAATTGGGAAAGGCATCAACAACATCAGCTTGCATTTATTAGAGCCTTAAACAACACAATGTCCCAAAAGCATTTTGTAGGAATTGTCCAAACTAAAATTCCATGTCAGAACTGTTAGTTTTGTGCAGTTTGGTTCCACTTTTGAATAAAGCTTAAAAATGTGTTGCTGGAAAAGTGCAGCAGGTCAGGCAGCATCAAAGGAGCAGGGGAATTGGAAATCTCTTTGGGCCACTTGAGTCCTGGTTGATGTGAGCTTGTATCTAGCTAAGACTGACTTCTGTCTCACTCACTCCTTTATTGACACTGTAATAAACATTACATTTCAAGGTGAGTGCACTTCTCTCTGGTACAGACTGTTCTTTCTCTTTTCTCAGATAATAGCACTTGATGAGTCTTGTCACAGTTACATCACGACCTCATTACTGCAATAAAAATACAATAAATCTGAGGTTGAGCCCCAATGGCTATAGAGATGGTGTGTAGATCTGTGCACACATACACCTGACACTGAATGACCTCGACCTCGGGCTACAGGGTGGCTGATGGAAGCAGTCAGATGTCCTTAGACCATAGCCAGTGGGATTGGCTATGCCCTGTAGTATCCAGGGGTATGCATGTCAGGTGGATTATGCATGATTAATGTGGGGTTACAGGATATGGAAGGATGCTCTTCAGTGGGTTGGTGCAGACGCGGTGGGTTGAGTGGCCTCTATCTGCACAGTAGGGATTCTATGAAAGCCTCTAACACATGTGCCTGCTGTTCCTCCGTCTGTCTATGCATTTTGTCCAAGTCATTAACAGCAGAGAACGTAGGATCATCTTCTGCCTGGCCTTCCTCAGAGGACCAGTGGCTAGTGCCATTTCTTCCTTAGCCAGCGACAGGAGCATGGGTGTGATGTGCTTACCGGGGTGTGCCCCAAATCTAACCTGGATAGGCAACCCAATGAAGGTGAAAGTCTGGGAGCTGGTGGACCATGCAGGTGAAAGCCTGGCCAGGGTATTTCTGAAGGTCAGTGACACCCCCCTCAGAGCTCAGAGTCTTAGCACTGGCTGCTTTTGGTTGGAGATTCACCAGTTACTGCCACTGGATATCTGAGAGGAGAGAGAGAATGAGTTATCGACAAAGGAGAAAGCCTGGTGCAGGTTTGGAGAGAGGTAACATTGATACCAATGGGAAAGCAGCACAATGGAAATGAAGCTTGCTAAGTGGAGTGGACGTTGAGGAATCTGTCCCGACAAGCAATCATACTCTTCTTCAGCCACCTTGTGTATTGCCACCTCATATGAAGTGAGGAGATTAATGTCCTCCACTCAAACACCAGTCCTTACACTGTCAGCCCTCAGATGGGCCAAGGTATTCTTCAATAAAGCTGAAAATGTGTTGCTGGAAAAGCGCAGCAGGTCAGGCAGCATCCAGGGAACAGGAGAATCGATGTTTCGGGCATAAGCCCTTCTTCAGTAAAACCAAAGAAGGGACAGAGTATGATGGAAGAGCAGCTTGTGAAGATGCATGAGTAAGAGAGATCTCTCTAGTGAGTGAGTAGTAATAGCAAAGGGGAGGAACATTTTGTAGCTTGGGAAGATATGAGGATGGGAGACAATGATGGCTGCAATTGTGAGAGCTGTAGACCAGTAGCTTTGGTAAAATGAGTTCATTCTGTGCTGGACAGTTATTAGGAGAAAGTGAGGACTGCAGGTGCTGAAGATCAGAGTCAAAAAGTGTGGTGCTGGAAAAGCACAGCCAATCAGGCAGCATCCAGGGAGCAGGAGAGTCAATGTTTCGGTCATAAGGACTTCATCAGGAATGAAGAGATTATGCCCAAAATGTTGATTCTCCTGCTCCTCAGATGCTGCCTGACCTGCTACGCTTTTCCAGTGCCACCCATTTTGACTCAAGTCAGAACTAAAGAACATACAAACTCAATGGTTGTAGCAAGCCAATAGTGAAGTTTCTTCCAACGCTATGGACTCTGTAAAAACTCAATACCAGTATGAACAAGCCACAGACCTGGCTGATGACACACAAGCGCTCACCAAAGTCACTTACCTCTTAAAGGGATGTTGTCCTGACATAACACAGACCAATGAGAATACATGACAGGGTGTGTAGTGGCACAGTTGGATTGTGTGGTGACCATCTGAGTGTAAGATAGGAGAGTGTACAATGGAGAAAATCATTGAGCTTCTTTTTGATTTACCTGCAACACCGCACCAGGTCTCAGAACTCAATCTAGGCTCATTGAGCCTGGCAGTGTGGCCCTTTGTAGTGGTTAGTATGAGAAAGCACTGTCCCCTCTCCACCACTTAATCTCCAGCCCCTGCAGATCCCCGTCAGTGAAGCAGGGAGCAGGTTGTCTGTTCTGTGCTGTATCCTCAGTTTTCAAGATTGAGCATCACAGTATACGAGGCAGTTGCTAGTTTGCAGAGTTGGAAGCAATGTGTAGCTGAACTTTACATGTGACAGCAGCAGGGATGTCTTGGGGCAATTGAACAGGGCCTGGGTGAGACCACGCTTGGAGTAGTGAGTACAGTTTTGGTCTCTGTATCCGAGGAGGGAGTGCAGTAAAGGTTTACCAGACTGGTTCCTGGGATGGCAGGATTGAAAACTGAAGAGAGACTGGATCAATTAGGATTATATTCACTGGAGTTTCGAGGGATGAGAGGGGATTTCATAGAAATCCAGACAATTTCAACAGGACTACACAGGGTAAATACAGAAAAGATGTTCCCAATGACCAGGAAGTCCAAACCAATCACAATACAAGGATACAGGGTAGAGGGCTTATGCCCGAAATGTCGATTCTCCTGCTCCTTGGATGCTGCCTGACCTGCTGCGCTTTTCCAGCAACACATTTTCAGCTCTGATCTCCAGCATCTGCAGCCCTCACTTTCTCCTCAAGGATACAGGGTAAACCATTTAGCAAGAAGATGGGGAGAAAGATAAATAAGCTTCACATCACTCGGAAGTAGAGATCAGATCTTGGCTTTATTGGCCAATGCATTGAGTATTGGAATTGGGATGTAATGTTGCAGCGAAAAATACATTGTTGAGGCCTCTTTTGGAGTACTGTGTATAGTTCTGTTGCTCTGCTTTAGGAAGGATGTTATTAAATTGGGAAAGGATGCAGAAAACATTTACAATCTAGTTACCGAGACGGGAGTGTTTGAGTCATGAGGAAAGGCTGAATAGGCTGGGACGTCTTTCCCTGCAGCTTAGGAGACTGAGGAGTGATTTTGTAGAAGTTTATGTGATCATGAGAGGCATAAATAAGGGTAGCAAAGGTTTTTCCCCAAGGTAGCAGAGTTCAAAACGAGAGGGCATAGGTTGAAGGTGAGAGGACAAAGATTTAAACGGGTCCTGAGGGGCAACATTTTCACACAGAGGGTGGTACGTTTGTGTAACGAGCTGCCAGAGGAAGTGTTAAAGATGGATACAACTATCATATTTGAAAGATACCTGGATGGAAACATGAATAGGAAAGGTTTAGAGGAATATGGGCCGGATGTGGGCAAATGAGACGAGGTTAGTTTGGGAAATCTGATTGACATGGATGAGTTGGACCAAAGGGTCTGTTCCCATGCTGTCTGACTCTATGACTCCCTAGTGTGAGACACAGCATGAGGAGTGAATACATAAAATCCAAAAGAAGTGCACATACTTTAAGTCATAAACAAAAACAGAAATTGCTAGAAAAGCTCAGCAGGTCTGTGGAGAGAAATCAGAGTTAATGTTTACATATGACAGCAGCAGGGATGTCTTGCGGCAATTGACCAGGGCCTGGGTGAGACCACCCCTGGAGTAGTGTGCACAGTTTTGGTCTCTTTATCCAGTGACCACACATTCCCAGCAGTCGTGACAATTTCCCCTTCTGGTGCTGGGTGATTGTATGAAGTTAGTGCTTTCAATTGTGGATGAATAATAATAGAGGTGATGAGCAGATGATGGCAAGAGGAGAGTTATTGTGAATTAAGGCAGACCAGAGGCCTTGAATCTTCCTTGGACAAACACTTTGACTGGAAGCAGGAAATGTGGCTCTCTGTCTGTCCTTCTTCACCCACACAATATAGAAATACAAATCAATCTGAAAATGAGACATGGTTCTGTTCATTTTATTATCCAAGTTTTCAAACAACATCAATAAGACACTATAAACTGATTTAACAATAGGGTTAGATCTGAATAGAAGTGTTCTCAAGCAGCAGGTGGTCAGGGTCTGGAATGCACTCCCTGAGAGGTTGGAGGAGACAAAACAAACTGCAGATGCTGGAATCCAAAGTAGACAGGCAGGAGGCTGGAAGAACACAGCAAGCCAGGCAGCATCAGGAGGTGGAGAAGTCGACATTTTGGGTGCAACCCTTCTTCAGGACTGGGAGTGAATGTGGGGGCAACACCTTCTCTTCCTCCTGAGCAGCCTCCAGCCAAAGGTCTCAACATTGAATTCTCCAAATTCAAATAACCCCCCCCCCACCCCATCCCCCTTCCCAGCCCTTCTCCCTCCCTTCCACTGCTCCCTGCCACCAATCAGATTCATTCCTACCATAAAACAACCAGGTCAAACTCTCCACCTGTCTTCACCTATCCCCGCTTCACCACCCTGCCCTCGCAACCCCCTTTATCTGCAGCTCCCCCTACACCCACCCCCTGTCTTGAAGAAGGGTTACACCTGAAATGATAAGTTCTGCACCTCCTGATGCTGCCTGGCTTGCTGTGTTCCTCCAGTCTCCTGTCTAAGGTTGGAGGAGGCAGGTTCGGTTCAGGCATTCAGGCGGGAATCTGATGATTACCTGTGATACAAGTGGACAATGGGCAGCAGTTGGAGATGTGGCCACGGATACATTGCTCCTTTGGAGAGCCAGCATACAGGCACAATGGGCCAAATGGCCTCCTTCCATGCTGCAGCTATTCTGTGATTCTCTGTGTAGTGATTGTAATGAGGTCAGCCAACTGGACCTCATTGAATACAAGTTCCCTGATTGGGGAACCTGGTCCAATCAGCAAGTCGTAACTCTTACAAAAGGGTGAATGTCAGGGATAGGGAGCCCCTGAATGCAAGACTTAGTGAGAGGCAGAACTTTTATCAAAGGCTAAGCATGTGTGGGTGGCAAGGTGGCTCAGTGTTTAGCACTGTTGTCTCACAGTGCCAGAGACCCAGGTTTGGTTCCACCCTTGGGTGCCTGTCTGTGTGGAGTTTGCACATTCTCCCTGTGTCTGTGTGTGTTTCCTCCCACAATCCAAAGATATGCAAGTTAGGTAGATTGGCCATGTTAAGTTACCCATAATGTGCAGGGATATGTAAGCTAGGTGGTTTAATCATGGGAAATGTCGGGATGAGTTTGGGTCGAATACTCTTCGGAGGGTTTGTGTGGACTCGTTGGGCCAAATGGCCTGTTTCCATACTGTAGGGAATCTATGTTTTTGTTACATTTGTCAATGAAGGGTAAATAGTGATAGGATGCTAGCCTCTGAAGCGTTATTTCAATCTAAATTTTACCAAATTGTCTCCTTATTCTTATGGAATTGGCAACTGACCAGATTGGCTCATTATGAGCTGAGATTATGGGTTATTCAGGCCAGAATAACATATTTCCTTTGTGGTTTGAGTCACAGTAAGAAATTTACTGTTTAAAAAACAATTCAAAATTAGTGATATATCTATAAAATGTTTGGAAGCGTGTAATTTAAAAAAAACTGTGGGGAGTCTGCATTGAGGGTCAAACAGCAAAGTGAAAGACCCAGCCTTGACTGCATATAGTTGAGTGATTGATGGCAATAATACATTTCAGTTTTGAAAGCCTACTGAAGTTACTTTGAGTTGTTACTTTTATAACATGCTTTTGGAAATAGAAGGACACTTATAGAGAGCCAGCCTGCTCAGCTCATTGGCTTAAGAGAACAATTCAACATGAAAGCATTGTGCGACTATGCATCTGGTTAATGACATGCAGTATGGCAAACACAATTTATCATTTCAAATGGATAGTATCTGGTTATTTTAAATTGAATGCTTTAATTTGACTTATCACTGGATTGCTCTGAAGCAGCACCAAACGCTCTGAATGAATTTTAAAAAAAAGCATCTTTTTAACAGAGAATGTATTCCTTGCAGTCCCCAGAAAAAAGTCCTTTTGTTTCTGCTTTGGCTCTTGTCTGGGTCACTGACAGACTCAGTATTACAAAAAAAAGACACATTTTCTTGAAGCATTTTGTCTTGCTCCCATCAAAACAATTGACAAGGAATACCTATGTAGGGTGTAATACAGCGAGAGAAGGATGTGCTGGTTGATTGGCAAGGAGACTCTGGTTTCTCCCTTTGTGTTTCATGTGATAATTCTACTCAGAAAATAAGGTGGAAATCAGGGCTTTGAAAAATTGTGTTGAAAGAGTCTTGGTGTTTGGCTACAGTGTATCTTGTTGATGGTCCACATTCAGTCATGGCATTGGAGAGAGGGAAATTTTACAGTAATGCGCAGTATTCCAGTTGAACAGGAGAAACTCAGTAGGTCTGGCAGCATCGGTGAAGAGAAAACAGCATTAACATTTCAAGTTCAGTGATCCTTCCTCAGGATTGACAGCAGTTAGGAAAACATGGCATTTATACTGATGACAGGTGTGGAAGCAGGATTTTTTTCCAATAGAGAGCAGCAGTAGCTGGGTGGAAATGAGGTCGGAGAAGGGATGATCTTGGAAAACAAGTGATTGCTATTTAAGTAGGTGTCTACTATAATAAAGACATGGAGGTGAGCAGAGGGGGTGGTGTTGCCTTGTTCGCTAAGAATGAAATTAAATCTATGACACTGAATGACATAGGGTCAGATGATGTGGGGTCTGTGTGGGTGGAGCTGAGGAACCACAAAGGCAAAAAAATCAAAATGGGAGTTATGTACAGACGTCCCAGCAGTGGTCAGGACCAGGGGTGCAAGATCTACCGGGAAATAGAGAAGGCATGTCAGAAAGGCAAGGTCACGGTGATCATGGGAGACTTCAATATGCAGGTGGACTGGGTGAATAATGTTGACAGTGGATCCAAAGAAAGGAATTCATGGAATGCTTACAGGATGGCTTTTTGGAACAGCTTGTGATGGAGCTCACAAGGGAGCAGGCTGTTCTGGAATTAGTGCTATGTAATGAGCCAGACTTTATAAAAGATCTTAAAGTAAGGGAACACTTAGGAGGCAGCCATCATAATATGTCTAGCTTAGAGTGGTGCTGAAAAAGCACAGCAGGTCAAGCAGCATCTGAGGAGCAGGAAAATCAACTTTTCCAGCAAAAGCCCTTCATCAGGAATAGGCTCTATTCCTGATGAAGGGCTTTTGCCCGAAACGTCGATTTTCCTGCTCCTTGGATGCTGCTTGACCTGCTGTGCTTTTCCAGCACCACTCTAATCTAGACTCTGGTTTCCAGCACCTGCAGTCCTTGTTTTTACCTAGCCATCATAATATGGTAGAGTTCAGTCTGCAGTTTGAAAGAGAGAAGGCAAAATTGGATATAATGGTGTCACAGTTAAATGAAGGAAGCAGAGCCTAGCGGGGAAGACAGTAGAACAACAGTGGCAGGAGCCTCTGGGTGTAATTGAGGACACAGTACAGAGGTTCATCCCCAAAGAAAAGAGATTATCTGGGGGTTGGGAGGGGGTGGAGGATGAGCGGAAGTACATAGCCATGGTTGACAAAGGAAGTCAGGAAATGTATCAAAGAAAAAGAGAGACCCTATAAAGTGGCCAAGAGCACTGGGAAATTAGAAGATTGGGAAGGCTACAAAAACAAACAGGATAACAAAGAGAGAAATAAGGAAGGAGAGGATCAAATATGAAGGTAGGCTAGCCAGTAATATTAGAAATGATAGTGAAAGTTTCTTTCAATACATAAGAAACAAACGAGAGGCAAAAGTAAACATTGGGCCGTTCCATATTAATGCTGGAAGGCTAGTGATTGGAGATAAGGAAATAGCTGAAGAACTTAATATGTACTTTGTATCAGTGTTCACAGTGGAAGACATGAGTAATATCCCAACAATTAAGGAGAGTCAGGGGGCAGAGTCGAGTATGGTTGTCATTACAAAAGAGAAAGTGCTAGAAAAGCTAAAAGGTCAAAAAATTGATAACATATGATGAACAGCTGAGGATCCTGGCATTGTATTCATTAGAGTTTAGAAGGTTATGGGAAGATCTAATAGAAATTTACAAGATAATGCATGGCTTAAAAAGGTTGGACGCTGGGAATTTGTTTCTGTCAGGCAGGGATACTAGGACCAGTGAGGACAGTCTTAAAATTAGAGAGGGTCAATTCATAACAGAAATGAGGAGACATTTCTTCAGCCAGAGAGTGGTGGATCTCAGAGATTAGATTACTTACAGTGTGGAAACAGGCCCTTTGGCACAACAAGTCCACACAGATCCTCCAAAGAGCAACCCACCCAAACCCATTCCCCTACATTTACCCGTTCACCTAATACTACGGGCAATTTAACATGCCACTTCACCTAACCTGCGCATCTTTGAATTGTGGGAGGAAACCGGAGCACCCGGAGGAAACCCACACAGACACGGGGAGAATGTGCAAACTCCATACAGACAGTTGCCCGCGGCAGGAATTGAAGCTGGGTCTCTGGCACTGTGAGGCAGCAGTGCTAACCACTGTGCCACTGTGCTGCCCCAGTCTGTGGAATTCATTGCCATGGAGCGCAGTGGAGGCTGGGATGTTAAATGTTTTCAAGGCAGAGATTGATAAATTCTTGAACTCTTAATGAATTAAGGGATATGGGGAGATGACAGGTAAGTGGAGTTGAAATGCCCAACAGCCATGATTAAATGGCAGAGTGGACTTGATGGGCTGAATGGACTTACTTGCACTCCTATGTCTTATGGTGTCTCGTAGTCTTATAATGAATAGATATGTGGAGATGAATCCCAACCAGAGAAAGAGAGAGAAAGAGGCAACAAATAAAGTTGGGAAGACAAAGATGGAAGTACTGATAGTAAGCCAGGTAGGAAGAGAATCCAGATAGGAGATAACGGGGACTATGAATGGGTGAAAATGGACTGAAAGCAGCCCATTTCCTGAAAAGACCAGGGGTGTGGGGGTGTGAAAAGGACATAAAGCCTCTAAAATTCTTAAGCTTGACATTGAGTTCTGAAAGCTACAAAGTTCCCAACTGGGTTGCTGTTCCTTTAGTTTGTGCAGAGCTTCATTGGAGCACTGCAGCAAGCCCTAGATAGAAATGTTGGCCATGAAACAGGGTAGGATGCGTTGTCCTGGTTGGCGTCGAGCTTGGAGAGTTACCGTTGTGTGGGATCTAAGGTTACGACTAAAAACACAATCCTAGGTTAGGCTGCAGCACCCCACAATCCAATGGTCGATTGTCAGTATATTGTTATCTCATCTGTTCTTTTTGAAATCTTCATGCTGATATTGGCAAAAGGATATCCTGCAGTTCATCCAGTGAGTGAACTCACTCACAGGCAAAATGGGAAAGGTCCCTGATTGCCTGCACATAATCAACACTCAGATCATTCCTGTACATTTCTGTGAGTGTAACGAGGAATCTATCAGAGGGGTAACTAAGAGAATAGATGAGGGGAGGGCAGTGGATGTTGTCCAAATGGACTTTAGTAAGGCCTTAGACAAGGTCCCATATGACAGGCTAGTCATGGAAGTTAGGTCGCATGGGATCCCTGGAGAGATGGCTAATTGGATCCAAAATTGATTCGATGGTAGGAAGCAGAGGGTGATGGTTGAAGGCTGTTTCTCGAACTGGAGGCCTGTGATTAGTGGTGTGCCACAGGAGTCAGTGCTGGGACTTCTGTTATTTGTTATTGACACAAATGATCTTGATGCAAATGTACAAGGCATGATTAGTAAGTTTGCGGATGACACAAAATTAGGAGGTATCATTGATAGTGAGAAAGGTTATCACAAATTACAGAAGGATCTTGATCAGATGGGGAAGTGGGCCAAGGATTGACAAATGCAATTCAATACAGATAGGTGCTAGGTGTTACACTTTGAAAAGTCAAATCAGTGTAGGACTTATACAGTAAATGGTAAAGTCTTGAGGAGTGTTGTGGAACAGAGAGACCTATGAGTACAAGTACATAGTTCATTGAAAGCGATGTCACAGGTAGACAAGGGGGTGAAGAAGGCATAGAGTGTAGGAGTTGGGGCGTTATGTTCCAGTTGTATCAGTCATTGGTGAGACTGCACTTGGAGTATTGGGTACAGTTTTAGACACCCTGCTATAGGAAAGACATAGTTAAACATAGTTATACAAAGAAGATTTACAAGCATGTTGCCAGGACTAGTAGGCCTGAGTTACAGGATGAGGTTGGCCAGGACAGGACATTATTCCTTGGAAGGTAAGAATGAGGGGTGACCTCATTGAGGTGTTTCAGATCATGAGGGGCACAGATAGGATGAATGCATATGGTCTTTTTTTCCCAGGGATGGACAATTGAAAACCAGAGGGTGCAGATTTAAAGAGAGAGGGTAAAGATTTTAGAAGGATCTGAGGGGCAACTTCTTCACAAAGAGACAATAGACAATAGACAATAGACAATAGGTGCAGGAGTAGGCCATTCAGCCCTTCGAGCCTGCACCGCCATTCAATATAATCATGGCTGATCATTCCTAATCAGTATCCTGTTCCTGCCTTATCTCCATAACCCCTGATTCCACTATCTTTGAGAGCTCTATCCAACTCCTTCTTAAAAGAATCCAGAGAGTGGGCCTCCACTGCACTCTGGGGCAGAGCATTCCACACAGCCAACACTCTCTGGGTGAAGAAGTTTCTCCTCATCTCTATCCTAAATGGTCTACCCCGTATTTTTAAGCTGTGTCCTCTGGATCGGCACTCACCCATCAGTGGAAATATGTTTCCTACTGCCAGAGTATCCAATCCTTTCATAATCTTATACGTCTCAATCAGATCCCCTCTCAGTCTTCAAAACTCAAGGGTATA
>NC_057723.1:2505929-2534687 GCF_004010195.1 Chiloscyllium plagiosum
GTCGATTCTCCTGTTCCCTGGATGCTGCCTGACCTGCTGCGCTTTTCCAGCAACACATTTTCAGCTCCATTTAGGTAGTAATCTGCCTTCCTGTTCTTGCCACCAAAGTGGATAACCATACATTTATCCACATTAAACTGCATCTGCCATGCATCTGACCACTCACCTAACTTGTCCAGGTCACCCTGTAATCTCCTAACATCCTCATCACATTTCACCCTGCCATCCAGCAGGGTGGTGTATATATGGAATGAGCTGCCAGAGTAAGTAGTTGAGGCAGGAGCAATAGCAACATTTAAAAAGCATTTGGATAGGTACATAGATGGAAAGGGTTTAAAGGGATATGGACCAAATGCGAGCAACTGGAACAAGCTGAGTGGGCACCATGGTTAGCATGGACCAGTTCAGGCTGAAGGGCCTGTTTCCATGCTGTATTACTCTATGAGTCTATGATTCTATTTCATGGCTTTTTCATTCCTTTTGATTCCATCTGACTCTTTCCTAATGATAAAGTAATTCTCTGTCTTTGATTCACTGGTTAATGATTTAACTATTCCTTTTTAATGGAATTGGAGTACCCACTTTTCCTTTTGACTGAGCATTTTCAGCGAGATCAACTTGCAGAGAAAGGAAAGAGCTTTTCCATTCCTACTCCAAGCTCACAGGGAGGGAGACAGAGAGTGAGGGATGGGGAGGGAAAGGAAGAGGGAGAAGGAGAGAAAGAGTGAGAGAGAGAGAGATTTCTTTCTCCTTTATCGTGAAGGCAGAAGCAAAATGTTCATTCAGAACCTTCTACTTATCTTTATTATTGACAGCTAACTCCCCATTTCTGACCCTTTGGAGGACAAACACTCACTGCACTTAGTTCATTTCCAGACACAAATTGCATTTAGTTCATTTCTAAATGCTTTCTTCTTTGATTCACTTGTGGGATGTGGACATCACTATCTGGGCCAGAGTTTATTTCCCGTGCCTAGTTTGCCCCTTGAGAAGGTGGGAGTGAGCTGCCATCTTGAACTGCTACAGTCCACGTGCTGTAGGTGGGCCCACAATGACATTAGAGAGGGACTCCTCTCTCTGGTTCTATATCGAAAGAGCAGGAAAACTACATTCAGAGGCGCTGAAAGAGATTGGAAAAGAAAAAGAAAATCCCTGAGCCCAACCAATAGTGCAACTTGATATCAATGAACTCTCCCAGTTGAGCTATGACGTGTGTCTTTCAGCCTGTCCAACACGTACTGCCATTCTACATGGTTAATGTGATTGCAACCTCAAATCTGTTATCCCACATTGTACTAATAACCCTTTGGTTAACAAGAGTCACTGAACTTGAAACACTAACTCTGTTTCTCTCTCAACAAATGTTCTCAGACCTGTTGAGTCTACAGCACTTTCTGTTTCTATTTCAGATTTCCAGCATCCACAGTTCCTTGTTTCATTCCATAAGAGTCTAGTCCCTGCTCCCCAAATTTAAAAATAATCAAGGACTCTATTTTCAAAATATTTTCAAGAAACGTTCCCAAGATTCGCAATCACCTGAGAAACATTTGCTTAATTTCTGTTTTCAAGGAGAACACTTGATTTTTAAGCAGTGATCAATGATTCTAATTTCACCCACGAGGAGAAGCATCTTTTCCACAGGGTCTTACAGAATAATGCTGAGGATCTTTAGTTACACAAAGGTGCTGGGAGTGTGTCGAGTCAGAGAATTGTTACAGGACAGAATGAAGCCATTCACACTGTACCAAATCTGTACTGATCAATTCTGTCAGTGCCTTTCCACTACCTTCTCCCTGTAACCTTGCATGTCCCTTCTTTTTAGCTTTTGTTTAATATTCATTCACAGGATGTGTGCGTCACTGGCTAGGCCAGCATTTATTACCCATCCCTAATTACCCAGAGGCTAGTTAAGAGTGACCACATTGTTGTGGGTCTGGAGTCACATGTAGGCTAGACCAAGTAAGGGGCAGTTTTCTTCCCTAAAGGACATTAGTGATGCAGGTGGGTTTTCCTAACAATCGACAATGGATTCATGATCATCATGAGACTCGATTCCAGATTTTATTGAATTCAAATTCCACCATCTGCCATGGCAGGATTCAAGCCTGGGCCCCCAGAATATTTACAAAGTCTCTGGATTAAAGTCTAGCAATAATCCCTCTACACCATTGCTTCCCCTTGAATCAGTTTCCACTTCAGTCTCCAGCAGCTCATTCCATATCTTAACCACTTGGGGGAAGAAGGTTTTGACGCTTAAAGAGAAACTTAAAAGAATTTTCAAAATTACAGAGAATGAGTAGATAGACCAGGGTCGAAATAGACTTCCTCTGTGACAGGAGGATCTGTATAATGAGGGCAGAGATTTTGGATAATTGGCAAGAAAGCTAACTGGGAGATGAACTGAATTGTTATAGGACTAGAGGCATAGCTGTCCATTCAGTCCATCAGGTTTGCTCTGCTATTCGATGAGATTACAGCTGATCTGATAATCCTCAAATGAGGGGAATTCTCATTAACAATACTGCCTGAAAGGATTGTGGAAACAGACATAGTAATGACTTTCGAGAAGTAAATTGAATACCAATTAAAATAGGGGAGAAATGTGGGGGACTTTGGGGCAATTGCAAAAGGGACGGCTGTTAGAAAGAACCAGGTTAGTGAAGGGAAACTAATATTTCATGATTGACTTAGCTTGCTTATAATTACACAAATTATATTCATTCAATCATTCTGCATAAGTAGAGCAAATCTTTGTATTGAAACATCATGTGATTCAGCTCAGCTTCAGTTGACAGATTGTGAACAGAGTGAAGACAATAACCAAAAGTTTTGAGTTACACCTCTAAGCCTGAGGAGGCTCTGTTTCATTTATGTCCAGATGTTTAAGGTTGAGTAAGACAGAGCTTGCATATTCCTGACGAAGGGTCACCCAACCAGCACTGACTCTGATTTCTCTCCACAGACGCTGCCAGACCTGCTGAGCTTTTCCAACAACTTCTTGTTGTGGTTCTGTTTGCCGAGCTGGGAATTTGTGATGCAGACGTTGCGTCCCCTGTCACTGAGGATGTCATGTAAAACACTACATGAGCAAAACCAATGTAGTGTACAAAATCCCATGCAAGGACTGCACAAAACACTACATAGGACAAACAGGAAGACAGCCAACGATCTGCATCCATGAACGCCAACTAGCCACGAAACGACACGACCAGCTATCCTTAGTAGCGACACACGCAGATGACAAGCAACTTGAGTTCGACTGGGACAACACTACTATTATAGGACAAGCCAAACAGAGAACAGCCAAGGAATTCCTAGAGGCATGGCTCTCATCCACAGATTCAATCAATGAGCACATCGACCTGGACCCAATATACCGACCACTGCAACGGACACTGGAACTGACAACCGGAAGCGGCAGATTCAAACCACTATAAATGCTGGAGGAAAGATCACAGAAGCGCTTCACAGGAGGCTCCCAAGCACTGAGGATGCCACCTAGACAGGGGACGAAACATCTGCAACACAAATTCCCAGCTCGGCGAACAGAACCACAACAACGAGCTACAAATCTTCTCCCAAACTTTGAACTCCAACAACTTCTATTTTGGTCTCCAGCATATTCCTGGCTTGTTTTCCCTAATGGAGTTATCATAACCATAAATGTAATCTGTACTTTTGTGTTTTAATTTATGTAAGTAAATATAACATTTGTATTAGGGTAACAGCATGTTTCAGTTTGCAATTGTATAATTCATAGACTCATAGAGTCACAGAGATGTACAGCACAGAAACAGTTCCTTCAGTCCAACTTGTCCATGTCGACCAGATATCCCAACCCAATCTAGTCCCATTTACCAGCACCCAGCCCATATCTCTCCAAACCCTTCCTATTCATATACCCATCCAGGTGCCTTTTAAATGTTGCAATTGCACCAGCCTCCACCACTTCTTCTGCCAGCTCATTCCATACATGCACCACCCTCTGTGTGAAAACGTTGCCCCTTAGGTCTCTTTTATATCTTTCCCCTCTCACCCTGGACCTATGGACTCCCCCACCCAGGGAAAAAACCTTGTCTATTTATCCTATCCATGCCCCTCATGATTTTATAATATTCTATAATGTCAGCCCTCAGCATCCTACGCTCCAAGGAAGACAGCCCCAGCCGACTCGCAATTGTACCAGCCTGCACCACTTCCTCTGCCAGCTCATTCCATACATGCACCACCCTCTGTGTGAAAACGTTGCCCCTTAGGTCTCTTTTATATCTTTCCCCTCTCACCCTAGACCTATGGACTCCCCCACCCAGGGAAAAGACCTTGTCTATTTATCCTATCCATGCCCCTCATGATTTTATAATATTCTATAATGTCAGCCCTCAGCATCCTACGCTCCAAGGAAGACAGCCCCAGCCGACTCAACTTCTCCCCATAGCTCAATCCCTCCAACCCTGGCAACACCCTTGTAAATCTTTTCTGAACCCTTTCAAGTTTCACAACATCTTTCCGATAGGAAGGAGACCACATACTTTGTGTAACAATTTGTTGAGATTATTATTTTCTGTATGAATATTTTTTGATCTTCTGCATTAGTTTTGCCTTTCAAATATCAAGAGTAATGTAAACTGTTTCCAAATATGCAAACACAGCAGAAACTAAAACAAACATGAGACAGTGATGATCTAGGGAAGAGCCAATGATCACTGATAAGTTAAATTCTGGTTTCATGGGAGCTTCATCAATTAAGCAAATATTCAGACATGAGCTCAACGATATTAACCTTTGGTCCTGATTGCATATGCATCCCTTTTTTTTCCTTTACAAAGAGGTAAACAACATTTCAAACTATTTTCCTATCTCAGTAAAAAGTTCAAAGTGACAATAACAAAACTTAATGAAGGTGAGGGGCCCGTGGATAATTGATAACTTAACAAAGCAGGCAGGCGATAGTAGGAGGTGACACCAATCAATGTCCTTTCCATATAAGAGAAAATTGAGGGCCCATTGCCAAGCAGTGGAGGAGTCCCTGGACCAGGAGGCCCAGGTTCAAATACTGCCTGTTCCACAGGTGTGTAATAACATCTCTGAGCAGGTTGGCTCGATAAATAGCTCATGATTAAAAAATTGACATTAACTGACATGCAGTTGGCAATGGAAGGCCATTGAGGTGTTAGAGAGAGACTGAGAAAGTAGGTGTTGACCTGTGCCCTTAACTAAACTAGAAAGCACAGTACACCTGGGAAATTACTGTCCTGCTGGAATCAGTGTTATTTACAACATAGTCAGAGGTCACAAAACACCAGGTTATAGTCCAACAGGTTTATCTGAGATCACTAGCTTTCGGAGTGCTGCTCCTTCATCAGGTGAAGTCAGCACCAAAAGGGGAAGCGCTCCAAAACTTTGTCCACCCCAGCACCTCCATCTCATTGACAACATAAGCAACGTTCCGAAATTACTTCACTAGACTGTCTCCTATTGCATCATTAATAAATCTCTAAAATGAACAGCATTTGAGTTTAAATTATAAGGACCTAGAACTTGCAACAGGTAAACTAGGCCAAGTAGCATCCTTCCACAATGTTGGATTCTGTGATTCTGTGAGGGATGCAGTCCCTGTTTACAGAATGCTGATTCAAATTCATTTACAACTGTTGAGTTGGTTTAAAGGAAATTCATCTCATTTTGTATCTGTAAGCAATTTTAAATGGTTCGATTTTATTCTTGAATTATCCTCGCGTGCAAACAATCCTGGCTGCTCACTGACCCAAACAGTAATCCATAACACTTCTCTGCTGCCTTTGTTTTTTATGTGTATTTTATGTTTGCAGAGTGTAAATTGAACTGTCCAGGTATATTGCCACTGGTTCACATGGGAGTCGTGCAGCCATTGATTTTGATGAACAGTTACTGTGTCCAATTTCCTTTCAATTTTTAACTCCTGATGATACATTACGTCTAGCTAGGACCTCACTCGATTACTTTGAGTGACCTTCCACTGTTGCTATTCATGTATGAATGCAGACACTGTTTGTCAATAAGCTAGTCAGATTCCAATCAAATAGTATTTTTTTAATTCAATCACAGGAAGAGGGCATCACTAGCCAGGTCAGCACTGATTGTCCATCCCTAATTGCCTAGAGGGCAGTTCAGAGTGAACTACATTGCTGTGGGTCTGGAGTCACATGTAGGTCAAACCAGGTGAGGATGGCAGTTTCCTTCCCTCAGGGATATGAGTGACCCAGATGGGTGTTTCTAATAATCGACTTTGAATTCATGGTCAGTTTTGGACTCTTCATTCCAGGGATTATTGAATGCAAATTCCAAATTGTGGGGGAATCAGTGAGGGAAATGCCACTGAACGTCAAGGAGCGAAGGTTACATTGTCTCTTGAACCCAGGTCCCTGGATCATTAGCTGGGTTTCTGGATTACCAGTCTAGCAGTAATCCCACTGGGTCATTGACTCCCCCTTTTTTGTCCCTGCATCTGTCAGTGCACTTTCCAATTGGAACCTTGGGCGAGGTTTCAGAATGTTCTCTCTCAAACTGGAACAAAGAAAAGACAAACATTTCACATCTTCCACACCTTTGTTGCATCCTAATGCACTTTGTGGCTTTATTACTTACTTTTTGGAGTGTGGAAATGAAGAAAATGGGACAATTAATGTATGAACTGGAAGAAACCACAAGTATAGAGATAGAACCAGGAGTAGGCCATTTAACTGCTCCAGCCTGCTCCAATATTCAATATAATTATGACTAATCGTCAAGCTTAATACACTAATTCTGCTCTTCCTCACCCCCATATCTATGATCACTTTAGCCACAAGAGCCATGTCTACCTCCTTCTTGAACAGACATAATTTTTTACTTCAACCACTTTCTCTGGTAGTGAATTCCACAGGCCCATCACACTCTGAGTGAAGAAATTTCTCCTCATCTCCATTCCAAAAGGTTGACCCCCTATTCCTTAAACTATAACCCCTGGTTCTGGACTCTCCCACCACAGGAAACATCCTTCATGCAACTAACCTGTCTAATCCTGTTGAAAGTTTTTATAGGTGTCTATGAGAGCTCCCTTCATTCTTTTAACCTCCAGTGAAAACATTCAAAGTGGCGGGGACCTCATGATTTGCTTTTGGTGATGGTCAGTCAAGGGGAGGGATGACCATTTGAGGTTTGGTTGACGCTACTTACCTTTTTTTCAAAATGGTCCAATGAGATCCCTTGCATTAGCTTGATGGGACAGACAGGATTTTGGCTTACAGTCTCACTCAAAAAAGCATGGTCTTTCTGACAGTGCAGCACCCACTGTGTAATGTACTAGACGTACAACCTGTTCGAGTCTGTGCTGTGAGTTTTGAACCAAGGACCCTTCGAGATGAGACTGTTACCTATGGAGCCACAGTTAACACAGAAAGCTTTTACCCCAAATTTTCCTATATCAAGGTGGTCATGCAAAACTATAGACTGACCAACTGGCAACCACTCAGAAACCCCAATACAGCTAATTGTGTCAGGAACTGTTCAGGAAATTGAAAGTTGGAAATTTAAATCTGGGTTTGTCCAAAAACATCCCCAACTCAGAGTCATTGGAACTTTCAGAGGGTCTCTCAGTGCTTCTCAGAGAGACTTAAGGATCTTTAAACTACAGAATGCAACATCTCACTGTTGTAAAAGAGGAATGATTTCAGCACTGATCCACTGCACTGATCATTGTGAGGATTCTTTGCCTTGTCTTCACTGTTTTAGCTCCTGAAGGGACTGGGAATTCACCCATAGACCAGGCTAAAGGTAAGCGGTCAAACATCAATCTGATGTGATTCTAAAGTAGAGGCCCTGGCTTGGATTGAAAGGTTCAGACCTTTAACTCCTTCAAACTTCCCATTCACATTCAACCAATTCACCCTTCCAACTGATGTTTGACTTTAATTTGTCCTCCTTATTATCGGCTTTCTGCGAGTCATGCAGGAAGACACACAGACCCCTCTGCACTGAATTATTCAGTGGTTTCTCTCCATCTAGATCACAAACTTCATTTTTTTTATTTTTCTGACCAAAACAGATAACCTCACAATTATCCACAATCAACTCCATTGGCAAAATTTTGGCCCACAGTCATAACATATCCTTATCCTTTTGTAAATACTTTATTTCTTCCTTGTCATTTGCTTTCCCATTTTGTGTTCCCACCAAGACTGAGATACTTTGCCACTGGGATAGAGGGCTTCAGAGATGCTGTCAAAGATATCATGACCAAAGTGTAAAAATTGATGGAGGAAATAAAATTTGACTCATAAAGCTTGATGGATTATCATAGTTGCAGCATTGTTTCAAGTGGAATTGTGAGTATGTTCCATAGTGTTGAATGTAATTTGCCTGCGATAGTTAAGACTGAGGTTTAATGTTGAATTCCATAAGGAATTGGATTGTGCACTGACAAGGTAAATTAGCACATTTTCTGCATGAAATGAATCTGTTAGCTGAATAAAGATGTTCGCTTGTGAGATTTATAGATGCACTGATGTCTACGACAAGCATTGTTGAGACAGTTCTATTACTGTTCAAGTTTCGGAAGAACAATCTATTTTTGATACAGAAACAAAACATGGCAATGAACCTCAGCAGGTCCGGCAGTCTCAGTAGAGAGAGAAACACAGTTAATGTTTACAGCCAAATGTAGTTGTCCATCAGAATCATTGTCAACTTGTTATTTCTGTTTATCCCTCCACAGACGCTGCCAGGCTTGCCAAATGCTTCTACACTTTCTGCTTTTATTTCAGACTTGCAGTATCTCTAGTATCTTCCTTTCAGTTTTGACTGTTTTTGATGACAGTGGTCAATGGGCTGTGTTGTCCTAATTATGTTTGATATTTTGATACTATACATTATATAAAATGTGAAGCATTAGCCACATCTGTCCAACTTCATGTTAGTCACTCTCTGCCTCTTCCTCAGCTTCATTTTCCTGTAACAGTCTTTACCCTTTTACTCATTTCTGCTTTTTGGATGTACCTTCGAACCCATTAAAAACATTTTCCCTATCAAGTTCCACCTTTGAACTAAATGCTCATTCATTCAGAGTTTTTCAGTGGTGATTTTACATTTATGGTTCCTAATATTTGACTTCTCCAGGAATGAAAATATTGACTCAATTTCCATCCTGCCAACACTTCATAAACAAAATAGTTTTTAATTAAGAAGTTAATTTTTGCTAAACAGGAACAGAAAATGTCAAAACTTTTCACCTTCCATTGATCAGGATTGAAATACAAGACGACCACATATAGAAAATCTACAACAATTTCTATAGCCTGGGAAAAGGTTACAGAGTAGTTGGACTATGGTTGGCATGGAGCTGCAGCAGGAACTGTTAACAGATAATCCTAATTAACAGATTAAGTTGACTCTGATTGGTCAGGGAGTTCCTATTGGACATGTAGAAAGGATTTTGCTGTCTCCAGTTCTTAACTGGAAAAAAATCTATAAAATCTAGACATGTTCCTTTTGCTGTTAACAAGATGTGGAAATGGTGGTGTTGGACTGGGGTGAGGTAAAGTTACAAATCATACAGCACCAAGTTATAGTCCAACAGGTTTATTGAGAAGTACAAGCTTTCAGAACGCTGCTCCTTTGTCAGGTAGCTAGTGGAGCAGAAATATAGGACACAGAATTTATAGAATAAATTTTTAGAATAAATTCTGTGTCCTATGATCCTGCCCTACTAGCTACCTGATGAAGGAGCAGTGCTCCAAAAGCTTGTACTTTCAGATAAACCTGTTGGACTATAACTTGTTGCTGTGTGATTTTTAATATGTTCACAAATGCTGCTTCCATCAGACATAAACGAATTGCACTTTGATCGTGTTTGATAATCTTAAATCATCTTCAAATCACTCAGTCGAGATTTAATGTTAAATGTTGTCCAAAAGCAGAGCCACATCTTAAGGTTGGACACTACTTTCCAAGTTTTTGCAAGCACGTGTGGGTGAGCATGGTGAGCACTCCAAATCCCATGGGCAACATGAGAGTTTTTTTCAAATATATCTGCTAACAAAGAAGAGAAATACCTTAAGTTTGTAGGATACATCTCGATACTAAATGACTCCAGTTCCATATAAATGTGGTTGACTCCTATGTTATGGACCAGACCACACCCTCACAAAGTATGTTAAGAAGGCAGCCTAGACCCCAACTTTTTCTTATTTTAAAGGCAAATGCAATGTGCTGTGTTCCAGATGCAATTCAATTGGTCAAACTACTCAACGTTAAGCAAAGCATAATTTATTCAAACACTATTGTTAAAATACAACAAGAGGAACCTTGAATAACTTTACTTTATTGGAAAACTTAACAGAATAATAGATTATTTCACTACTAAACAGTAAATATTCAAATACAGTAACAGCCTGTTAACATACTCTTGGCAAAAAAGCAAATTTAGAAAACTGATTATATCACATGCAGTTTTCTAATTCAGGAGGAAAGAACATTAAAAGACATTTCTAAGAGAGAGTGTATAGCAGCTGGGAAAGATTCACTGCCTTCCAACCCTGCTGAGACCCCAGCAACAACTGCTGAAAGCAAATCTAAAAATTCTGGATTTGTGGGACCTTGACCACACCCACTCAGGCTGCTTCTATTGTTCTGACTTAAAACAAACACCAGTGCTCCACAAGTTGTTTATCTTCTCAGAGCCTGTGCTCCAATCTCTCTTTAAAAGAAACCAGGATAAAGCACATGTCTTACAGCAACAGCATCATGACATCTAACTGCCTTCTGAAATGACCTGCCAAAACCACACAGTTGTATCAAATTGCTACAAATCTGATAGAATGAGTGCACATTTTAAAATAAATTCACAGGATATGGGTGTCACTGGCTAGAACTGTATTTATTATCCATCCCAAATTGAGAGTCAACTATATTACTGTGGGTCTGGAGTCACATGTAGGCCAGATTGGGGAAGGATGGCAGATTTCCTTCCCTCGGTGTCAGTAGTGAACCAGATGGGTTCTTAAAAATAATTTCATGATTATCATTAGACTTTTAATTTTGAATTCCCAATTTTTGATGAATTTAAATTACAGGAGCTATTGGAAAAAAAACCCTGCTTTTGTGGATTAATATTTAGTGATAATACCACTAAGCCATCACTTTCTCCCCTTTTACAGCACAGACTGCTATATTGGTCATGACATGTAGCCACATCCTTAGAGCAGTGAGAAATGAGTGAGAAATGCCAACCTTTTCATCCACGTGCTCATCTGGAGAATTAGTAACTTAATTGTAAAAATAAAGGGTATCATATTAAGCCAGCCACAAGCCACTGACAATAAATATTTGGAATAGTTTAGTCACTTTGGTTTGCGACCTTGATCAATATTTAAAGTGTATATAGTGAAGCATGAGATTAGTAAAATATTTCCAATTAAAATCAATGACAAGTTTAATTTATAAATTGCTGGTTGGAGTTTGTTCAAGTGGAAACACTTGACAATTATTGTTGCAAGGCTGAAGGATAAATATTTCTATATATAGTAAAGGTGATTACAGTGCCTGTAAACAATTTGATTAATGCATTGATAATCATTACAGAGTTACAACAAGTCAAGCAAACATACACCACCGTGTTAGGTCCAGTTTCTGTTTACTGTATCAAGTACAAGGTATTTTATAAGCAGAATCCATAATCTGGGGCTTGTTCTGTGTCCCTCCAGTATCTGTGATAGACCATCCATTATTTCATCATCACAATCCCTTTCCCAGTCCTCTTGAACTTTTCAATTTCCCCTCCCCACTTGACCTACAAAAGTTCTCGAAATCTCTGCTTCTTTTCTATTCAGTGAATGTAGATGTTGTTGCTAACTGCTATTATAGAGTCATAGAGTGGGCAATATGGAAACAGACCATTCGGTCCAACTTGTCCATGCCTATCAGATATTTTAAATTAATCTAGTCCCATTTGCCAGCATTTTGCCCATATACCTCGAAACACCTTTTAAATGCTGTAATTGTACCAGCTTTCACCACTTCCTCTGACAGCTCATTCCATACATGCACCACCCTTTGCATAAAAAAGTTGCCCTTTAGGTCCCTTTTAAATCTTTCCCCTCTCACCCTAAAGCATGAGAGTTTTGGACTGATTTCGAAGCTCCTTGGATGCTGCCTGAACTGCTGTGCTCTTCCAGCACCACTAATCCAGAAAATGGGAAAAAGATCTTGTCTATTTGTCCTAGCCATGTCCTTCATGATTTTATAAACCTCTAAAAAGTCACCTCTCAGCGTCCGATGCTCCAGGGAAAATAGCCTCAGCCTATTCAGTCTCTCCCTATAGATCAAACCCTCTTGCCCTGGTAACATCCTCATAAATCTTTTCTGAACACTTTCAATTTTCCCAATATCCTTCCTAGAGCAGGGAGACCAGAATTGAATACAATGTTCTAAGAGTGGCCTAACCCAATCCCTGTACAGCCACCTCCCAACTCCTGTACTCAATGCATTGACCAATGAAGGCAAGCATACCAAATGCCTCTTCACTGCCCTGTCTACCTGGGACTTTAATATCCATTCTTTATTCTTCTCAAGAAGGTGATGTTGAGTTCCCTGCTTCTATGCAGATGACTGGCCTGTTTAGCCATTTTCAGAATCAGGGGCATCACTGTGGGTCTGGAGTCACGTGTAGGCCAGACCAGGGAAGGATAGCAGAATTCCTTCCCTGAAGACCAATAAAACCAGATGGATTTTTACAGCAATCCAGTGCTTTTATAATTTTCAATCCCAGATTTTTAATCCCAGATTTTATTTCACTGATTGAGTTTAATTCCCCCAGTTGTCATGAATTACAAATGGCTAGCATTCAAGTTCAGTTGGCTACAGGGAAGTTAGATGGGCTTTGGTCTTTATTCCAATAGGAATAGTGTATAAATATGGGAAGGTCCTGCTAAACTTAACAAGGATTTAGTCAGACCACACCGTGAATAGTGTGAACAGTTTCGGTCCCTTTGTCTACAGAGGGATATCCTGACATTTAAGGGAGTCTGCAGAAGGTTCACTAGGTTGATACCAGGCACAGAAAGATTTCTTTCAGGAGAGGTTGAGTAGACTGAGCCTGAACTCACTGGATTTTGGAATAATGAGAGATGACCTTGAAAAATACAAGATTCTTAGAGGATTTCACAGGGTGGATGTGGAATGGCTATTTCCCCTTGTGGGAAAGTCTAGGGCCTGAGAGCACAATCTCTGAGTAAGCCATTGTCCATTTAAGGCCATAAGATTAGATACAGGAGCAGAATTAGGCCACTTGACCCATTGACTCTCCTCCATTATTCCACCATGGCTGCTACATTTCTCAACCCCATTATCCTGCTCTGTCCACTTGAAAAATGATCTCTTTTCCCATCAAGAGCCTATGTATCTCTGTCTCAAATACTATGAACGACTTGGTGACATAGACCTCTATAGCAATGAGTTCCTCTGATTCCCCACCCTCTGGCTGAAACAATTCCTCCTCATCTCAGTTCTAAAAGGCTGTCCCTTCATTCTGAGGCTGTGCCCTCGGGTCCTAGTGTCTCCTACTCATGGAAACATTTTCTCCAAGCCCACTCTATACACACCTCTCAGTATTCGGTAAGATTCAATCAGGTTCCCCCTCATCCTTCTAAACACCATCAAGTAAAGACCCAGAATCCTTAACTGCTCCTCATATGACAAGCCCATGATTCCCCAGGATCATTCTCGTAAACCTCCTCTGGACCCCGTCCAAGGCCAGCACATCCTTCCTTCGATGCAGTGTGCCCAAATCTCCTCACAATATTACAAATGCAGTCTGACTAGAGCCTTATACAGCCTCAATAGTATATCCCTACTCTTGTATTCTCACCCTCTTGAAATGAATGATAACATTGCTCTTGCCTTCCCAACTGCATCTGAACCTATATGTTAGCCTTAAGGGAATCCTGACCTGGGACTCCTAAGTCCTTTTGTGCTTTAGAATCCACCATTCACAAAATAGTCTAGATCTCTATTCTTCTTCCTAAAGTGCATCACCTCACATTTTTCCCACATTGCATTCCATCTGCCACTTCTTTGCCCACTCTCTTAGCCTGTCCAAGTCTTTCTGCATCTTCCCCAGTTCCTTAGTGCACCTAGCCCTCTACCTGTCTTTTTGTCATCTGCAAACTTAGCAACAATGCCCTCAGTTCCTATGCACATATTAATGTACAAACTGGTTGGTTGTGGTCCCAACACTGAATTCTGCAGAATGCCATTAGTCACTGGCTGCCATCCTGAACAAGACCCCTTTATCCCCATTCTCTGCCTTCTGCCAGTCAGCCAATCCTCTATTCATGCCCTCACATTGCCCATAACATCATGGGCTCTTATCGTATTTAGCAGCTTCCTGTGCTGCGTCTTGCCAAAGGCCTTTGGGAAATCCAAACAGATCACATCCATTAGCTTTTCTAACTTGTCATTACCTCCTTAAAGAACTCTAACAGATTTGTCAGGCCTGAACTCCCCTTGATGAAACCATTCTAATTGTGCCCTATTATACTATGCACTTCCAAGTACTCGGCCATTTCATCCTTAATAACAGACTCTAAAATGTTACCAATGACTGAAATCAGGTTAACTAGCCCATCTTCTGTCTTCTGTCTCACTCTTTTCTTAAACAGAGGTAATAAGTTAGCCATTTTTCAGTCCTCTGGGATCCTCCCTAACTCCAGTGACTCCTGAAAGATCACCACCAATACTTCCACTATCTCCTTTGTTATTTTATTCAGAACTCTGAGGTGTAGTCCATCTGGTCTGGGTGATTTATTCATCTTCAAAGCTTTCAGCTTCCCCTTCACCTTCTCCTTAATGATGGCCACTACACTCACCTCTACTTCCTGACTCCATTGAAGTTCTGGTATGCTGCTGGTATCTTCCACTGTGAAAACTGATGCAAAGTATCTATTCAATTCCTTCACCATTTAGAACATGGAACATAGAATAGTGCAGTACAGTACAGGCTCTTCTGCCTACGATGTTGTGCCAAGCATTTATCTTAATCTAAGATCAACCTAACTGGCACAACCCTCAATTTACTGCCATCCTTGTGCTTGTCCAGCAGTCGCTTAAATGTCCCTAATGTCCCTGACTCTACTACCATCACTGGCAATGCATTCCACACACCATCACTCTCAGCATAAAGAACTTACCTCTGACATCTCCCTGAAACCTTCCTCCAATCACCTTAAAATTATCACCCCTCATGACAGCCATTTCTGCCCTGGGGAAAAGTCTCTGGCTATCTACTCTATCTATGCCTCTCATTACCTTGTACACCTCTAACAAGTCACCTCTCTTCCTTTTTCTCTCCTGTGTGAAAAGCCCCAGCTCACTCACCCTCTCTTCATAAGACCATCTCTCCAATCCAGGCATCATCCTGGTAAATCTTCACTGTACGCTCTCAAAAGCATCCACCTCCTTCCTGTAATGAGACAACCAGAACTGGTCACAATATTCCAAGTGTGGTCTAACCAGGATTTTAAATAGCTATAGCAAAACTTCGCAGCTCTTAAACTCAATCCCCCTGTTAATGAAAGCCAACACACCATACGCCTTCTTAACTTGGGTGACAACATTGAGGGATCTATATACATGGACCCCAAGATCCAACTGTTCCTCCACACTGCCAAGAATCCTGTCTTTAACGCTAAATTCAGCATTCAAATTTGACCTTCCAAAATGAATCATTTCACATTTATTTCTTTATTCCCCATTACAACATCTCCAGCCTCAATTTCCAATGCTTCAAAGTCCATTCTTTCTTACCTTTTGTATAACGAAACAAAAACAATCTTGCAATCTTCTTTTATATGACTAGCTAGCTTACCTTCATATTTTAATTTTCCCCCTCATTGCTTTTTTAGTTCTTCTATTAGTTTTCAAAGGTTTCCCAATCCTCTGGTTTCCCTTAATCTTCACCATATTGTATGCTTTTGCTTTTGTGTTCTCCCTGCCTTCCCTTGTCAGTCATTGTTGCCTCATCCTCCCCTTAGTATGTTTCTTTGTCCTTGGGATGAATTTCTGCTGTGCTTCCTGAATTGCCCTGAGAAATCCCTGCCATCGCTGCTCCACTGTCTTCCCTGCTCAGCTCCCTTTCTAATCAACTCTGGCCAGCTCCTCCCTTATGTTTTTGTAGTTACATTTACTCAGTTGTAATGAGAGAGTGGGACTGTATTGACTTTGTCATACTATAACATGCGGACAGTTTGGCATTCATATATTATTGTTATAAGAATAAAAGGAGGTCATTCATACACTCACATCTATTTTACTATTCAAATTAATGTTGTACCTCACCTCCAACTCCATGTTTGATTCAGATTTCATGATTGCCCAACTTAAACATGGACTTCAGTTGTTGACTCTCCAACTTTCATTGGAGGGTCCATCATCTTCTAAAGCAGGGTTTTAACATTTCCCTCATCTATTGTATGAGAAAGGTCTTCACAATCCCTCTTCAAAATAGCCAACCTGCAATGCTAAAGTTTAAGCTCCTCAGTGGAGGTTAGACCTTCCAGAGGGAGCTCTGTCTCTCTCTGTCTCTCTGTGTATTGTCACATCCTCAGGTTTGAGCTGTTCTGAGGTTTCAGGGTCAGGACTTCTGCCCTGTCCTTCAGAGAAATTGCTGCTTTACTCTTACTGTCTCTTCGGGTTATTTGATGGTTTCTTCCAACACTGATAGTCTTCCCTAGTCTCATGGAGAGGTACTTATGCTGTTGTACATAACACGATCTTTATAATGCATATCTCTCTTCCTTTTTTTTGCTTCTTCATCAACGTTCATGTCCCATCATGTTTACCATCTTACTATCAGAACCATTCTCAACACTGTCAGGGTTGGTTGAACTCAGTTAGCTGGATGGCTGGCTCACAATACAGAGTGACACCAACAATCTGGATTTGATTCCTGTACTGGCTGAGGTTATCATGAAGGAATCTCCTCCTCAACCTCTCTCCTCGCATAACCCTCAGGTTAAACCACCACGAGCTGTCTCTCTCTGAGAGAGTAGTCTATAATCTGCTAAGACTATAGTGACCTTGTATCTACCTGAGCATAATCTTTATCTTGAATACCTAAGTGATCAGTTCTTCCATTAAGGTTTTTTTTGGGTAGAACGCCTTCCTGGAGGGATCATGTTTTGCCATAGTAATGTCCTTATCTCTGAGACAGGAGGCACGAATTCAAGTCCTACCTGCTCTACAGGTGAGTGATAAGATCTCGAAACAGGTTGGTTAGAAAGTATCCACCCTGAGGAACTAGGGCACTTTGTTTGCAGCAGCAGTGTCCTTACGTCTGAGCCAGGAGGCTGCGGTTCAAAGTTCAACCTTCTCTCGAGGTATGTCTCTGAACAAGTTTATTAGAAACTATCTCTGTGCTGGCTTCTGCTGCTAGGTACTACTTATTAATTATTCATTGAGAGTTCTTATGGGGTAGTGGTAGTGTCCTTACCTAATAACCTGGGTTTAAGTCCCATCTGCTCCAGAGTATTTCACTATATTTCTGAACTCGTTGATGAGGAAATTGTTGAGAACTCTCTCTCTTCCTTTTTCTCAAGAGACAGAGCAAACTTGTATTGAAAGAAGATAGCTTGGAGGCGAGATTTGGAAGAGGGATTAACTATTTTCTTTATATTGTGTTCACAAATATATTTGACATTCCCGTCAAACTAAAATAGTTGGACGTGTTGTCCCAATTTAGTTATGCAACACTATACAAGGTTGTATGGTTGCTATACGCTACCGTGAACAGATGAGGCATGGAAAGAATATTGATATTCAAACAAAGGAAGGTGCAATTCTGTCCACAGATTTCCATCTCATTCCTAAATAAAACAAAGTGGTGACTTTAATTGAATCTGGTCACACTGAATGTTTTATGCAAAACACAAAACTGCAACGCAGAGCCCAATCAGGTACAGATTAAAACAAAACTCACACTGGGACTGGATTGTTACGAAAACAAACTTCCCTCATGAAATTTTCAAGGTTGCAAATCTCTCTGTAGTGCAAGAATTGAAATTGGATGTCAGTCCACCGCTGAATGGGGCAGGGATTTCTGTCAAGTGTTAGGTGGAAAAACAGAAAGATAATCAAGCACAGAGATTGTCAGGAAAATTGGTTCATTTTCATGTAATTTTACCACAATGCAACAGCACTTGTAATAAAAAATATACTTGAGGGAAATAATAGGAAAGCTGTCTTAATTTCTAATTCATAGTATGAAGCCAAACAATTGAACCTACTGGGAATGTTGGCTTGCACTAGCTTATTAATTTTGTTATTCGTGTGGCTCAAATCAGAGCTGGAGGATGAATTTATGATTGTTAAAGAGCATTAGAAAGTGTATTCCCTACTGCTTCCAAGTTATATTAGATCCATGATTCTCTGTAACAATTCCTCGCTCTCTATAAAACTCAAGTAACTGCAGAACTTGAGCACAGAGCCAGATCTGAAGAGATTCTGCTTCATCACCTCCAGACACCAGATTTTAATCATTGCTTTGCTCACATTGCTTTTTCAGAATTAACTCCATCTATCCTTTTTTTCACTACAGTAACAATGGACAAGTATTGACAGGAGAAAGTGAGGACTGCAGATGTTGGAGATCAGAGTTGACAGTGTAGTGCTGGAAAAGCCCAGCAGATCAGGCGGCAGCTGAGGAGCAGGACAATTGATGTTTTGGGCAAAAGCCCTTCATTATTCCTGATGAAGGGCTTTTGCCCGAAACGTTGATTTTCCTGCTCCTCAGATGTTGCCTGACTTGCTGTGTTTTTCCAACACCACACTCTCGACAAGTACTGACAGATTTGTTTTGAATTAAAATTTGTCCTGGATTGCCCATTCTGTAACATGGATTCAATGCAACGGGTTACATCTTTTTAGCTGCTCCACTCTGGTCTCAATGATACCTGACGCTGTGAAGTTAATAATCCTGTCATTTTAGTCAGAGGTGAATGTGAATTCTCTCTTCAGGTCAGGATGAGACCACACCTGGAGGGGAGCTTTCATGACATTGGTCTTGCTGTGATTTGACTGCTCTCCGGTCAAAGTCCTGAGACTGGGAGGTTCTATTGAAGTTATCTTGGCCATTTATTGCAGTGCAAATTGCACAGTCTGCAGTCACATCATAGAAATGGTTGTGGAATGGCTGGGGGGAGGTGAGTTGCTGGTGATGATATCTGCCTGGGAATATGATGGTGCTGTAACAAAAACAAAGCCTGCATTGCACAAAAATAAAAATCAGCCAGGGCTCAGGATGTTCTAGATTCAAGGTGTTCAGGAAAAACAGGCAAGGAAAGTAAAGCATTAATGATGATGAAGATTTTGTTCTGGGATTGGAGGATGTCATACAAGAGCATCCGAATTATCAGGTTATAACCAAGCAACATGGACTGCAGCGGTTCAAGGAGGCAGCTCACCACCACCTTCTCAAGGGCAACTAGGGACGGCTAATAAATGTAGGCCCAGCTATGTTTCACAATTGAATATAAAGAGTCGTTAAGAAGGCATACAGAACACTTGCCTTTATCAGTTCGGGCATAGTTTATAAGTGCAGGGAGGTCATGCTGCAGCTGTCCAGGACTTTGGCGAGGCCACAGCTGGAGTACTGTGTGCAGTTCTGGTCACTGCACTTTTGGAAGGATGAGATCGTATGGAGGGGGTGCAGAGGGGATCCACCAGGATGTTACCTGGGATGCAGCATTTGAGATGTGAAGAGAGGCTGGATAATCTCAGGCTGTTTTATTTCAAGCAGGAAAGGTTGAGGGGGCAGTTGAGTGAGGTGTATGAGATTATGAGGGACATGACGTGGAGGTGCCGGTGTTGGACTGGAGTAGGCAAAGTTAAAACTCACACAACACCAGGTTATAGGCCAACAGGTTTATTTGGAAGCACTAGCTTTCGAAGCGCTACTTAGTGACAACTACCTAAGCGAGAAGCAGTGCTTTGAAAGCTAGTTTTTCCAAATAAACCTGTTGGACTATAACCTGGTGCTGTGTGATTTTTGAGATTATGACAGACATGGACAGGGTGAATAGAAAGCAGCTGTTCCCCTTGGTTAAAGGATCAATAACAACTCCACTTTCAAGGTACTTTGAAACTGCTCCAAGGTCTCTTTGTTTGGCAACACTCCCCAGGATCTTACCATTAAGTGTTTAAGTCCTGTCCTGATTTGCCTTACCAAGATACAAATTTGACAAAATAATTTAGAGAGGGGTGAAGAAACTTAGGGGTAGTTATAACTATGGACTTTAATTATCCCAAGATAGATTGGATAGTGACAATTTAAAGGACTTTTTTAGATTAGATTAGATTACTTACAGTGTGGAAACAGGCCCTTCAGCCCAACAAGTCCACACTGCCCCGCCGAAGCGCAACCTACCCATACCCCTACATTTACCCCTTACCTAACACTACGGGCAATTTAGCATGGCCAATTCATCTAACCTGCGCATCTTTGGACTGTAGGAGGAAACTGGAGCACCCGGAGGAAACCCACGCAGACACGGGGAGAATGTGCAAACTCTACACAGTCAGTCGCCTGAGGCGGGAATTGAACCCGGGTCTCTGGCGCTGTGAGGCAGCAGTGCTAACCACTGTGCCACCGTGCCACCCTGACTTACAGCAAAGAGTTTCTCAAGGTTGTACAAGGGAATTTCCTGGGTCATACTCGATGGGCTGAATGCCCTAAATCTGCTCCAATATCATATGGTCTTATACATTTCCGATTGTTAGTGAATTAGGCTGGAAGGGTTAAAGAGGGAAACATCAGAAAACAGGCTTCAATTAATGAACCTTGTAGGAGACAAGCCTTTTGTATCCAAGAGAATAGTGTCAGCGGGAAACTGTAAACAGCTAGTACTGTTATCAATGTCATCAAAATATTCCAGAAAGACCTTGGAGGCAGAAGAGGTTTAGACTCAGAGTGGTAGCAGACACTGATAAGGGATGGGTCCATATAGTGCCAGACTAACTGATCTTTGATTAACCAGAACACCATAAGAAACTGGAACAGGAGTAGACTGCTCAGCCCTTCCTGCCTGCTCCACCGTTTAATAGGATCTTGGCTGACCTGGCATTCCCCACCTCCAGTTTCCTGCCTTTTCCTTATCTCTTGGTTCCATGACTGATCGAGGATCAAGGCGAAAGTGGGGACTGCAGATGCTATAGATTGGAATCGAGAGTGTAGTGCGGGAAAAGCACAGCAGGTCAGGCAGCATCTGAGGAGCAGGAGAATCAACATTTCAGGCAAAAGCCCTTCATCAGGAATCTATCTCAGCCTTCAATATGTACAGGGACTCTGCCCCCACTCTGTAGCAAGTTGTTCCAAAGACTCAGAACCCTCTGAGAGAAGGAATCTCTCCTCACCTCAATTTAAATTGATGCCCCTTTATTGAAACTCTGTCCTCCAGTCCTAGAGTCTCCCATGAGTGGAACCATCCTCTCATCATTGGCCCTGTCAAGACCCCTAAGTATCCTAACTGTTTCAATGAGATCACCTCTCATTCTTCGAAACTTCATTGAGTCCCAACCTGTTTAACCTTTGCTCATAAGGCAATCCTGCCATACTGGGGATCGTCCTAGTGCAACTGCTGTCAATGGCTTCCAATGAAATGAAATCTTCCTTAAATAAGGGGATCAATACTCCAGATATGGTCTCCCCAGCACCTTGTACAGTTTCAGTAAGACTTCCTTACTCTCATACTCCAACCTCCTTGAAAGACAGGCCAACATCCCATGAGCCTTCCTGATTACCTGTTGCCCCTGTGTATTAACTTTCTGTGTTTTGTGCACAAGTTTTCCCCAAGTCCCTTTGTGGTGCAGCTTTCTGCAGTTTCTCACCATTTAAATAAAACTGTTCTTTTGTTCTGTTTGCCAAAATGAATAGCTTTGTAAAGGAGAAGGCAGTGACCATATGAACCTCTGTTCTAGATGGATGGTGTCAGCAAATAGGGTGTGGCAGATTGAAATAGAATTTATTTTCAATTAATAAATCTAAGATGCAAGTTGAGCTGAAGATGATAATTATTGATTGTCATTAAGAGCCCATCTGGATGATAAAGAGGAGTGAAGAGGGAGGGAGTCTGTCATCCTTACATGGTCTGATTGGCTGACTTTGAAATGTGCTCTGAACTAGCCAAGCTGTTCAAGGGCAATTAGGGATGGGCAACAAATATTGACCTTTCCAACAAGGCCCATGTCCCCAGAAGGGGAAAAATAAAACCTTTTAGTTCCTGGACAGGGCTAACTTCTTGGGAGTAAAATAATAAATTTGTTTCCTGATTAGAAATGTGGGATCTTTTCATGTAGGTTTTTACTTGTCAAATGAGCTGAACTGTCAGAAGTGCAGCTGATTGGCCCTTTGAGTCTGCCATGGTCTCCTGCGCTCGATACTGCACAAGGAAATAGACAACTTTATAAGAACCAAAGAACAAAAGTGAAGTCCAGCACAGGAACAGGCCCTTCAGAATGCCAATCAACATGCCCAAACTAAACCAACAAAGACAAACCACCTGCCCTTATTCGGTCCATATCCCGATATTCCCTCCTGATTGATGCAACCGTCCAGATGCCTGTAAAATGGCACCAACGTGCCTGCTTCCACCATCTCTTCTGGCAGTGTGTTCCAGGCTCCTACCCCTCTCTGTGTGAAAAACATCCCTCAAGCATCTCCCTTAAACTTCACTCCCGCTCACCTTAAACCTGTGGCTCCTTGTAATTGAAGCTTCAAACTGGGAAAAAGCCTCTGAACTATCCACCCTGGCTATACCTCTGATAATTGTTTAGATCTCTACCAGGTCTCCCCTCAGCCACTGTTTTTCCAGTGAAAACAATCCTGGTCTTTTTAACCTCCCTCAGAGCCACTGCCCTTGAGACCAGGCAACATTCTGGTGAACCTTCTCTGCACTCTCTCCAAAGCTTCCACCTCCTCCTGTTAGTGTGGCGACCAAACCTGTACACTATACTCCAAACGTGGCCTAACAAGGGTTCTATATCACTGCAGTTTGCCGACTCTTGTACTCCATGCCCCATCCAATGAGGGCAAGCATACCAAATGCCTTCTTAATCATCTTGGCCACCTGTATTGCAACTTTTAGGGAACTGTGGAACTGGACGCCCAGATCCATCTGAATGTTCATGTTCGGAAAGTTTCTGTCACTTATCGTATAAACTGGAATGTCAGCCAACTGGGGTTAATAGGGTGATGCAACAAAGCAGAGGACTTCTTGCATCATCCAGTGGAATGTTGTGCGGCTTCCAGAAGGATGAAGCAATGCAGGCACAGGACATTAATTATTCTGAATGCCAAAAATCAAATTCCCGGCTGTAGTGTAAAAAGAAGAAGGGTTACTGGAACTTAAAACCTTAACTCTGTTTCTCTCTCCACAGATGCTGCTAGATCTGCTGAGTTTCTCCAGCACGTTCTGTTTGTTTGTTCCAGGAACATTGATTTTGGAGAAACAATATCGGTTGACAATGATTTTAGAGAGGCCAAAGGTTATATCGGTATGATTCTTCTTCAAGTCCCGAAGCTCAAGTATAACTGTGAGTATTTTAAGAATGGTAGAGAGAGTGAAGAGGACGATGGGTTTGTACCTGGACACTACTGTCCCTGCCTGCCATCTCTGAGTAGATGAAAAGAATCTTGCTATCTGTAAACTAGGAATGAACTCTGTCACATGCGCACCAGCCAGAAATGCAAGGCCTCAGTTGTTGAGATGTCAGGCCCAGAGCAATGAAAACAACCTGTGGGCTTGTCAGCTGTACTCCAACCTCCCAACTTCACAAATGATGCCCTGGAAAGACGGCACCTGAGAGGAGACCTGATAGATTGCTACAAGATTATGAAAGGCATAAATAGGGTGGGTTGTCAGATGCTTTTTCCCCAGGGTTGATGAAGTGGCATATATCAGGGTATTCACAAAAGCCACAACAGACAATGTGATGCAATGAACAATCTGTCACCCCAGGAATTGTACAAGGCCTTCGTGAGACCACACCTGGAGTATTGTGTGTGGCTTTGCTTTTCCTAACTGAGGAAGGATGTTCTGGTGATGGAGGGAATGCAGTGAGGGTTTACCAGACTGATTCCCAAGATAGCACAACTGACGTATTAAGAAAGATTGGATCATTTAGGATTACATCCATTGGAGTTAAGAAGAATGGAAGGGGGAGCGAGTTCCATAGAAACGTATAAAATTCTAACAGGAATAGACAGGGTAACTGCAGAAACTTCATAACCAGGAGTCATCCTAAGATATGGGCTGTGCCATTTAGTCCTGAGGTGAGTAGAAATGTCTTCACCCAGAGCATGGTGAGCCTGTGGAATTCTCTGCCACTGTTTTCAAGAAGGAGTTAGATATTAGTTCTTAGGGCTGAAAGGATCAAGGGGAGAATACAGGAAGAGGTTACTGAGTTGGATGATCACCCATGATCAAATTGAATATTTGAAGGGCCAAATAAACATAGTGGTTACAAGAGCAGGTCACAGGCTTAGGAAAATGGTGGTGAGTAACTCACCTCCTGACTCCCCAAAGCCTGTCCAAGATCAACAAGGCACAAGTCAGGAGTGTGATGGAATACTCCCCACTTGCCTGGACGGGTGCACCATCTAGGACAAACCATCCTGCTTGATTGGCACCATTTGTTTATCTCCACCGCTGACATTCAGTAACAGCAGTGTGAAATATCCACAAACGCACTGCAAAAATTCACCAAAGATCCTCAGACAACACCTTCCAAACCCACAACCACTTCCATCTTGAAGGATAATGGCAGCAGATACATGGAAACACCACCATCTGCAAGTTCCCCTCCAGGCTACAAGAATGTGTTTTGGGGCTACTGCTGTTTGTCATTTTTATAAATCACCTAGATGAGGGCGTAGAAGGATGGGTTGGTAAATTTATGAATGACACTAAGATTGCTGGGGTTGTGGATAGGATGTTGCAGGTTACAGAGTGATATAGATAAGCTGCAGAGCTGGGCTGAGAGGTGGCAAATGCAGTGGAAAAGTATGAGGTGATTCACTTTGGAAGGAGTAACAGAAATAAAGATTATTGGGCTAATGATGAGCAGAGAGATCTCAGTATTTAGGTACATAGATTCTTGAAAGTTGCCACCCAGGTAGATAGAGTTGTTAAGAAGGCATGAGGTGTGTTCGCTTTTATTGGTACAGGGACTGAGTTTTGGAGCCATGAAGTCATGTTGCAGTTGTACAAAATTCTGGTGCAGCCACACTTGGAGTATTGCATACAGTTCTGGTCACTGCATTATAGGAAGGATGTGGAAGCATTGGAAAGGGTGCAGAGGAGATTTACCAAGATGTTGTCTGGTATGGAGGAAATGTCTTACAAGGAAAGGCTAAGGGACTTAAGGCTGTTTTCATTGGAGAGGTTGAGAAGTGACTTAATTGAAACATATAAGATAATCAGAGGGTTAAATCTGGTGGACAGTGAGATGTTTTTTCTTGGATGGTGATGGTTAGCATGAGAGGACATAGCTTTAAATGGAGTGATAGATATAAGACAGATGTCAGAGGTAGTTTCTTTATTCAGCGATTAGTAGGGGTGTAGAACACACTGCCTGCAACAGTAGTAGACTCACCAACTTTAAGGGCATCTAGATTGTCATTGGATAAACATATGGATGATAATGGATTGGTGTAGGAAAGATGGGCTTCAGATTGGTTCCACAGGTCGGCACAAATCATGTGCTGTAATGTTCTTTATGTTCTATGTAAGCCAATCACCATCCTGACTTGGAAATATATTGCCATTCCTTCAGTGTCACTGGTTCAAAGTCCTGGAACTTTCTCCCTAAGGACATTATGGGTCCACCTACAACACATGGTCTGGTATGGTTCAAGAAGTAGCTCACCCTCACTTTCTCAAGGGGCAACTCGGGATGGGCTATAAATGCTGGCCCAGCCAGTGAATCACACATTCAGGAGTGAATTCAAAAGTATGTGTTTTCCCTCTGAGTGGCTACATCATGTGCTGTTATTCTCAATCAATAGTAGGACACTTGGAAGCTCAGGAGGAACAGAGCTATCTTGGATTGCTTATCCACAAATCCTTGAAAGGAGCTGGGCCAGTTAACTGGTTAGTTCGGAAGGCATGCTTTTATCCAGATTGACATAGATTACAAGAGCAGTTATGTTGAAGTTGTTCAGAACTTTGGTCAGGCCACAGCTGGAGTATTGTGTGCAGTTCCAGTCTCTGCATTATAGGAAAGATGTGATTACACTGGAGGGGGTGCAGAGGGGATGTTGCCTTGGATGGAGCATTTCAGCAATGAAGAGAGGCTGGATAAGCTCAGGTAGTTTTCTTTGGAGTAAAGAAGGCTGAAGTGTATAAGATTATGAGGGGCATATACAGGGTGAATACAAAGCAGATGTTCCCCTTACTTGAAGGGTCAATGAGAAGAGACCATAATTTTCAGGTGAAAGACAGGATGCTTGGAGGAAATTTGAAGTAAACTGTTTTCACCCAGAGGGTGTTTGGGCTCTGGAATGTGCTGCCTGGGAAGGGAATTAAGGCAGAAAACCATGTAAACTTCAGAAAAGTACTTGGATGATCACTTGTGGTGTCCTAACATTCAGGCCTATGGGCAAGTGCGGGAAGGTTGGAAAAGTATAGATTTAAAACTTTTTATTTGTCAGTACAGACTCAATGGGCTGAATGGTCTCTGTACTCTATGATTCCATGATTCTGCAGCTCCCCCAGCAGAGGAAATAATCCCTCTCTTGTTTTGCACTGTTGAATGCCATACCTGCCAGCGGTATCTGCAGGTATTCAATTTACAACAGATTCAAAATGTCAGCTGCCAAATGCGAACATTTACTTGGGTTTCTGATAGACTTGAAACCAATGGAAAGAAGTGACCTTGAGTGCCCAGTGTTCACTTCTATTTACCCATTGGCTGTGTGCTGTCAGCCATCCCTTAAATCACACTGCTTCAGTTCCTCGATTGACTTCAGAAAAGATGTTGAAATGCTCACTTTACTTAGCGAATGACATTTATTCTTGTTAATTGCCTCATCAGGACCTCAATCTAGATGTAAACTTGAAATAACTCTGAGTCATTTCTGGTGACATTTTATGTATTTTTAATCTTACAGTTTCACTCCACACACCTTATTGGAATATTTTTAAGCTGTAATTTTGACAGCATTATCAATCACAAGAGCAGGCAATGTCTGATGTAGTTTTCTCTTCATGGAGGTGAAGGTGATTGGCAATGACAATTGGATATGGCACTTTGAATGTATACCAGAACACACAAAGTCTGAGTAAGGCGAGGCCATTTGCCCCCTCAAACTTCTTCTGACACCCGACTGACATAATTGGGGACTCAATTCCACTTCTCTCCTGCTGCCTTATGATCCTTGGCTCCCTTGATGATCAGAAATCCCAGACCTCAGCTCACGGGAAACTCAATGCTGCAGCACCCACTGCTTTCTTGGGGAAGAGAATTCCACTGACTCACAACCATCTGAGAGAAAATAAACCTACCTCGTCTTTATTTAAAGTGGGAATCCCTTATTTTTAAGTTGTGTGCCTTAGCGCTAACATTTTCCTCTGGAGGAAACATAGTCCAATCATTCACACTATCAAAAGTCTTCTCAACCACGCACACTGTCATTTTCTGTCTCTCTCACTCTCTCAAACGTTCACTCTCTCTCACTCCCTTTCTCAGTCTCTCTCACTCTCCTTCTCTCATGGTCCCTCGCACTCTCACTCTCTTTCACTGTCTCTCACTCTCTCTCAATCTCTCTCACACTCCCTCACCCTCTCACTCGTTCTCTTTCTCTCTCTTTCTCTCACTTTTTCATTCTTTCTCACTCTGTCTCTCAATCTCTGCCATAAACTGAAAAGGTGGGAAATGTTGTGTCCACAGTCTTGTATCTGAGAGAATTTTGTCAAATGGGTGGTATTTAACTAATGGAGAGTAAGAATTTATCATTTGTTTTTTTTCTGCCATTGTTTTTGAATTATCAGTATTCAATAAATAGATGTTTTCTTGTTAAGTACAAAAATGATTGAGTGAGGTTTGACTCCCAGCACACTACCTCAGAGAATCACAACAGTACACTTGGACACCCAGGTCCCTCCGTAACATCGAATTCTACTGACCCTCTTGTAAAGCATTTTAACATAATGTGGAGACCTGAAAATGGAAAACACAATCAATCACGGTATAGACCCTGCCTATGGAGGTCATTGGATGGTAGGACCGTGAAATATGAGGAAAGAGAAGAGAAGAATCCTCATTGAAGACATCATTGACAATGTTCACAAATTTCAATGTTCATAACCGACCGACTCCCACAGCTACCTAGATTACACCTCCTCCCACCCTGCCCCCTGTAAAAACGCCATATTCCCAATTCCTTCGTCGCCGCTGATCTGCTCCCAGGAGGACCAATTCCAATACCGAACAACCCAGATGGCCTCCTTCTTCAAAGACCACAATTTCCCCCCAGACGTGGTTGACAATGCTCTCCACCGCATCTCCTCCACTTCCCGCTCCTCCGCCCTTGAACCCCGCCCCTCCAATCGCTACCAGGACAGAACCCCACTGGTCCTCATCTACCAAACCACCAAACTCCAGATACGTCATATCATCTTTCGTCATTTCCGCCACCTCCAAACAGACCCCACCGCCAAGGATATATTTCCCTCCCCACCCCTATCAGCGTTCCGG
>NC_057723.1:2534954-2606687 GCF_004010195.1 Chiloscyllium plagiosum
GATTTCTCCAGCTTTCTCATTTCCCCTCCCCCCCCCCTTTCTCAGTCCCAACCCTCAGACTCAGCACCACCTTCTTGACCTGCAATATTCTTCCCGACCTCTCCGCCCCCACCCCCTCTCCAGTCTATCACCCTCACCCTAACCTCCTTCCACCTATCGCATTCCCATCATCCCTCCCCCAAGTACCTCCTCTCTACCTTTTATCTTAGCCTGCTTGGCACACCCTCCTCATTCCTGAAGAAGGGCTTATAAGCGAAACATCGATTCTCCTGCTCATTGGATGCTGCCTGACCTGCTGCGCTTTTCCAGCAACACATTTTTCAGCAATTTTAATAAATTGCTGTGATAAAACAAACATACTTTTAACTGAACAAGGAAGCTTTTAGGAGCAATTTACTGTGAATCCTGGAATCTGTACTGGAAACAGAATATGCTGGAGATCACAGCGGGTCAGATGGTACTTATGCAGAGAAGAGCAAGTTAACATTTTGAGTCGTGATAACTCTTCATCAGAGCGAAGCGAAGTGTGGAGAGAACAACATTTGTGGAATAATAGGGGTGCCGAGGTCAGAGTGCTGGTGGAGAAAAGATGTTGATAGTTCAGATTAAGTGATCGAAATGTGAGAATGGCAGACCAATGGTGTGTTTAATTGCCAGATTGGAAAGAGCCAATAGTCCCACTGGGGTGGGGGCAGACAAAGGGCATAGTGACTGAGAAAGTAGCAAGTAAGGCCTAAAGAAAGAGAATCAACAGGAATTGGTTCACACTTTGAAGGTGTTGTACTCAATATTGAACACAAAAGGATGTAAAGGACATTATCATATCATTAAGGTCATAAGACCATAATGCAAAGGAGCAGAAATTAGGCCATTCAGCCCATCAAGTCTGTTCCACCATTCAATCATGGCTGATAGGTTTTTCTATTCCATTTTCCCGCTTTCTCTCCATAACCTTTAATCCCCTTGGCAATCAAAAACTCATCCATCTCTGTCTTAAACATACTCAATGACTTGACCTCCACAGCCATTTGTGGCGCGATGGAAAATAATACATAACCCAACACCAAACTGTTCCCACAGGCTAAAGGCTTCCCAGGAAATGTTCAAACAGCTTTCTTCCTGCTTTATCAAAGTACACTGTGGCAAACAAAGAAATACCCTTTTCAAAATAAAGAAAAACAGTGCAAATGTCACAAATCTGAAATAAAAACAGCAAGTGTTAGAAAACTCAGCAGATCAGCCAGCATCTGTGGAGAGAGAAACAGAGTTAATGCTTTGAGTCCAGCAAGACTTTCCTTCAGAAATCTGAAGATTCATATTGAATTCAAAATGATAATAATTCTCTTTCCTTTTCTACAGACACTGTCAGTTCTGCAAAGAAACATCCCTTCATTGCTGAGTTGTACCTCCGGTCTGCTGTTGAAAGCAAGAAATGACCAACTCTTAGTTCTTACAAAGTAATGATGATCCAAATTAGTCAATGGAGAAAAGTTGGAAAAGTGTCCAAAGTCAGACCCTACGAAGACTGTAATTGGAGGAAAGTGACCTTCAGGAATGGTACAGCAGAATAACCATCTAAGAACAAGCTCCTGTCCAAGGATTTATCATGGAAATACATTTAAGTTCTTGACTAGATGATTTATTTTCCAAACAAAGGATTGTGATTTGCATAAACAGCTGTTTCTTCTCCTCTGTTGGTGATGTATGTATTAAAGTGACACTGAGCCAACACCACAAGACTCAATAACTTTCTCAAGAATGGAATAATTTTGCTGACATGTAATGACTTTCTTTGAAGATGACCACCTTGTCATCTTGCAGTAATACAGCCCCATACCAATGCAGCTGGCATTATGAGACAGTCTGATCTTGTAATTGCATGCTCATGGCTTAGCATGGCGAGAGCTGATGCAGTTGTCAGCACAGCTTGCAAGCTTTCAAAGATATATTGACAGCTTTCAAATTTACTGCATTTCTTCACCAAATGTACTAATGATGCAATGGCAGTGATGAGGTTTGAAATAAATCTGTGATAAAGAAGGCTTTTGATGCCAAGTCATTTAGTGTCTTTAAGACAGAAACAGATAGGTTCAAGATAAGTAAAGACATCAAGGGGTACAGGGAGAAGACAGGGCACTAGAACTCAGAAACACATCAGTCATGATCAAATAGTGGAGCAGACTCAATGGGCTGAATGGTTTTAATTCCATTCCAATATATTATGGTCACTCATGCCAATGTAATGCAAACTTTTTCATGTTTTGTCCTGGACAGAGGAAAGTCCAAAATTCCCTTCACATCTGTTGGTGCTACTTGGCCTGTCCCACAGTATGGCCTATGCTGGGAAAATTCACTCTTAACCCATTGGGTAACCAGTTGGCTTTTGGAACTGATCGAACAGTTCCAAAATGATATAAATGATCTTCCCAGGCTTGGCTCAAAGCAACCAAATCATTGATATGAGTATACAGTTATATAGTGCTTCAATTACTTTATTGGTTAATCATTACTAGTGTGTTTTTTTACTCCAAAAAGCATGTCTTTACATTGATAAATTCCATCCAATGTTACAAAAGTCAATATTTATTTGATTCTAACAGTGAATAGAACTTGTCAATATCCTTTTAGCAAGTCAATTTTTTTCAATAAATCATCCATATCTACCTCCTTCAATACCATCCTCCAATCTTGGAATTGGATATGAATCAACTTTTGTTCCAAAATTGCCTTTGTATTTCAGCATCATCACAATAAGTGAGCAGTAGCTGCTATAGCTTGGGTCAACAATGTCATTGTACATCATGAACTTAATCTCGCTTTCACTCAAGATAATCTCTCTGCATTGAGTTTGTAAAGAATTTATTTATAGGTAATGTTTCCCATGGATTAATATCATGAAAAGCAAAATGATATTTTCTGGTTAATTCTCACAATTTTGGTTCATAATTCTGTAATACCTTCAATAGTCACTTCAATACCTTTTTGGAAAAAAAGACATGATACTATCTAACCTACACAGCACTTCACATCTCATCAGCCCTGATGAAGAGTCTCTAGACTCAAAACATTTGCTTGCTCTCTCTCCATGGATGCTGCCTGACAGTCTGTGATCTCCAGCATTTGTTGTTTGCAGTACAGATCCCAGCATCTGCAGTAATTTGCTCCTAACTTCTAAAGCACCTTCACTTTATCCAATCTGTTGCTATAGAGTCAACTTTTGAGTTTTCAATTTCTAATTCAGTTTCTAGTTGTTCTGATTTTTCTGTTTCATGTTCTTCTTCCCTGCTGTAATTAGACTTCTCTCCTGATGATTATTTCTGTCATAATCTCTTTCCATCATGTTGGCATGACACACCCACTGATGCTTCCTCCTGTCTCATTATTTAACTTACAACGTTGAGTTTCTTTTTGATTTGATAAGGTCCAGTGAACGTTATTTTTAATGGTTCCCGAGAGACAGGTGACTGTGCTAACATCTTGTCTGCACCAACATAATTTCAAACTTTGGCCTCATTATCTGATTAGTTTTAATTGTTTGGTGAGCGTCCTTAAAATGCTTTTTTAGCAAGATCACATTTTGTTTTTAATGTTTATTTGTGGGATGTGGGTGTCACAGGCTGGGCCAGCATTTATGGCACATCACTAGATGTCCCTTGAGAATGTGGGGGTGAGCAGACGTATTGAACCACTCCAGTAGGTTGACCCATAAAGCTCTCAGGGAGGGAATTCCAGGATTTTGATCTGTTTGCTTTTGGTCAATTTCTCTCTAAAACTCAAAACATAGATTGGAAGGGTAGTCTTTGAGCTTTGGTTAATTAAATTTACTTTTGTCAATTTACTATTCCTGTCAGCTCATATATATTTGGACTCTTTGGGACTGAAACCTCTGGCATCATGAAGCCCATCGCAAATGGCACACATTTATGAAGAAGTTCCTTATTTGAATCACTTGGTCATTCTTGACAATAAACTTTAATCATGATCTTCAAAGTTTGATGCCATTTTTCTGATGCAGCTTGAGCTTACGGGTGGCAAGCAAAAGATGTAAATTGTGTTATTCTCAAATTAGTTCTCACTTCTTTCAGCATTTGCAACATCAAATTTGAAGCTTGGCCTGATTGGCTGTTCCTGGTGATTGGAGGCAAAGATTCTCTCCCAACATTCAGGGCCGGAGGGGGCTGCAGTGATGGGAAGGCCCTTCCAGTGATTGGGGGCGACAGCCACAGCCGCAGCAAGACAATGGCTCCCCCCAGTGATCAACATGAGACAACAGGCCAACCTAGACCTCCAGGCCTGGCTAAATCCGAGTGCCTGCATCAGGTCGTCCGAATACCTTGTGTAGATAAAGCTTTTGACTTTAACATCTGGATGTTCCTCTGCTGTTTTTGTTTTAAATATTGGTTTTGTAACCAAATTTGGCACCAGAGAATGTGGACTTTGCACACTTTTCACTGTGCATGTGTATCCCTGTACTTGAGTACACATGATAGTAAAAACTAATTCTAATTCTGATTGTATTTCTTTGAATCATCAATATCATGCAAAACATTGTGCTGAAAATTCACGAAATTATTGTTATAGCATTGAAGAAGGTCATTTGGCCCATCATGTCTACCCTGGTTCTATTACCTGGTGCCAATCTCCCACATTTTTCCTGTATCCATGTACACTGTTCCTATCCAAATAACCATCCAGCTCCCTCTTGAATGCCTCAACTAAACCAGCCTCCTCCACATTTCCAGATAATGTATTCCGTACTGTTAGTATTCATGATATGAAGAAGGTTTCTCTCACAGCACTCTTGTTTTGTTTTCACATCTCTTTAAATCTATAGTCTTTAATTTTTGTTCCTTTTACAAGTGGAAGCACTTCCCTGTATTTATTGTGTCCAGTCTGCTCATGATTTTGAAACCCTTAATTAGATCTTCTCTCAGCCATCTCTCCAAGGGGAATAGTCCCAACTTCATCAATCTATCCTCAGAACCAAAGTGTCTCAATTCTGGATCCATTCTTGTAAATCATTTCTACATTCTCTCCAATGTATTCACATCTTCTCAATAATGGCAGCCACAACTGTATACAATACTCCTGCTGAGGCCTGCTGAGGCCTGTGTAATTGCAACATCATTTCCTTGCTCTTGTATTCAATGCCCCCTATTAATAAAGCCAAAAATATTGTGGCCTTTGTGAACTGCTCTCTCTGCCTATCATACCATTTTCAGTGATCTGTGCACAGCTCCACACCACATGTTCTAGAGCTGCCCAGTGATCATTGTGCTATGAATAAGGTTAATTCATTATCACATGGTGAAGGCACCCTGGGTAGCAGTGACTATAAATTGATTGAATTTGCATTCAGTTTGAGCAAGAGAAGAATCGCTCCAATCTCAGTATTTTGAACTTGAATGAGGGCATTTTTTTTTAAATTCACTTGTGAGACCTGGTGGTTGTGGCTGGCCAGCAATTGTTGCACATCCCTAGCTGCCCTTGAGCAGAGTGGCTTGCTAGGCCTTTTCAGAGGGCAGTTGAAAGTCAACCGCATTGCTGTGGTTCTGGAGGAGAGAGTGAGGTCTGCAGATGCTGGAGATCAGAGCTGAAAATGTGTTGCTAGAAAAGCGCAGTAGTCAGGCAGCATCCAGGGAACAGGAGAATCGACGTTTCGGGCATAAGCCCTTCTTCAGGAAGGGCTGGAGTCACATGTAGGCCAGACGAGGTAAGGATGGCAGTTTCCTTCTCTGAAGGACATTAGTGAACCAGATGAGTTTTTATTTTCTGAAAATCAGCAGATTCTTAACGACAGATTATTTTTTACTAAATTAAAATTCCCTCACCTGCCAAGGTGGGATTCAAACCCAGGTCCCCACAACATGAACTGAGTTTCTGGATTAATAGTCGAGGCATAACACCACTTAGCCATTGCCTCCCTATTAGGAGGGTATGTAAGCAGAGTTAGCTACAATGAAATGCCAAATAAAGCTATGGGATAGATCAATGGGAACACAATAGCAGATGTTTAAGAGGATATTTCAGGATACATAGAAAAGGTACAGTTAATGAAAAAGAAAAATTCCAAGGGATGGACCCACTATCTATGGTTAACTACGTCTTGGTTAACTTACGTCTGTGGTCAGCAAAGTTTTGGAAATAATTCTGAGGGATAGGCTTTATGATTATTTGGCAAAGCATAGTGTGATTAAAGGCAGTCAGCATGGTTTTGTGAGGGGCAGGTCATACCTCACAAATCTTATTGAGTTCTTTGAGGAGGTGTCAAGACAGGTCAATGATGGTTAAGCAGTGGATGTGATGTATATGGACTTCAGCAAGGCATTTGATAGAGTTCCCCATGGTAGGCTCATTCATAAAGTCAGGAAGTATGGGATACAGTGAGATTTGGCTATCTGGATTCAGAATTGGCTGGCTGACAGAAGGCAGAGAGTGGTTGCAGATGGAAAATATTCTGCCTGGAGGACAGTGTTGAGTGGGGTCCTGCAGGGTTCTGTTCTTGGGCCTCTGCTCTTTGTGGTTTTTATAAATGACTTAGATGAGGAGGTTGAGGGTGGGTTAGTAAATTTGCAGATGACACAAAAGTTGGAGGAGCCGTCGATAGTATCATGGGCTACTGCAGGCTGCAGCGTGACATATACAGGATGTAGAGCTGGGCTGAGAAATGGCAGATGGAGTTCAACCTGGATAAATGCGAAGTGATGCATTTTGGAAGGTTGAACTCGAATGCTGATTATAAGATTAAAGACAGAATTCTTGGCAGTGTGGAGGGACAGGGCAATCTGGGTGTGCAAGTACACAGATCCCTCAAAGTTGCCACCCAAGTGGATAGGGTTGTTAAGAAAGTATATGGTGTTTTGGCTTTCATTAACAGGGGGATCGAGTTTAAGAGCCGCGAGGTTTTGCTGCAGCTCTACAAGTCCCTGGTGAGACCACACTTGGAATATTTTGTCCAGTTCTTGTCACCCTACTATAGGAAAGATGTGAAGGCTTTGGAGAGTGGGCAGAGAAGGTTTACCAGGATGCTGCTTGGACTGGAGGGCTTGTCTTATGAAGAAAGGTTGAATAAGCTTGGACTTTTCTCTCTGGAGAGAAGGAGGAAGAGAGGTGACCTGATCGAGGTATACAAAATAATGAGTGGAATAGAGTCAATAGCCAGAGACATTTCCGCAGGGCAGGATTGCCTGGTACGAGGAGTCATCGTTTAAGAGATTAGGAGGAAAGTATAAGGGAGACGTCAGAAATAGGTTTTATCTAGAGAGTTGTGAATGCATGGAATGCGTTGCCAGCTGTGGTGGTGGAAGCAGAGTCATTGGGGACATTTAAGTGACTGCTGGACATGCACATGGATAGCAGTGAGTTGAGGGGTGCGTAGGTTAAGTTACTATATTTTAAATTAGGATTAAATCTTGGCACAACATCGTGGGCCAAAGGGCCTGTTCTATGCTGTACTTTTCTACGTTCTATGTTCTATATTAATCATAGCATCAAACTTAAATGAAAATAAATATATAACTGCACAAAAATGAGCAGTAGGTTTGATAATTGGATGAAATATATAAAAATATGAATAGCAAAGTTTAACTTAATCATTAAGGAGATAATAAGTAGAATATGAGAGCAGGCTAACTCAAAATTTAAAAAGAAAATTATGAGTTTGTATTGATAGTTAAGAAGAAAGGAGATAACAAAGTAATGATTGGTTTGAATAGACATTGAGTCTGTACAATTAATAATGGAAAATAAGAAGCTGGCAGATGAATATAAGAAGCAGGCATTTTATAACCATCTTCACTGTGGAAAATACAAGCAACATCTGAGGAAGAGCTCGTAACCTGGAAACAGAGAACACAGGAAATTACACTCAGTGGTTTGGTAGTTAAGAATTTGAGAATCACTGAAAAAAGAATCACTTTTTCTCTTGCATTCATTAAGATAATTCTCAAGAATATAAATTCAAGGGGGAAATCAGCATTTATACTGCATGAGAGGAAACTGCGGATTAATTGACAGGAGGATTGTGATTGGTTGATTGACAGTCAAAAATCAGCTTTTTCTTTGAACTTTTACATCAAGCAAGTTGACTCCAATTTGTCAGAGTATTTCAACAAACTATGAACAAAGGAATGAGCTGTAAGCGAACCTTCACTAGTCAGAATGGGGATTCATACAGTTTTACAGGCTACAAGGATGGGGGGATCTATTTGAAACTTACAGAATACTGAATGGCCTGGACAGAGTGGATGTTGGGAAGATGTTTCCATTAGTAGGAGAGACTAAGACCCGAGGGCACAGCCTTAGAGTAAAGGGAAGACCTCTTAGAATGGAGATAAAGAAAATCTTCTTCAGTCAGTGAATTTATGGAATTCATTGCCACAGAAGGCTGTAGAGACCAGGTATTGGGTGTATTTAAGACAGAGATAGATAGGCTCTTGAGTATCAAGGGGATCATGGGTTACAGGGAGAAAACAGGAGAATGAGGTTGAGAAACTTATCAGCCATGATTGAATGGCAGGGCAGACTCGATGGGCTGAATGGCCCTTTTTCTGCTCCTATATCTTATGTCTTAACTACAACCTTATAAATAGGCCCCAAGCCACTGGCTCTCTGTGTAGATTTAACACTGATGTGAGAAACATTAATGCCATCTTTGTGTGATTCTGTTGAGATGAAACAGGTTTAGTGCATGTATCTGCTTTCTTCCATCTGTAAGCAAACAGGGCACTGTGTATTGAGATATGTGCACACAAGTGCACTCAGCCCAGTGCTCACAGATATTTTCAGTTGGATTCGAAAAGAAGCTTTTCTTCAATGGAATAGAACCTATTGCTTGCATATTTCTAGTTTGCTGATGATATAGCTTAGAACATAGAACACAGAACATTCCAGCGCAGTACAAGCCCTTCAGCCCTCGATGTTGCACTGACCTGTGAAACCAATCTGAAGCCTACACTACACTAACTGACACTATTCCATTCTTGTCCATATGTTTATCCAATGACCATTTAAATGCCCTTAATGTTGGTGAGTCTACTACCGTTGCAGACAGTGTGTTCCACGCCCTTGCTACTTTCTGAGTAAGGAAACTACCTCTGATCACCCCTCAATTTCAAGCTATGTCCCCTCATGCCAGCCATCGCCATCCAAGGAAAAAGGTTCTCACTGTCCAACCAATCTAATCCTCTGATTATCTTAAACGTCTCAATTAATTCACCTCTCAAACTTCTCTCTAACAAAAGCAGCCTCAAGTCCCTCAGCCTTTCCTCATAAGACCTTCCCTCCATACCAGGCAACATCCTAATAAATCTCCTCTGAACCCTTTCCAGCGTTTTTACTTCCTTCCAAGGATGTGAATATGTTTGCTACATTTGAATCAGCAGCTGATTCTTAAGATTTACTCTCAGAAACATGGAAACATGGAAAACAGGGACAGGAGCAGGCCATTCAGCCCCTTGAGCCTGCACCACCATTCAATCTGATCAAGGCTGATCATGTAATCTCAGCGTCCCGCTCCCACTTTCTCTCCACACCCTTTGATCCCTTTAGCTACAAGAACCACATCCAGCTCCCTCTTGAATCTATCGAATGAACTGGCCGTAGCAGCTTCTTGTGGGAGAGAATTCCACAGGTTCACAACTCTGAGTGAAAAAAAATCTTCCTCATCTCAATCCCAAATTGTTTACCTTTTATTCTTAGACTGTGACCCCCAGTTGTAGATTTCCCCAACATTGGGTACAATAGTACTCCATGCTACTTTCTCCCCACCCCCACCCTCCTCTCATTTTTCTCTCCATCCTGCAGGCACTCTGCCTCTATTCCTGATGAAGGGCCTTTGTCCGAAACGTCGATTTTCCTGCTCCTCGGATGCTGTCTGAACTGCTGTGCTTTTCCAGCACCACTCTAATCTAGACTCTGGTTTCCAGCATCTGCAGTCCTTGTTTTTACCTTCCTCCCCAACATCGGGAACATTCTTCCCGCATCTATCCGTCCATTCCCATCAAGATTGTACATATTTCCATGAGATTCCCTCCACATTCTTCTAAATTCCAGCGAGTACAAGCCCAATCAATCCAGTCTTTCCTCATATGTTAATCCAATCAGTCTGGTGAACCTTCGCTGGGCTCTCTCAGTAGCAAGAACATCCTTCCTCAGACTAGGAGACCAAAACTGCACACAATACTCAAGGTGTGGCCTCACTAAGGCCCTGTATAACTGCAGTAAGTCATCCTTACTCTGATACTCGAATCCTCTCACTATGAAGGCCAGCGTGCCATTAGCTCTCCTCACTGCAAGCTGCACCTGCACCCAACCTTCAGTGACTGTTCCACCATGACACCCAGGTCTCTCTGCACCTCACCTTTTCCTAAACTGCCATCATTCACATAATAGTCTACCTTCCTGTTTTTTCACCAAAGTGGATAACTTCACATTTATCCACATTATATTGCATTTGCCAAGTAGTTGCCCACTCAGCCAGTCTGTCCAAGTCACCCTCCAGCCTCTTAGCATCCTCCTCATAGCACACTTTTACACGTCTTTACGGGTTCCATACTGCACTCATAATTAGATTTGAAATGGAATATTCAAATGCGCTCCCTTTCCTTGATGTCCCAGATAATAAAATTAACCAGATGTTCCCCAGTATTATCTACTACAAACCTGCCTTCATTGGTCAGTGTTCACTTTGGGATTCCTCCTGTTCCTTGATCTATAACATTTTTCTAATTTGCAAGCTTCTAAATAGGATGTAAGCCACTAGTTTAGCATGCAAATGTGATACTGAAATAAGGTGTATCAAAGTTGTCCTTGTGTTACAGTGGCTTCCCTGACCTGATGATCTCTCATAGATATATCATGCAAATGCATTGTTGGCTTTAAGGTGGTATCTCTTGATTCTGAAGAGTGCTCAGACAAGCTTAGATTAAGCCTGGGAAGTAAGGAATCTCAATTGTTTGAGCGACAGATGGAGCTAGATGCTTCAAGCTTTCTTATACCGTGGAAACATTGCAGGGTCCCAGTAACAAGGCACTGCTAGAAATCCAGAAAGCTCTCAAAAAGACAAATGGGTAGCTGGTATATGAATTGCAGTGACAGTCTGATTCTCGGTATGAGGTATGAGCAGACCAAAGACTGGTGGATTATATCACATAGCAGATGCTGGAAAGTCAGAGTCATGAAAATGTAGTTCTGGAAAAAGCACAGCAGGTCAAGCAGTGTCAGGCGCAATGAAGGGTCCTGCCCGAAATGTCAACTCCCCTCCTCTTCTGATGCTGCTTGACATGCTGGGCTTTTTCCAGAACCACATTTTGTAGATCATGTCCTTTGGTCTTTCTCAACAGGTAAGGTGCCTGACCAGCCTGCACATGCCAAACTCACCACACAGAGTCGAACATTCAGTGTGGCTCTGCAATTAGATTAGATTAGATTACTTACAGTGTGGAAACAGGCCCTTCGGCCCAAAAAGTCCACACCGACCCGCCGAAGAGCCACCCACCCAGACCCATTCCCCTACATTTACCCCTTCACCTAACACTACAGGCAATTGGGCAACGTTTTCTGGATAATCCAATTTTGGATTGTCCATTGAGCTCCCAGTGCAGCAGAATTGTGTGTGTTAGAAGTTGCATACATACCAATAGACAACATCTTGTTCTTTGCAGACAGGAAAAACATATCAATGAAATACAATTATGCAAGATATGTGACAGCCATTCGCTCCTTCATTTCTCAAGAAAATGCCCTGACCAAACAGAGTTAACCTGCCTGTTTGATTTTTGTTTAAAAAGTCTGGCTGTTAACAGTCAATTGACATGAATGTGTGCATTCCCCATGGAAAGGCCACTGCCAAATAAAGTCCACTTACCAACTTCTCTTGCAACTTAAATGTTAGTCTTTCCCCTGGATGTGGATTGTCCTGGTGACTGCAATACGAAACACTAATTTCTTCAAAGTTTATTTCCTGTCATGTGTATCTTGTTGCAAAATGCAGCAAAACCTGTTGTATTGTGTCACCACTCTCCAGCGCCATTGAAAGACACAGAAAAATAAACCAGAACATAGAATAAGGCAGAAACATAAAGAAGTGAAGAAAAGGTGCTCGGCTTTACAGTCCTTCTTGTTAAGTGCTTTGCCATAGTCCCTTCATCACCATCACTGGAATGACGGCACTATCTCACCTCCACTGATGCCCTCGCCACTGTGACTTCTCACTGGGCCTCATCAATATAGATGGCATCAAAGCCACTGGATACTGGACCAGCCCAAACCAGACTCCAACACCGTTCATACCAGTCTGTCTTGGACCCATCTCACGATGCAGCTGGTTTTTTCAGCAAAATTATCATCAAAATCATCAAGGGAAGTGGTGCTGAGCATTTTATTGGAGCAAAGACTGACAAATCTCCAGCCCCCAAGGAACTTCATTCTTAATTGTTTACCAGAGAAGTAACTGAATAGATTTTTCAATAGATTCAGCGAAGGTTTCATTACAGATGAAAATAGAAAAAACAATTCCTTTATTCAGAAAGGGGGGAAATCAGAAAGCAAGTAAGTCCGGTCTGTTCTGACATAACGTAATAGTTTTGTTCCTGCGTGTTATAAGAAAATGATGTAATAGCAGCACCATTTAAACTAATGGGAGCAAAATCGTATTATAGCCAATACAGGTAAGGAAAGTTCACGTTCTACAAATAATGGTCTAAACTGTTCAATCGCATTATAGCCAATCATGTTGAAGCAATGTGCATTATCAAACAATAAGACAGGGGCGGGGGCTTGCTGGGTCTGTATTGTCTGCACTTTTGTATGTAACGGTATTGTCTAATGTATAAATGTCATTGTCACTGTCTTGTCACACGTGGAACTGGGATTTGAGGTTTGTCCTCCTCTCCCTGTAAAATGGTTGAACGGTAGGGTTCGGGGCCTAGCTTTGCTGCTCCTCTCCCTTGTAAAATTGCTGTCTTTTGTGTACAGCTGTCAATGTTTTTTTGTAAACTGGTTTGTAATTTGTTTAATAAAATCAAACAATAAGACCACCCGGGTGTTTTCCTATCTTCCTGTTGGTGGAATTTGAATAAAGATTCGTGCACTTTGTGTCTTTCACTGTGTCTCACACCTGCACACACACACCATGGGTGGTGGGGAAAAAATAAGCACTACCGCACTTAGGTGATACTGTGGGAAAGAAAAAAAAAGAAAAAGAAAAAAAAAATCAAACAATAAGACCATAAGATATCGGAGCAGAAATTAGGCCATTCAGCCCATAAAGTCTGCTCCGTCATTCAAACATGGCAGATAATTTTCCGCCACCTCCAAACAGACCCCACCACCAGGGATATATTTCCCTCCCCTCCCCTATCAGTGTTCCGAAAAGACCACTCCCTCCGTGACTCCCTCGTCAGGTCCACACCCCCCGCCAACCCAACCTCCATGCTCGGCACCTTCCCCTGCAACCGCAAGAAATGCAAAACTTGCGCCCACACCTCCCCTTACTTCCCTCCAAGGCCCCAAGGGATACTTTCATATCCGCCACAAATTCACCTGCACCTCCACACACATCATCTATTGCATCCACTGCACCCAATGTGGCCTCCTCTATACTGGGGAGACAGTCAGCCTACTTGTGGAACGGTTCAGAGAACACCTCTGGGACACCCGGACCAACCAACCCAACCACCCTGTGGCTCAACACTTCAACTCCCCCTCCCACTCCACCAAGGACATGCAGGTCCTTGGACTCCTCCATCGCCAGACCATAGCAACACGACGGTTGGAGGAAGAGCGCCTCATCTTCCGCCCAGGAACCCTCCAACCACAAGGGATGAACTCAGATTTCTCCAGTTTCCTCATTTCCCCTCCCCCCACCTTGTCTCAGTCAAATCCCTTGAACTCAGCACCGCCTTCCTAACCTGCAATCTTCTTCCTGACCTCTCCGCCTCCACCCCACTCCGGCCTATCACCCTCACCTTGACCTCCTTCCACCTATCGCATTTCCAACACCCCTCCCCCAAGTCCCTCCTCCCTACCTTTTATCTTAGCCTGCTGGGCACACTTTCCTCATTCCTGAAGAAGGGCTTATGCCTGAAATGTCGATTCTCCTGTTCCTTGGATGCTGCCTGACCTGCTGCGCTTTTCTAGCAACACATTTCCAGCTCTGATCTCCAGCAGCTGCAGTCCTCACTTTCTCCTCCTAGATAATTTTCTCAACCTCATTCTCCTGCTTTCTCACCATAATCCTTAATCCCCTTGATCCTCAAGCACCTATCTATCTCTGTTTTAATATACTCAAGGACATGGCCTCCACGGCCTTCAGTGGCAATGATGTGGAGTAGCCGGTGTTGGACTGGGGTGGACAAAGTTAAAAATCACATTACACCAGGTTATTGTACAACAGGTTTGTTTGGAAGCACTAGCTGGACAAAGGGGCAGCGCCTCAAAAGCTCGGATTTTCAAGTAAATCTGGACTGTAACCTGGTGTTGTGTGATTCTGTGGCAATGAGTTCCATTGAAGAATTTTCTCCTTATTTCCATTCTAAAAGGTCTTCCCTTTATTCTAAGTCTGGGCCCTTGAGTCCTAGTCTCTCTTGCCAATGGAAACATCTTCTCAACATCCTCTCTGTCCAGGCCATTCAGTATTCTGTAAATTTCAATTAGATCCCCCTCATCCTTCTAAACTCCATCGAGTATAGACCCAGAGTCCTCAAACCTTCCTCATATGCTCAGCTTTTCATTCCTGGGACCATTCTCGTGAAGCTCTGCTGAACATGCTCCAGAACATCTTTCTTGAAACATGGGGCCCAAAACTGCACACAATACTCCAAATGTGGTCTGACCAGAGCCTTACAGAGCCTTAGAAATGCATCCCTGCTTTCATATTCAAGTCCTTTCAAAGTAAATGCCATCATTGCATTTGTCTTCCTAACTACTGACTCAACCGGCAAGATTACCTCGAGAGAATCCTGGATGAGAACTCTCAAGTCTCTTTGCACTTCAGACTTCAGAATTTTCTCTTCACTTAAAAAATTGTCCATGTCTTTATTCTTCTTACCAAAATGCGTGACCTCACACTTTCCCACATTGTACTCCAGTTAGAGCAGAACTGACTGTCTAAGGAAGAAAATCATCATAAACTGAGAATATGAGAAATGGTGTGCTACGATCATCAGAGCTGGGGCCTTAATTTATTACAATTCATAACAATATCTTCGTGGCGGCATGGTGGATCAGTGGTTAGCACTGCAGCCTCACAGCACCAGGGTCCCAGGTTTGATTCCAGCTTTTGGTGACTGACTGTGTGGAGTTTGCACATTCTCCCCGTGTCTGTGTGGGCTTCCTCCGGGTGCTCCAGTCTCCTCCCACAGTGCAAAGATTTGCAGGTCAGGTGAATCATACTACATCAGGTTATTGTACAACAGGACAAAGGAGCAGCACTTCGAACCTGGTGCTGTGTGATTCTGTGGCAATAAGTTCCATTGAAAAAGTTTCTCCTTATTTCCGTTCTAAAAGATCTTCCCTTTCCTCTAAGTCTGGGCCCTTGGGTCCTAGTCTCTTGCCAATGGAAACATTTTCCCAACATGTACTCTGTCCAGGCCATACTAAATTGCCCATAGTGTTAGCTGCATTAGTCAGAGGGAAATGGGTCTGGATGGGTTACTCTTCTGAGGATCGGTGTGGACTGGTTGGACCGATGGGCCTGTTTCTCACTGTAGGGAATCTAAACTTTCTAATGGCACAAATATTGTTAGAACAGTAAATTGGGAAGGATATAGGGAGTCTGCAAGAGGATAAAGATGGGATACGTGATTAGGAAAATGTATGAATGGTCGACTTTGACAAGAAGAACAAAGGAAAAGCAAAATATCTAAATGGTGAGAGGCTGCAGAGCTCTTAGATGTAGGAAGGTCTGGGTGTCCTCCAGCGTGAATCATGAAAAGCTGATTTGCAGGTGAAACAAGTAATTAGAAAAGCTAATACAATGTTGCTATAAATTACAAGGAGAATTGAATACATCAATAGCGATTTTATGCTTGAGTTATACAGGATAGTAGAAAGATCACATCCATAGTAATGTATGGATTTTCTTAATTAAAGAAAGATGAATGATTCGTGAGCAGCTCGGTGAAGATTCATCACACAGTATTTGAAGTGGTTGGGTTTTCTTATGAGGAAAGGTTGGTCAGGGTCAGTTTGTATCTGCTGGAGTTTAGAAGCTTAAGAGGCTATTTGACTGAAGCACTTAATACTGTGAGCAATTCTGACAGAGTGCATGTGGAAAGGCTGTGTCCACTTGAGGGATGATCTAGAAGTGGATTCACTGCTTCTAAATAAGGAGTGACCCATTGTAGACAGAGAAGTGGAGATTTCTTTCTCACAGAAGGTCACAGATCATTGGATCTCTCTTCAAAAGGTGTTGAAAACAGAGTCTTGGGACATAATTGAGGCAGACTTGATTATAGTCTTCATAGGCAGGGAAGTGAAAACTTATCCAGGGCATGCAGGAATGTGCTAAGGTCAGCCACAGTCATATTTATTGGTATAAGAGACTCAAGTAACCAAGCAGTCTGTTTCAGCTCTTAAATTGTATGTTTGGAGTCTGGGAGCTGTACAGAAGAGGACAGCAAGACCTTCCCTTTCTGAAATCTCACACGTTATATTTAAATAATTTAATACTTTTCTATTCTTCCTGTGGAATGGTCAAGTTCACAGTTTCCCACATTAAACTCTATTGTCCAAATTTCTGCCCATACATTTTAAACAATTATAGTCCTTTGTTGACCTCTCTTGACAACTTACTACTCTCCCTATCTTATTCTCATCAGCAAATTTGGCAACAATACCTTTAGTCCTTTCATTCATGTCATAGGTAAGGGGGCTGGGACATTCCTCCCCACCCTCTGTCCCAAATTGCAGGCTGCTTTTGGTTCTGGCTACAGTGTGATACTGGGAAAAGGCAATTAAAGAGGAGGCTGAAGATATTTTGACTGGTTTACTGACCCAAAGTTATTTTTTCAAGTTTTCAGATGTCATTTCAGCCCTTTCTCATGGATCCTTTGAGTTTATATGCTCCATTAGTGGCAGGAGCAGATCATTCAGCCCCTTGAATCTGGCTCACCCTTCAATTGCTCCGTGGTTGATCACATGCCCTCAGTATGACTTTCCTGCATTTGTTGCTTGATGTTATTAATATTTATAATCTATCAATCTCTGCCTTGAATAGAATGAGTCCCTGTGGAAAAGCATTCCAAAGTTTCACCACTTTCTGAGTGAAAACATTCCTCTCCACCTCAGTCCTACAAAGCCCTTTTGTGCTCTCATGACAAGTTATCGAGACTTGAAATGTTGGCTTGCTCTCTCTCCGTGGAGATAGTGAAGATTGCAGATGCTGGAGTGTCAGAGTGGATAAAGAGTGGAGCCAGAAAAACTCAGCAGGCCCTGATGAAAGTATCTGAGCTGAAACATTGACTCCCCCTCTTCTCTGATGCTGTTTGACCTGCTGTTCTCTCTGTAAATGCTACCTGACCCACTTTGATCTCCAGCATTTGTTGTTTTCAGCACAGATTCCAGCATCTGCAGTAATTTGCAGTATAGGTGTGCTATTGAGAGCATTCTGTCTGGATGTATGGTGGCACCTGGTGTGGCAACTGTACCATTCAAGATCAGAGACAGTTACAAAGAGTGGTGAACTCAGCCCAGGCAATTACAAAGGCCAACCTCCCATCTATAGAATACCAGGCCCACTGTCAAGGAAAGGCTGCCTGCATTCTCAAAGATCCATCCCACCCTGGCAATGGTTTTCTACAACCTCTACCATCGGGAAGAAGGAACAGATGCCTGAACATACACACCAGCCGGTTTCAAAACAGTTTCTACCCTACTGTTGTTAGAATACTGAATGGACTCACAAACTCTTAACATTTGCCTGTACCTGTGTTTTTATTTTTGCCACTGTTTGCCTACTATTTACTTATCTATGCTACTGAACTCTGTGATCTGCCTGTATTGCTCACAAGACAAAGCTTTTCACTGTGCCTCAGTACAGGTGACAATAAATTCAATTCAATTCAGTTTGCTCCAGCAATTCTAAAATGTTTACCCTTTATTTTGGGACATGTATGGAGTAAATTTTATTATGACTCATGAGGAAACTAGACATTTCGATTTGTTTAATTACAGCGGAGATTCTGAGAATCTTTTATTAGTAGGGGACTTTGTATTTTAAGAGACTAGATGTAACTCACTGTATGATTAATTATACCATGCATGTGAGAAGCAATTCTGGCTCAGAGATTTAAAAATATCAGTAACATTCACATCAAAATCAGATAAATTTGCATCACAGTTTAAGTTATGGGCTGATAATCAAATTGCCTATTTTTGAAAATTTCTGAGTTGCTTAAATTTCCCAGTTGAGAGAGCTGGTGAGATTTAGACTTACCTATCCAGCTCTGGTCCATCCATGTAATCACTCTGCTGCCTGTTACCCCCTTTAGCTGGAAAGGCAATAGAAGCACACAAAGCCATTTGGAAAAGCTTGTTCTTCAAGCTATGGATTCCAAAAATTCTTTGAGACATTCAACTCACAGCAATGAATGAACAACAGAGACACAGCTTCAGTCACCGAGGCAAGTTGCAGTGTTGGAAAACACATTGGAAATGGGCAACAAGTTCTCTACTGAGCTCAGCTCTTTCAAAACTGTACTTGTAACACCCACCCCCCATCCCCCAAGCAGGTGGCAGAATCAACTTTTGGGGTCATGAGCTGCCCTTCCTCCAGCTCACGGTGAGGAGAGCCTTGGAGGACAACCATGGATCAATGTGGTCAATCAGCAAAGGGGAAGGTACTGGAACCCAGAGGATCTTTAATCTGAGGATGGGTGTGTGATGATGATTAAGCCCATGACTTCTCCATTCTTTGGAAGAAAGTCAAATTGAATGTTTTCAAGAAGGAGTTAGATGCATTTCTCGGGGTGAAAGAGTTTGAAAGAATGGGGAGGAGGCAGGAACAGGGGACTGAGTCAGGTAATCGCATTAAATAGTGGAGCAGACTCAAGAGGCTGATTGGCTTCTCCAAGAATTCCATGTTTTTAGGTGCTCCAGGAATTTGACCCAGAGGTTTATGCTGTTGTGCAAATTCATTTCTGTTTTGTTCTTGCTGGCTACTGGAGTTGCACTAGTTTTCACTTGATAGAGTGGGGTCATGTTGGATCAGCTTTGGCCTTTGACCTTGGATTGCCATCATGGAGATTGTAGATTGAAACCCAATCAGAGTAGATCAGCTGTATCAGAGAATCTTACAGTATCAAAGCCTCAGCGTACTGCTCTTGTTGTTAGTCACAGTCCCCCACCCTCCACCCATAACCTTGCAAAAGGCTTGCTTTTTAGGGGTATTTGTCTCGGAATCTTTGAGAAATGACCAACTAGAGTCTGCTTCATTGCCCATTTTGAGTGAGTTCCAGATCATGATGGCCGTCCCTGTAAGTAAAATTTCCCCTATCTCCCTTCTGTGTTGTTTTTAACTAATCATATTAACTTTGTGATGCTCTGGTAACTGATTGCTTTGTGAATGGAAACAGTTCCTCTGCATTTACTCTAGCAACACTCCTTAAAACATCTCAATTAAATCTCCCATTCACCATTGCAGCTGGATGGAAAACAAAGCTATGAAAGGAGAATTCAATAGATTTTGAGCTGGAAAATAGTCCCATGGTGTCAAATGTTGTATTATTAATGCTGTTGGGAGGAGGGGAGCTGTTTCCTATTGGCTCCTCACATCCATCCCATTCCGTCGTGGTACTCTCTGAAGTGTTGGAGCAACCTATTCAACTGTACAGACAATACAATACATTCTCCACTCCCCGAGTACAAATTAACAAACGAACAATACTGGGTTTGGAAATATTGGAGGCATTAATAATCTGAATAGCTTTCCAAGCCGTCAATGTATATGAAAAGGCAGACAAAAGCGAGTACGCTAAGGAACAAAGGAAACAGAACAGAAAGAAAATCATGACAGAATCAAATTATCCAAATACGTGCAGTAGTTCACAATGTAGAGACAATTTTCTACTGATCTAAAGGTTGTGAGTTTTTTTTCTCTCTCACTGTAATTTGCACTGTTATTATATACAGGCCATTTACCCTGAATGAATTGAGAAGCCTACAATAAAGGCTCCCTTATTTCATCCCTGCTGTTTCTGTCTCACACTCCTCAGGTATTAGCAAAGCATGCAACAGAAGTTCACTATTTTATCGCTGTTGTTTAACCTGCATTCACTTCCTTTATAGCAAGAGAATAATCAGAGTGTGTCTGCCCCTCCTTCCCTGCCACAGTCTGTTCCCTGTGGGACTGAGCAGGCTGGCTCAGCACACCTATTAAAGCACTCATTGCCACGGCAACACTAAACTTGGGGGATGGCCAGCAATCAGAGCTCTGGGCAGCTCTGTCTTCAACCAGGAACCGTCCTCTGCAGATTCTTCACCCTGTGATGATGATACCAGGACAAAGAAGGTGAAGGGGTCTGCGCTCTGTATTCTGATGAATAGTCACTGGATCGGCAATATTAACTCTGCTCTCTCTCTCTCTGTGCCGAAGAGTGCCAGCCCTGCTGAGTTTCTCCAGCAATTTCTATTCCTGATAGTTCCACAAATATTGACATTGGAAAACCAATAGCAGTTGAGAATGATTTTGGGAAGAGGAAAGTTTATATTGGCTTGATTATTCCTCAGCGACTTTTGTTTCTGTATTTGTTTCAGGCCAGCATGCTCCCGTGTTTTCCCCTTTTGCTATTCTCCCCACTTGGCTATTAAAAAAACCTTCTTCCAATGGGTCACTTTCTTTTGAAAGCATCTCCATGCACATTAAATTTTAATATATATTCATTCTCTCCTCATTCTTTGCGTCTCACGCCTGCTAAAAGGGATTATCTACCTTCAGATACTAGACAAAAAACCCCCAAAGGACTACAGATGCTGGAAATCAGAAACAAAAACAGAAATGGCTGAAAACCTGAAATCCTAACATGCATTTAAATCTTACAAATAACAAAGAATAGTACAGCAAAGTAAGAGGCCCTTCAGCCCACCAAGACTATGTTAATTTTTCAAGGTTCCAAACAGTCTGTACGGAGTCACAAGGGGAAAAAATCTGTCAGGCCTTGGCAATTTTTAAAAAGAAAGATTTGGAACAATAGAAGCAGCCTGAATGGGTGGGGTCAATCTCCTACAGAGCCAGGATTTTTTTTTGTTCCAGTAGCAGATGCTACTAGGCTCTTGAAGAGGTGGAAGCTGTTTTTCCTGCTCTAAGTTACATCTAAAAGTTTGGGGTTCCTCTTCCTCCTGCTGGAGTTGCATGCCACATGATCAGTTTTTTTTTCTGAATTTGCCTTTGTAAAGGGGGTGTTTGTGGGATGTTACTGTATTGGAACAGTTAATTAATAATAGTTGCTATATCTATTACTTGGTTAAGCATTTCGATAGAGTTACAGCAGAATCAATTTTATTTCTTCCGTTGTATTTTAACTATAGAATGTAATTAAAGTTTGCTTTGCTTAAAATCTGGTACCTTGACCAATCAAATTGCATCCAGAACACAATGCCTGCCACTTACATTTAAAATAAGAAAATGCTAGGGTCTGGATTATTTTCTTAAATATTTTGAGAGAGTTTGGTCTGGTCCATAACACAATGAGTAAAACCATCAGTGACTCAGAATTACAGGAGGCTTGGGGTCATGATATTCCTTAATTAAATCCATCAACTCTTGAAAGGTTTTAGTGTCTAGTGTCTCAGGGAAAGTTAGATTCCTAATAACCAAAAAAGCTGTGGGTCAACAATCTTTCAGGAGAATTGTTTGTTGTTTTTCATTTGCTCTAATGTCATTTCACTGGGAAAAAATAACACATTTCTTTCATATCCTAGGCCCAGTATTCAAGAGTGGGATCAAATGAGTCAAGTTTCCCAAAAAACGGCATGATGCCAGAAATACTAACCCCAACTCAAAGATGACTGCTGCAATCAAATTTCTTCAGGGGCATGTTTTTCTGTCATCACCACTGAAACAACCCCCCAGAGACCGGTATCCCATCACCAAGTCCCTCTTTATTTACACAGGAAGTGTCCTTGACACTGATCCAGCTCCCTCAGAGCCAGCTCTCAGAGTGAACAGAACCTCTGACACACCTGTTTTTATTTATCAGCCAGATTAACAGTCCTAATCAGGGGAGCTCAGATTCTATTTAGTTCACCTGGTTGACCTCATTACAATCACAACAATTCTATCTGTATAAACGTTGGCGTTGCTGATGGTATATTTGCTTCCCCAGTCTAGATTCTTGTGCATCTGACAATCAATTGTTCCATCATCGACATTATCAGCTGTCTGTGCTCCAAGCTCTGGAATTCCTTTCCTGTATCTCGCTGCACCTGGGTAAAAACAATGACTGCAGATGCTGGAAACCAGAGTCTGGATTAGTGGTGCTGGAAGTGCACAGCAGTTCAGGCAGCAGTAAAATCGACGTATTGGGCAAAAGCCCTTCATCTGGAATACAGGCAGAGAACCTGAAGGGTGGAGAGATAAGTGAGAGGAGGGTGTGGATGGGGAGAAAGTAGCATAGAGTACAATAGGTGAGTGGGGGAGGGGATGAAGGTGATAGGTCGGAGGGTGGAGGGTGGAATGGATAGGTGGAAAAGAAGATAGGCAGGTAGGACAAGTCCGGACAAGTCATGGGGACAGTGCTGCACCTGTCCTCTTTTACATTCCTGCTGAAGACACACCTTTCTGACCCAGCTTTTGTCCAAATAGCAAGTCTTGCAGCTTGGTATCAAAATATTTGCAAATATTCTGTGAATAACTTAGGAGGTTTATCACATTAAAGATGCAAATTATTGATGTTCTTGCATAACTGTCTAATGAATTGATATATTACTCATGAAAAATAGATGCATAGAAAATGGAAACAGGGAAAGGTCATTTGCCCCTTCCAGCCTGTTTACAAACCAATATGACCACGGCTGATCAATTAACTCAGTACCGTTGTTCCTGCTTTCTTCCTTCATCTTTGAAACAATTTCTATAGAACTATTTCCCAAATAAAAATGTACTTTACAAGATAACAGTTCTGAAAGGGTTAATATTGGTGATTGCATTAAGCCCTACCCATTCTAATGGTTGGTGAATGGAGAATTTTGACTCCAGATCACGATGGGGATCGAAATAATTAACTGATCAATACGTTGTTGTGGTTCTATTCGCCGAGCTGGGAATTTGTGTTGCAGACGTTTCGTCTCCTGTCTAGATGACATCCTCAGTGCTTGGGAGCCTCCTGTGAAGCGCTTCTGTGATGTTTCCTCCGGCATTTATAGAGGTTTGTCTCTGCTGCTTCCTATTGTCAGTTCCAGCTGTCCGCTGCAGTGGCCGGTATATTAGATCCAGGTCGAGGTGCTTATTGATTGAATCTGTGGATGAGTGCCATGCCTCTAGGAATTCCATGACTGTTCTCTGTTTGGCTTGTCCTATAATAGTAGTGTTGTCCCAGTCGAACTCATGTTGCTTGTCATCTGACTGTGTGGCTACTAAGGATAGCTGGTCATGTCGTTTCGTGGCTAATTGGATGTGGATCGTTAGCTGTCTTCCTGTTTGTCCTATGTAGTGTTTTGTACAGTCCTTGCATGGGATTTTGTACACTGTATTGGTTTTGCTCATGCTGGGTATTGGGTCCTTCGTTCTGGTGAGTTGTTGTCTGAGAGTGGCTGTTGGTTTGTATGCTGTTATGAGTCCTAGTGGTTGCAGTAGTCTGGCTGTCAGTTCAGAAATGATTTTGATGTATGGTAGTGTGGCTAGTCCTTTGGGTTGCGGCATGTCCTCATTCCGTTGTCTTTCCCTTAGGCATCTGTTGATGAAATTGCGGGGGTATCCGTTTTTGGCGAATACATTGTATAGGTGTTTTTCTTCCTCTTTTTGCAGTTCTGGTGGACTGCAGTGTGTTGTGGCCCTTTTGAACAGTGTCTTGATGCAACTTCTTTTGTGTGTGTTGGGGTTGCTTTCGTAGTTTAGGACTTGGTCTGTGTGTGTGACTTTCCTGTGTACCTTAGTGGTGAATTCTCCATTTGGTGTTCTCTGTACCCTCACGTCCAGGAATGGGAGTTGGTTGTCCTTTTCTTTTACCAACCCATGCTGCAAGTTTACCCACCTTACTCCAGACACACTTCAAACCAACTTCTTATTTGCTGGTGCCCTCTTGCGACCTTGAAACCTTATATCTGACCTTACTAATCTCAGCCTCATGTATACTCAAACTACAATTTAGGTTCCCACCCCCCCTGCTGAATTAATTTAAAGCCTCTCGAAGAATATTAGCAAATGTCCCCCCCAGGATATTGATGAAGACCATTCTATTTGTCAAGATCCCACCTACCACAGGAAGAGCTCTAATTATCCAGGAATCCAAAACCCTCCCTCCTGCACCATCCCTGTAGCCACGTGCTCAACTCCTCTCTCTCCCTATTCCTCGCCTCGCTAGTGTGTGGCACGGGCAACAAACCAGAGATAACAACTCTTTTTTGTTCTAGCTCTAAGCTTCTACCCCCCCTCCCTGAATTTCTGCCTTACGTCCCCATCCTTTTTCCGACTTATGTCATTGGTGCCTATGTGGACTATGACTTGGGACTGCTCCCCCTCCCCTTTAAGGATCCCAAAAACATGATCCGAGACATCAGGGATCCTCGCCCCTCGGAGGCAACATACCAACTGTGAGTCTCCATCGTTCCCACAGAACTTCCTATCTGTCCTCCTAACTATGGAATCCCCAATGACTAATGTTCTGCTTATCTTCTCCCTTCCCTTCTGAGCAACAGGGACAGACATTGTGCTAGAGACCTGTGCCGCAAGGCTTACCCCTGGTAAGTCATCTCTCCTTAATAGTATCCAAAATGGTATACTTGTTGTTGAGGGGAACAGCCACAGGGGATCCCTGCACTGCCTGCCGGTTCCTTTACCATTCCCTGACGGTAACCCATCTCCTGTCTTCTTGTACCTGAGGTGTGACCACCTCCCTGTAATTCCTGTCAATAACCCCCTCCTGAATGATCTGAATTTCATCCAGCTCCAGCTCCAGTTTCCTAATGTGGTGTTCGAGGAGCTGGAGTTGGGTGCACTTCCCGCAGTCAGCAGGGGCACTAGTGGTCACCCTTACCTCCCACATTCTGCAGGAGGAACATTCAACTACCCTAACCTCCATTCCCACTATTCTAAATTCCCAACGAGACTACTGAAATCTAAAAGAAAACAATAAAAACAAGTTACCTTACCAATCTGGTGCACAGAGTGTTTTTATTTTGGTTAGAGGAGGAGAATGGGTGGGAGACACTACCCGAGTAGTGTTTTGGGTAACACAACTGCCCAAATATAAAGCCTCACTTACCCTGTGTCCACTCCTGCTCAGTGTGTGCTCCGCCTATACACCAGGTAAGCTTTTATACTTTAAATTTACCTTCCCATCGGGGCTGCGGTCCTCACTGTCACTTCTCTCAGTACAACTGCCACCGACAAAATGGAAGTTGATTGGCAACTTTTTTTACACAGAGGGTGGAATGCATATGGAATGAGCTGCCAACAGAACAACAGTTAATAGGTATTTGGACAAATACATGAATAGGAAAGGTTGAGAAAGATGTGGGCCAAGTGCAGGGAAATGGGGTTAGTGTGGATGGATATTCTGGTCACCAAAGGGCCTGTCACTATGCTGAAGGCCTCTATAACTCTGTGGTTGCTTCTGTCCCCTACACAACTGAACAGTCGGTAGCACAGGTGGTGATAACGTGTTAATGACTTGGGTGGAAAGGGTTCACCCTTTGATAAAATGATTCAGTTAAGGGGACGTTTTCGTTCTCCATTTTCAAGTAGCATTCTCATCATCTATCTGAGAAGTCAATTCATTGAAACTCGATTCTGATACGGCGCAGTCGTCAGACTGAATTATTTACATTTGTTACATCTTTAGAGGCTTGTTATTCAGGAGTAAATTGCATTCTAATTCACAGCAATGGCTGGTTTGACTGAAATGTTGACAGGGCTGACAGATAATGTGCTAATAATGTTCCATCTTCTGCACTTGAAAAAGTTATTTGAATATGCGAGATTGCACAACAACGCTTACTATTACAGCCTAATTTTATCTTCAGCACTTGCTAACATATGACAGATGTTTCATACGCTTTAAAAAAAGGAATTTAATGAGCATCATTTGCATCTGTACAGGAGGGGAGAGGGCCCATTAGGAAGCTGTACAGCCATAAACATTCAACAAGGTTGTTTTCCGTGGGACAAAATGACTAAATTGATTGCTTTTGAGGCATGTTTAGCTTCAAATTGTGAAGACTCCAACAACAACAACAACTTGCATTTACATGATACCATGAATACACCCAAACAGGATATTTCACAGGAATGTTTTCATCTACTTTGTCAATCCCTTTGACAGAGGGATGGTGATCTCAGCATTACATTGCCATGGGGCAGCACTTGGGATTGCAGGCTCTTCCCTAACTCATTAAACTGAGTGGGTGAAGTGGGTATTGGCGGTCTGTGGGGCTCAACATAACTTCCAACCCATTGCACCTTTGAATGGTTACAGCACCAGGAGGCCATTCAGCCCATTGTAAGCATGTCTGTAACTGCAGTCTCTTCAGCTGGTTCTGTTCCCTGCTCTTTCACCCTCTAACCTTGCAAAATGTTTCAACCTTTGTTGTGTATATGAATAATCAGCAGCTCCTGTTTCAGCCCATGCCACAGAACGGCTACCCTCAGTTCACTCACCAGTCACCACCACCCTCTGTGAGTTCATAGGTCAATCAGTCATTGCACCATTCAGTTCCTCAGGATACTAGAATCAGCTTCCCTATTAGCTGCTGGCATTTTCTCTCTAATTGGTCAGTCACAGTTTATCACGCTCAGTGCCCTCCTGCGAGTCACTTGGCAGCAATCCCTTCCTTTTCTCTGATAGACTCACTTTGTAACAGGGGAGTTAAATGACAGGCTTGTCTCAAGCCGTACTACTGGAGATCAGAGCTGAAAATGTGTTGCTGGAAAAGCGCAGCAGGTCAGGCAGCATCCAAGGAGCAGGAGAATCGACGTTTCGGGCATGAGCCCTTCTTCAGGGCTCCTACTGGAGTTCTTAGCCTTGGATTCAAAGCAAATGCCTTTCTTCCCTCTCAGGCCTGTGTAAAAGATCTCCTGAAGAACACTGTGGCTCCATGGATAACACTGCTGCCTCATAATGCCAGAGATCCGGGTTCAATCCCACCCTCGGCCGACTGTCTATGTGGCAATTGCACATTCGCCCGGTGTCTGCATGGTTTCCCTCTGGGTGCTCTGGTTTCCTCCCAATGTCCAAAGATGTATAGGATTCGCCATCCTGAAGTGTCCAGGGATGTATAAGCTTTGGTAAATATAGGGTAGAGGTGGGAAGCTCTCCAGGGGGTTGTTGGGCCAAATGATGTGCTTCCACACTGTTAGGATTCCATGCTTCTAACAGGAGGAGGTCTCTCAAGCATCTGACCATCATGTCTTCATTGTTTGTGGGAGTGATGATGTGGTGGAGCCAGTGTTGGATTGGGGTGTACAAAATTTAAAATGACACAATTAAAAATGCCAGGTTACTGTCCAACAGCTTTATTTGGAAGCACTAGCTTCAGGTGGTTGTGGAGTATAAGTTCGTAAGACACAGAATTTAGAGCAAATGTTTACAGTGTGATGTAACTGAAATTATATATTGAAAAAGACCTGGATAGTTTGTTAAGTCTTTCATCTTTTAGAATGAACATGTTGGTTGACAATTCTTAAAGATGAGAGACATGACAACCAGGAGGAGAAAGTGAGGTCTGCAGATGCTGGAGATCAGAGCTGAAAATGTGTTGCTGGAAAAGCGCAGCAGGTCAGGCAACATCCAAGGAACAGGAGAATCGATGTTTCCGGCATAAACACTTCTTCAGGAATCAAGAAGGGCTTATGCCCCAAACGTCGATTCTCCTGTTCCTTGGATGCTGCCTGTCCTGCTGCGCTTTTCCAGCAACACATTTTCAGCTCAGACATGACAACCAATCAAGGTATTTTTCAATGTATAATTTCAGTTAAATCACACAATAAATCTTTGCTATAAATTCTGTGTCTTACGAATGTATATTCCATAACCACCTGGTGAAGGAGCAGCGCTTCGAAAACTAGTGCAGGTGCACAATCCTTTATCCAAAATGCTCAGCACCAGCTGGTTTTCAGAATTCAGAATTTTTCAAATTTCAGAATAAGTGACAGTTTGATGGTGAAATTTTGAAAAAACCTTTACCGAAGAGAAGACTCACTGCGAGTACTACAGGCCCTGAGACAGAATTGAGACCTGTCAGTGCTGGCCCATGCTCCCCCCACCATGTTGCATCTGAATGACACACATCGAGTGAGTGTGGAGTTGGGTAAACTCTTTGCACGTCAAACAACCTTGTTCATGTAATAAAAACCACGAAAAAACGTTTGGATTTCAGAGCTTTTCGGATTTGGAATTTCATATAAAGGGTTGTCTATCAGTACTTCCAAATAAACCTGTTGGACTATAAGCTGGTAATGTGTGATTATTAACTTTGATTGTGGGAGCTTACTGCCACAATTCCTTTAATGCAATAGTGACCAAGGTTCAAAAATTTATTGGCTGAGAAGTATTCTGGAGCCTTGAAAAATGTTACTTAAATGCAAATCTATGTGTTATTTAAAATGTAACTGCTGACTTATCGTTTTTATCTGACAGGGTTCTGTGTTAGGAGTAAACAGACTTGAACTAATCTCTATACTATAATGGGTAAACACTTACTGATCAATAACAGCAAAGTGCGACTGGGAATGTTACCATTAAAGAAGCAAAAAAAAATGAAAATTAAGGAGTTTCCGAATGCTCATCAGACTGGTATGTTCCATGTGAATGTCAATGAGCTTACAAATGAATGTTTGTGCAAATGTAGGGCAGCATGGTGGCTCAGTGGTTAGTACTGCTGCCTCACAAAACCAAAGACCTAGGTTCAATTCCACCCTCGGATGACTGTCTGTGTGAAATTTGCACATTCTCCCTGTGTCTGTTTCCTCCAGGTATTCCAATTTCTTCCCACTATCCAAAGATGTACAGTAAGGTGGATTGGCTATGCTAAATTGCCTACAGTGTCTTGGGATGCCTAAATTAGGTGGATTAGCCATGGGAAATACAGGGATTGGGCGGGGGGGGGGGAGGGGGTGAGTCGGATGGGGTGCTCTCTGGAGAGCGGACTTGCTGGGCCGAATGGTCCCTTACCACACTGTAGGGATTCTATGATTAATGTTCCTGATGGTAACTGACTAGATGGTGGCAACTGAGATCAGTGACAAGCACTCAAGCATTTTCATATCAAATTTCTTTGTCTAGTTTGCCTCAAAAGGAGCACACCACTCACTGGATTAAGAACTTACATGAAACAGAAGAAGAGAAATATCACTGGCATGGGTTAAGATAAGAGTGGTGCTGGAAAAGCACAGCAGGTCAGGCAGCATCCAAGGAGCAGGAAAAGCCCTTTATCTGGAATGCTTTTCCAGCACCACTCTAATCTCGACTTTAATCTCCAGCATCTGCAGTACCCACTTCTGCCTAGTTGATTTTAACCTGCGTGAATTATATTATGTCTCATAGTTGGGACATCAGTCTAACATTTCAGAGACAGGCTCAAGACATCATCATTGCATGTGACGTCAGGGTATAAAAGTTTCAAACTCCATCTTACCTCAGATATTTGAAGGCTGATACTCTCTCAGAAGCAAAGTGCTTTGTTGTAAGGCAGCAGTTTAATATTAGCCCAGACACTGATGTGCCTGAGGAATAGAATGCTTGTACAAAACAGCCAGCTGAAATAAATATTTGTCAGATTCTTCTGGACCATAATATCCACAATCACCTTATTGTGTTACCGGTGATAACGGTAGTATTATCGTATCAGATAATACACATTGGATGTAAACTCACATGAGAAACTATCTGAGCAGTTTTGATAAATCTCAAACAGTGTAAAATACTGTTCAGAAATGAAAGGATCATTTTCTTAATTGATCAGCATCGGATCACAAAGTTCCAAGATAAGCCCCTGTATTTGATCATCTGTGGAATTGGATAAATGGAAAGTAACCATCACTGTTCCAAGGATTTCCTAAGCTGAACAGCCAGAAATGGAATCTCTGGGGTGGTTGCTTTCATAGTTCAGGACTTGGTCTGTGTGTGTGGCTTTCCTGTGTACCTTAGTGGTGAATTCTCCGTTTGGTGTTCTCTGTACCCTCACGTCTAAGAATGGGAGTTGGTTGTCCTTTTCTTCCTCTCTCGTGAATCGGATTCCTGTGAGTGTGGAGTTGATGATCTGGTGTGTTTTCTCTATTTCCGTGTTTTTAATGATTACAAAGGTGTCATCAATGACACGACCAGCTATCCCTAGCAGCCACATATGCAGACGACAAGCAACATGAATTTGACTGGGACAACACTACCATTATAGGGCAAGCCAAACAAAGAACAGCCAGGGAATTCCTAGAAGCATGGCACTCATCCACAAACTCCATCAACAAACACATAGACCTGGACCCAATATACCGGCCACTACAGCAGACAGCTGAAACTGACAACCGGAAGCAGCAGGGACAGGCCACTATAAATGCCGAAGGAAACACCACAGAAGCGCTTCATGGAGGAAACACCACAGAAGCACTTCACAGGAGGCTCCCAAGCACTGAGGATGTCACCTAGACAGGGGATGAAACGTTTGCAACAAAAACTTCCAGCTCGGCGAACAGAACCACAGCAACGAGCACCCAAGCTACAAATCTTCTCACAAACTTTGAATGAGGAACTACTTTTGCATTCAATTTAATAATGTAGGGAGCAAATTTGCAAAGCAGCAATAGGATAATGAGTCGACAAATTTTTTTATGAAGTTAATTGAAGGATAAATATTGTCCAGGTTGCTGCAGAGAACTCCTTTTCTCTCAGAGACTGGCACAATATCGAGGGCAGAAGGGCCTGTACTATGCTGTACTGTTCTATGTTCTATGTAATCATGCCATAGGATCCTTGGCATCCACCTGACCAGACAGATGGGTCAATTTAAAGGAAATAAGTCACCAAATCCCAGCCAGCTCTCCTTTCCATGGCCAGAACCACACTCTGAGGGAAATACCTTGATCCAGACTTGATCCAAAAATGCAAAATGGTTTGTAGACTTTTGCGACACTGATTGGGATGCATTTTTCTTCTGCTGGATCTCCCATGGTGAATTTTGCAGACACGTAGTGGGAGGTTTCCTCATTCCTGCCTAACTAGTCACTGACCCAGAAACTATTGACTGGGTTCAATGTGGCTGTAAACGAGGTGGACAGAAATAACTTGCACTGTTGACAGGCATTGATGAATAATCATGGATTACTCATTGGATTGAAGGCCACGTTGGTTTTGGTACTGGGTAACGTGTTAGATTTGGAGGTAGGTGAGCACTTTGGTGATTGATCACAATTCAGTTAAGGTTATTTTGCAATGGAAAGGGATGGGTACATATAGTTCAGGGCAAGAGTTATTGCTGGGGGAAGGGCAATTTATTCAAGGACAAGCTACTGCAGGTCCTTGGTAAGCATGCACCTGTCAGGCAGGGAGGAAGTGGTTGAGTGAGGGAGCCATGGTTTACGAAAGAAGTTGAATCTCTTGTCAAGAGGACGAAGGAGGTTTATGTTAGGATGAGACATGAAGGCTCAGTTAGGGCGAAAAGAGCCAGGAGAGGACATGAGAAGTCGTTGGCAGATAGGATCAAAGAAAACTCTAAAGCTTTCTATAGGTGTGTCAGGAATAACAGAATGACCAGAGAAAGATTAGGGCCAATCAAGGATAGGAGTGGGAAGTGTGCATGGAGTCTGAGGAGATAAGTGAAGTGCTAAATGAATATTTTTGTCAGTATTCACACTGGAAAAAGACAATGTTGTCGAGGAGAATACTGAGAGACAGGCTACCAGACTAGATGGGATTGAGGTTCACAAGGGGGAGGTGTTAGCAATTCTGGAAAATGTGAAAATCGATAACTCCCCTGGGCCAGATGGGATTTATCCTAGGATTCTCTGGAAAGCCAGTGAAGAGATGACAGAGCCTTTGACTTTGATTTTTATGTCATCATTGTCTAGAGGAATAGTGCCAGAAGACTGGAGGATAGCAAATGTTGTCCTCTTGTTCAACCAACCCTGGCAATTGTAGACCAGTGACCCTTACTTTGGTTGTGGGTAAAATGTTGAAAAAGGTTATAAGAGACAGGATTTATAATCATCTAGAGAGGAATAATTTGATTAGGGATAGTCAACACGGTTTTGTAAAGGGAAGGTCATGCCTCATAAATCTTACTGTGTTCTCTTTAGAAGGTGACCAAACAGGTGAATGAGGGTAAAACAGTTGGAATGGTGTAAATGAATGGTGCTGGAAGAGCACAGCAATTCAGGCAGCCTGAATTGCTGTGCTCTTCCAGCACCACTGATCCAGAATCTGGTTTCCAGCATCTGCAGTCATTGTTTTTACCACCATGGTGTAAATGAATTCCAGTAAAGTGTTCGATAAGGCTCCCCACAGTAGTCTATTGCACAAAACACCGAGTTTTGGAATTGAGGGTGATTTATCGGTTCAGATCACAAATTAGCTAGCTGTAAGAAGATAAAAGGTGGTGATTGATGGGAAATGTTAGGTTTTATTGTTAGAGGGATTGAGTTTTGGAGCCACATGGTCATGTTGCAGTTGTACAAAACTCTGGTGGAGGCACATTTGGAGTATTGCATCCAATTCTGGTCATCACATTATACGAAGGATGCAGAGGAGACTTACTAGGATGTTGCCTGGTATGGAGGGAAGGTCTTAGGAGGAAAGGCTGAGGGACTTGAGGATGTTTCTGTTAGAGAGAGGAAGGTTGAGAGGCGACTTAATTGAGACATGTAAGATAATCAAAGGGTTAGATAGGGTGGACAGTGAGAGACTTTGTCCTGAGATGTTGATGGTGCACACGAGGGAACATAGCTTTAAATTGAGGGGTGATAGATATTGGACAGATGTCATAGGTAGTTTCTTTACTCAGAGAGTAGGGGTGTGGAATGCACTGCCTGCAACAGTAGGAGACTCACCAACTGCAAGGCCATTTAAATGGTCATTGGATAAACATATGGATGATAATGGAATAGTGTAGGTTCGGTGGGCTTCAGGTTGGTTCCCCAGGTTGGTGCAACATGGAGGGCCGAAGGGCCTGTACTGCGCTGTAATGTTCTATGTTTCGAACATAACTGTTAATTCACACACCACAAGCAGAAACCTCATTTGGTTGAAGCATCTCATTTGGAGTGAGTTGAGGAATAAGGACACAGAGAAGAACACCTTTGCCCTTCTTCAAAATAGAGTCATTACAGCACACAGGGAGGCCATTCTACCCATTGAGTCCATGCCAAATTTTCATACAGCAACCCGATCAATAATTAAGAAAAATATTGGCTTATTATCAGGGACATACTTCCAGCCATGTGCAGTACCTTGACGCTGCACAAGATCTTGGTGACCAAGAGCTGATCAAAATCGTCCGATCCAAGATTGGTTATGGATTAGGGTTCCTGTACCAGAGCTTCTCTGCTCTGCCCACTTTTCTTTTTCTTTCTCTTTTGTACTATTTTTCTCTTTTTTTACTGACTTACCTCGTCTTGAGTTTGGACGTCATGGGCAGTGGTGAGAGTTCAGGGTGTAGACCTTGAGTGGACCCAGTGTAGAAGAGGCTGAGCCCTGACTTACTTTCCCAGAGTGAGCACAAGAGCTGGAGTCAACGGTTGCTACATCAGCGGAGGTTACACGGCGAGATAAACCCAGCAGCAAACAATGGGCCTGAAGATTGGTGACACCATGTTAGTGTAAATAGCACTGAGGCGGTGGGAGAGGCAAGGTGATACAGGCAGAGGTGGTTGTGATGGGCTGGATCAAGACTGATGAACTCTCTTCAAACTGTATCTTTCTTTTTTTCTTTTTTGCCTAATTCTTAAATTATTTAAAATGACACCATTTCAAAGTGACAAATAATAGCTTTGCACTGTATTTTCTTGCTGTAAGATACACATGACAAGAAAATCAAAAGCAAAATCAAAGACCAATTGGATGGAGGTATCACTGGCTAGGTCAGCATTTGTTACCCATCTGTAATTGCCCAGGAGTAGATCAGAGTCAACCACATTGTGAGGGTCTGGAGTCACATGTAGACTAGACCACATGAGAACAGCAGTTTCCTTTCCTAATGGACATTTGAGAACCAGATGGGTTTTTCCTGACAATCGAGATGGTCATCATGAGAGTCTTCACTTCAGATTTATTGATTTCAAATTCCATCATCTACCAAACATGATTCAAACTCAGGTCCCCAAAACATTACTTGAATCATTGGGTTAATAGTTTAGCAATAAAACCACTCAGCAAAGACTGAAAGCAATAATGTTCTGACTCAGAGGCAAGAGTGCTCCCCCTGGAATATGGTACAGCGACACTGGCAGTAAATCTCTCCTCAGGGGAGTGTCCAATCTCCAACTATGGTCTTGCATCTTGTCATTAGAAATAGTTACCTATAAAGCCACTTGCAGAATTAAAAACTCAGTACAATAAAAGTCTATGAACATTTTTATTGGTTAAATAGTAAAAATGTAAATATGATAGATTAATCAACTCAACGCATCACAACAATTTCATTTGACATCTATTCATTTGTGACAAACACAAGTGGAATTTAAAAACCAGCATCTACTATTTTTTTGGCTCCTGATCTTCTCCTGAAATAAAATTTATTATACAAATTAATTTACAAACATCATCAGATTGCAATCAGGCATTATTCTTCAGTAAAGACATATATCAGTATGCATTTTGAATTCAAACTATAGTTTAATGAGTGTTCTCCCCACTACTGCCTGTAATAAATGATTCAGTAAGTTCTAGACTGGAGTAAAGAGTGGAACTAATTAAATTGTTCAACTGCAACTTAATATTTTTTTTGTTTCGATATTTATTAAATTTCTTCTGTTTTCAGGGTTTCCTACATATATGCCATAACTGAACTCATGAGACACTCAGACCACTTTGTGTGCTATTGGGAACACAAGCGTCTAATGGTCAAGGACAACACATTGTGTTTAACAAGAAGGTATAAAGCAAAGCCAAAACACCATAAATCGCAGGGAGATGGAAATCTCACAGAAGTAAAGGAAAGTTGCAACAGTCAGAACAGGATACATTGCACAAGATACGTGTCACAAGCAGAAAAGAGTGGAGTAGGGTTCAATTTATCAGTGGTGTGCAAAGTTAGCAGTGCTTATTGTGAAATAACTACCCACCAGTGCTCACCATGGTGCAGGAGCTATCTGTTAGATTTGCTGCCAGTATCCTCTTTTCTTGAATGACATTCTGAGAGTAATGCAAAAGAAGGAAACCACTTGGTTGTCAACTAAGAAGAGGTTTTTCCTGAAGCAACATGTAGTTTATTGCACCATAAGGACTAGCTAAAGGTTACGATAACATTATCACCGAGACTATGAGGTAAGGTCTTGATGGTAGGTCTTACTCAGTCAAGGTGCTCTCTCTCCAAGTTCATATCACACCACTATAAAGGGGTATTGCACAAAGCACTCCTTATCATTAACCCCTGCAGACTCTCCATGTGGATAAGTGTCCCAACTCCAGGTAGCACTCTCTGAATGACCAGGGTTCAAATCTCACTGGACAGTTCCACCCCAACACCTGCTGGCACTGCAGTGGAGCTGGAAGATCCAAGTTACTGTCTTTTGAATGAGATGTCAACTGAAAGCCTTCACACCAGCTCAGGTGGATGTGAAAGATCTCTTGGAAAGCCTTCACACCAGCTCAGGTGGATGTGAAAGATCTCTTGGAATCATTTCAACAAATTCCAGGGGGGTTCACCCAGGTTCCTTGGCCAATATTGGTCTTAACAGATTCTACAGTCTACCGTATTAGTGGGAACTGGTTCTGTACTAATCAGCGGCTGTGTGTTCGATATTGCAACCATGATGACAAAAGTAAAGTGTTCTGAGATGTTGGGTTGTGGTGAAAAGCACTATATGCATCTTTTTTTTTAATCAGCTGCCAATTATTGAGATCATCTTTGCACTGAAATGAACAAAAATGCCAGCACAGTAGTAGAGCACTTGGCTTCTAATCCACGTCAGTGATTATGTCCGGTACCACTCACTCCTGTCTTACATCATCTTCCCCACGGAACCTATTTCATTCCAGACTTCTTCAAATAGGTCGGCAGAAGTGGGTACTGCAGATGCTGGAAATTAGAGTCAAGATTACAGTGGTGCTGGAAAAGCAAAGTAGGTCAGGCAGCATCTGAGGAGCAGGATTCCTGATGAAGAGCTCTTGCCCGAAACGTCGATTTTCCTGCTCCTCGGATGTTGCCTGACCTGCTGTGCTTTTCCAGCACCACTCTAATCTTGACCTTTCTTCAAATAGATATCCACCTTCCCCTCCAAAGCAAGATGCTATTCACCCCAATCGTTCACTTTAGCATCTTGATCACACTCTGGAGAGAAGGCATTCCTTCTAAGTTACCAGTTGGCTTTTATGAGAGGCTATTAACAACCAATTGGTTTGTTCTCCCAAAGGAAATGTCTCTTCTGTCTTTGAGGTGACCATTCAGACAAGGACAGTTTTACTTTGGATTTAGTTTCCTTTATCCTTTCACAGGAAGTGGGCAAGGCCGGAATTTATTATCCATCCCTGTGGTTTTCCAGAACACTCAGAGGGTGGTTAAGAGTCTGTTGCATTGCTGTGGATCTGGAGTCACACAAAGGCCAGGCTGAGTAAGAATGTTAGATTCCCTTCTCCAAAAGTCATTAATGAATCAGAACAGCAATCTAAAATAACTGAAACTAGCTTGCAGTTCCACACTTTATTAATTGAATTGAAATCCCCTTGGCTGCTATGGCTAGATTTGACCCCATGTCCCTAAAGCATTAGTCTGTGCCTCAGAATTATTGGTCTAGTGGCATTACTGCAATTTCACTCTCTGCCAAAACAAGCAATATTAATTTAACATTGTAGTTTATAAATAAGTATAATATGCACTCAGTCTTACTTGATATTTCTCCCAAAGAATTCTGTGCTGAATACATTTTAAAGTTATTTATTCCGTCAGGACAACACAAAAATATTCTACAGCCCTCCAGAAATTTTTTTAATTCTCTTCAGTACATCATCTATTCTACAAGGTAAGACTTAGAATCATAGAGTCTTAGAATCATAGAGATGTACAGCATGGAAACAGGCCCTTCATCCAACTCGTCTAAGCTGACCAGATAACCCAAACTAATCTAGTCGCATTTGCCAGCATTTGGCCCATGTCCCTCTAAACCCTTCCTATTCATATACCCATCCAGATGCCGTTTAAATGCTGTAATTTTACCAGCCTCCACCACTTCCTCTGGCAGCTCATTCCATACACGCACCACCTTCAATGTGGAAAGGTTGCCCCTTAGATCCTTTTTAAATCTTTTCCCTCTTGCCTTTAACCTAATTTTCAACTCCCCCAACCTTGGAGAAAAACCTTGAATGTTTGTCCTTTCCATGCCCCTCATGATCTTATAAATTTCTATAAGGTCACCCCTCAGCCTTCAACACTCCAGGGAAAACAGCCCCAGCCTATTCAACCTCTCCCTATAGCTCAAATCCTCCAATCCTGGCAACATCCTTGTAAATCTTTTCTGAACCATTTCCAGCATAAAGCTTTCATTTATTCATGCCTTAGTCCCTTATTCTAGTAAAGATTCCGATGCTTCAAAGCTAACTCGGTGTTTTCCTTTCCTTGACACAAGACTCTGGAAGGAACACTGCAAAGTTTCAAGCCCATCTTCCACCTTCCTTTTGTTTCCTCATAAAATTCCAAACTGAGACTGGGTCCTGCCTACATTCAAAGTGGTAAGTGATGAATTATGCATTTCCTCTACTCAACTACATTGCCTGGATACCATTCATTTCAGTTGACTTCTCGATAAGCCGCAAGTTAACCATGGCAGAATGTGCTGCTGTCAGTTTCTGAAGAAAGCAACCAGTGAGTTAAACAAAATAACTTCCCTCTCACCTATTTTCATTATTAAAAATCACCCAACACCAGGTTATAGTCCAACAGGAATAAACTTGTTGGCCTATAACCTGGTGTTGTGTGATTTTTAACTTTGTCCACCCCAATCCAGCACCGACACCTCCACATCTTTGTCTTATCTTTATGACATTGTGCCATACCTTGAGGGATGTCCTCAAAACAGAACTAACTTTTTACCTTCAATAATTCCCCTTGATTCTGTAGCCATGTGAATATGTTATGTGGCAAATATTGCTCTTTCTCCAGACTCTGAGCCCATGAGGAAATCATCACATTTGTGAATCTTTTCTGAACTTTTTTTCTCATCTGGAAACTACATGCACAATTTAAATCTGTTTTTTATTTGAAGTTTCTGAAGACCTCTTGGCTGTGTTTAATGCTTTAAGATTGGCGATATATTATTTGAGTGTTTATAACACTCCCTCTGACCTTTGAGGCAATCACAGGTTAGCTTTTAAGCATAATTAATTTGGAGTTTATCTTAATTGCCTTTACTTCAGGGATGCTCATCGCATTCTCAATCTTACACTTCCTTTCCTCTACAGTTAAATATTTAATTTCAAAAATTAAATGTGGCATTCTGAAACATGCAAATTATGAACCAGGAATTCATGACAATTAGGGTTCATGACTGATGATAAAGCACTGTTCAGGGAACTGTCCCTTTTGCAATTTTAAAAAAACAATTATGATAATTTACAAAAATTAAGTGAAACACTTAAAAGGATCATTTAATGCTTAGTAATGAACTATGTGCCTGTTGTTTCCAGATCATAGGGACCTAGGGTCATACAGCATGAAAACAGACCCTTCAGTCCAATTAGTCCATGTGAACAATGTTTCCAAACTAGTCCCCCCTGCCTGCATTTGGCCCACATCACACCAAACCTTTCCTATTCATGTACTTATCCAAATGTCTTTTAAATGCTAAACCCCCATCTACCACTTCCACTGGCAGTTTATCCCACACACAAACCACTCGCTGTGTGAAAAAGAGTTGCCCATCATGTCTCACCTTAACGATATGCCCCCTAGTTTTGAACTCCCCCACCCTGAGGAAAAGACCTTTGCTATTCACCTTATTTACGTTTCTTGTGATCTTATAAACCTCCAAAAGGTCACCCCTCAATTTCCTGTGTTCTGGTGAAAAACATCCCAGCCTGTCCAGCCTATAGATAGGCCAAGATAGACAAATGCCTTATGTAGGAGCGCCGAATTATTCTCTTAATGAACGGATGAAAAGTATATATTTTTTCCAAACTCAGTGAATGTACTGTTATGTCAAGAAAGCCATCAGTTTAAAAGATAACTGTTAGTAATATATGCCAGTCACGTGGTCCTTTAAACAGAATTTTTTTACCTTCAATGTTACCCCTTGATCCTGTTGCCATATCGAATACCTAATGTTGTAAATGTCTACCCCTCCTCCAGATTCTATGAACCCATGAGGATAGAACTCCCCCCATAGTCTAAAAGTTACTGATGGCAGTAGATGTTGTCATTATTTCAGCTTTGATATGCCATGCAGTAGCAAAATCTCCTTGTTAATGGCAGCAACAAGTTATCACAGGATCTGAATCTGATCACAGCTGTTGTTGTGAGTGTGTCCGGCACAATTCTCAGAAAGTAAGCTGCAACATCTTTGGTTCCCAAGAGTTTGAAAAGTCACCTTTTTGTGAATTTAAATGGTGGAATTTGGTCGAATGTAATTCTGACTTCACACATGCGTTGTATTTGTTAATACTTTGTTGGCTCAATACACAGCGTAAAGTACAGTAAAGAGTGAAATGGCAAGTTGAATACTTGTGTAAGACCTGAACATTTCTGTTGACATACACATAAGACAAAGGAATAGAAGTAGGCCATTCAGCCCATCGAGGGTGCATCACCATTCAATGAGATCAATGCCAATCCGATTGTCCTCAACTCGACTTCCCTGCCTTTTCCCTATAACGCCGATTTCCTTCCTAATTTAAAACATCTACCTCACCCTTAAATATACTTAATGACCCATCCTCACTTCTCCTCCTTTTCTCGATTCTGCATTTCTGCAGATGATATTTATTTTCCAATCGATCTGCCAGTCTCCCATGAGTTTCTTAGTTCCTGCTGTGTTAATTCGAATTGCTTCCTGCATTCCTCTGACATTTTAACTTCTCTGAAATTATTCCATTATTTGTTATTGTTAATCATTCGCCATCAGGATGAGAGTGTACATATAGTTGACTAACTTGCTGCACTGTTGGTCTTTCCTTTGTTAGGTTTATCTACTGAAAGCACACCCTGTTTGAAGTGTTTTGGAGTGAGAGACAGCATCTCCCTCTTCGATGCCTCCTCTGTTAACTGGTTAGCTTCACAATACACACACTCCTTTTCTGATTGCACCATTCTCTGCTCTGTGTTTTTTTTAATTCATTCACACAATGACGATGTCACTGGCTAGGCCAGTACTCATTGCCCATCCCTAATTACCCAGAGGGCAGCTAAGAGTTAACCACATTGCTGTGGGGCTGGAGTCACATGTAGACCAGACCAGAGACGGATGGCAGTTTCCTTCCCTAATGGATGTTAATGAACCAGATGGGTCTTCCCAACAATTGATAATAGATTCATGGTCATCATTAGCCTCTTAATTCCAGATATTTATTGAACCATCTGCCACAGTGGGATTCGAACCTGGATTCCCAGAACATTACACTGGATGAACGGTCCAGAGATAATACCAGCAGACCATCTCTATATTTGGTGATTTATGTGTTTCCATTATTGTGTTGTGATCTGTTGTGTTTTTCCAGAACCACTCAAGTTTTTAATTCCTTGCACGTCACTAATCCCCGTTGATTTTGCTCAGTCCATTTGATTGGCATCCAGTTTTTGATTTTACTCACAGACACAGCATGCTGCAACTGTTTTATTCCTCATGGATGCTAGAGGTTCAAAATTATCACATCTTTAAACTCAAATACTATCACTTCATTGGATGCGTTTGTCAAATCTGAACATGTGCTCCTGCCTGATATATTGTGGGTTTGTTACAGCGACGATAATGCTGTAGTGAACAATGTGATCCTTTCATTATTTATGTCCATAGGTGTAAACATAGGACAGAATCCCAGGTAATGTGGGCTAGTGATGTGGGAGTGCTGTATATTTCTCAGGAAGTGTCACTGGATCCGAAATATTTCTGATTTCTCTGAACAGATACTGCCAAACTTGCTGAAGTTTTCCAGCAATTTCTTTTTTTGTTGACAATGCAGTATTCAGTTTTGTTTGGAACCCCTCAGTTACTAAAGTATTTCATTGTCAATTCCACATTCAGGCCCTAAGGTCTGGAATTTGCACCCCAAACTTCTCCATGGCTCACCCTTCCTTTATTATACTCTTGACAATTTACCTCGATCACAAAACATGTGGCCACTTCATATTCGACCTCGTGATGTGGGTAAGTACACACAGCATGTTTGATAATGTTTCTGTGAACACCTTGGAGTGTTTTATGACATTAAAGGTGCCATCTTACAATGTCAGGTTAAATCATTCTAAAACAGTGATTAGTCTTCAGCTGGGGTATTACCTTCTCCTCTGCAGATGACAGTTTAACAAGAATGCCAGAGGGTCCAGAGAGTAGTGTCAGAGACAAAGAAATTGGATTATGTGGAAAGACTAGCGATGTCCTAGAGGTTTTGAAATTCTTGCAAGGTTTTCTGATAATAAATAATAAGGAACCATTTAGGGTGAGTAGCCAAAGGAAGCAGTTTCAGAGAAATTGCCAATCTGATTGTGAGGATGCACTGTAAGGAGAGGCTGGACAAGCTCAGGTTGTTTTCTCTGGAGCAGCAGAGGGGAGGCCTGATAGTCGTTTATAAAATTATGAGAAGTGTAGATTAGGTTCACACTTAGAATCTTTTACCTAGAGTTGAAATATTTAACTGTCGAGGACTTCTTTTCAGCAAAGAGGGGGAAGTGAGGGGGAAGTATTTTACACGGAGAGTGGTAGGTGCCTGGAACTTGCTGCCAGGGCTGGTGGTGGAGACAGATACGATAGGGGGCATTTAAGGGGTTTTTAGATAAGCACATGTTTAAGCAAGGAATGGAGGCATATGGGCTAAGAGCAGGCAGAAGGGATTACTTTAATTTGGCATCATGTTCGGTACAACATGGTGGGCAGAAGGGTTTGTTCCTGAGTTGCACAGTTCTATTGTCCATGTTTTGTAATTAGAACGAGTCTGGAGTATGATCTGGAATATGCCATCTGAAAAGAAAGCAGTGGAGACAGATTCGATAACAGGCTTCAAAAGGAATTTCAATGATTATTTCAGGGAGAAATACACACAACTATTGGGAAAGAGAAGGAGAATGGAATTAACTTCAAACTTTTTGCAAGGAGCCAGTACAAATGATAATGGATCAAAAGACCTCCTTCCATTCTGTGTAATTCTGTGATTCCATTTTATAAACATACTCTGTTGTTCTTATTGTTATCAAATTGCAAAGTCTGTACTCCCTGAAACAGGTCTTGCCAAATAGACCATTATAGATCAGTCCTCCACATACAACGTTTCCAATAGAAAAAAATTACAAAGTGAATAAAACTGTTCTTCTGGGAATATCTTCAAGTTACAAGGCAATGTCACACATTGCCATCTTTCTGAAATTCTGCTTCACACATTCCGAGAATTGTTCAGAAATATTTTTCCAGATTTCACATGGCAGAAACCCATGTTTTGTCTCAAATCTGCACATGACATTTGCTTCTCAAAGGATTAGCATTGATTCTTTATGAATCACTGTAAGATAAATAAAGAGGATGCTTTTGGTGAAGAATGTTCACTTCATGAAGTAAGCCTTTGAAGATTAGCATGTCTGCTTGCAATGGTTTTCTTTCTGCACAGCTGTCATGAATTCATTTCAAAATATAATCTTTACTTGTCAATGCAAAACAGCCTCTACAATGCTATCTGCAGAAAGCACAGGAAATATGCTTCAATAAAAAGGGATGCTTTATGCAGAGGGGGCTGCACTGTGCAGTTAAATCTCAGAAAAACCTTGATGTTTGTGCCATGTAAGTTGAGACCAACAACAGGCTAATGCTTTCTGAGAATTCCATAACAAATGCACACAAAGATTGCAGCTCTGAAAATTTGTGCTCTATATATTTTTTAGATTTGTCTGGTTGTTTGATTTTTATAGATATATATATAAGGACAAAATATATGATGTAAAATCTAATGATTAACAAAATGACGTCCTTGGATAGTGATGAGTGCTTTCTACAATAAATTTAAATGGGTCCATTTAGCTCTCTGTTAAGCAAGGTTCATTTGTCCAAACAATGTTTTCAGGGATGAGTAAAGGATTTGTTCAAGGATAGCTATGGAAGAGGTTAGTGACTCTCCAGGCTCCCAATAGTCTTTAGTCACATAGAATTCACTGCACAGTCCTCCAGCTTTGACAAACGCAGGGATATCCTTTACTGGGGCTTTCTGTGACCCAGAGTGCAATGCTTCCACATTGCTCAAAGTTAAAAATCACACAACACCAGGTTATAGTTCAACAGGTTTATTTGCATAAACCAGCTTGCGGAGTACTGCTCCTTCATCAGGTAGCTAGATTTTGTCTTTTCTGTATATATATTTCTCTAAAAAATTTAGACAACTAGACATCTAAAATATATAAAACATTATATAAATATATATAAATATATATCTAAAACAGCAATTTTTGTCTGCATTTCTAATGGAATTCTCAGCTACCTGACAAAGGAGCAGTGTTCCAAAGCTAGTGCTTCCAAATAAACCTGCTGGACTATAACCTGGTGTTGTGTGATTTTTAACTTTGTCTATGCCAGTCCAACGCTGCCTCCTCCACATCAAGTCCTCATAGCTCATGTGACCCTTACAGGTGGGTAAGAGATGAGCTCAGGGTGGGATAGTATCAAGGGCTGAGCAATGTGAGCTAAGGCAAGAAGCTGGCACCAAATGTGGTGACACCCATCTCAACTTGGTGATTATCTCGCTCCATCTTTTATGCTTTTCACAAGTGATGTGGTGAGTTTTTCACTGGGTAATGATGAAGTGACATTACTGATTATTAAAGTGTGCATGTCAAAGTTCACTTCATTAATATTGATGCACCCATTTTACCAAGCTCACCATCCAAGTCTGACACTGGGAAAACACGGCACATAAACCAGAGAAAGTACTTGACAGATTCAGTTCACCGCTTGCTCTGCGCCACCTCCATGTTGGACACCAGGCACCAGCCTCCATGGGCATCGATGATAAAAATTGCATGTCTACAGACATTGGAACCTAATATGTGCCAGCCTCAATGACCCCTCATGGTACTTCCCCAATCCACTTCACAAGAATGGTTCTTCACTGCTGTCCCTCACATTGTCTCAGGAACTCTCATTGTAATGCTGCAGAAAGGGCACTGTGTGCCCAGGGACACTCTCTTCCTCCGACTCAGGGACTGCATCAGACTTTACCTCCATCCGGAATCATCACTCCCTGGCACAGCCCTCCCTCAGTCAGAGCCCTCCTTCACTCTGAGCCCTCCCTCTCTCTGATTACTCTCTCTCTCTCGGATCACTCCCTCCCTCAGAGCCCTCCCTCACACTGAGTCCTCTCTCACACAGAGCCCTCCCTCACACAGAGCCCTCCCTCACTCCGAGCCCTCCCTCACACAGAGCCCTCCCTTACTCTGAGCCCTTCCTCACACTGATCCCTCCCTCACTCAGAGCCGTCCCTCACTCACTGGGGACCTACCTGGATCTCCCAGCATTCCTTCCTGGCAGTGCTCTTGCCTCTTTGTACTTTATCCCCTCAGTCAGTAATACCATGTTCACATCTTAGCCATACGATTAGAACATTCCTGAAGAAGGGCTTATGCCCGAAACGTCGATTCTCCTGCTCCTTGGATGCTGCCTGAGCTGCTGCGCTTTTCCAGCAACACATTTTTCAGCTCTGATCTCCAGCATCTGCAGTCCTCACTTTCTCCCGGTTAGAACAGAGACAAAGGCAGGCAGCTTGTCATCATTGTCATGATGTTTTCTCAGGGGTCCCAACTCAGTAAGTCAAGGGCAGCATTCTATCCTTATCCAGACCCTCCTCAGAACCAGGATCTACTCCTCATTAAGAATGAGGAGCAGAATGTTACGCAGCCCATCATCTATCTTGACACTTTCTGCCCTATTGTGGGATGTATTCCTTATTGAATCAGGATGAGACAAAGATTAAGGGAGATGAAAGTGAGTGGCACAGCTTACACCATTGGCACAGATGGGGAGGTGCCCCAAGTGAATGAGTGGGCAGTAAAGAGGACGGGCAGCATTAGTAACGTTGGGGGTTGGATGGGTGAGTGTGAGTGGGGGAAGATGTTGCAGGTGATAGTGAAAACGGGAGAGCATGAGCCTGGGTGGGAGGTGGGTACAGTAGCTCTCCCAAAATGAATAACAACCTTTCCATATCTACTCCATCATGGCCTTAGGACACTGAAGGTTTCAGTAAGGGCACCTCTCATTCTTCTATATCCCCATCAGTAGAGGCCCAACCAACTCAACCTCTTTTCTTAATTCAGCCCTATCGTACCTAGTACCTGTCTAGTGAACTTTCTCTGGAATATCTCCAAATGCAATATGTCTTTCTGAAATAAGGGGCCCAAAACTGTTCACCATATTTGAGCTCTGGTGTGACTCGTGCCCTTCTATAGTTTTAGCAAGACCTCCTACTTTTATATTCAAATCCCTTTGAAATAAAGGGCAAGGTTTCATTTTCCTTCCCTTTTACCCACTTACGTTTGGATGGTGGCTTATGTATATTTAAGGCTGAGATAGATTGATTTTTTGATCAGTGAGGAATCAAGGATTTCAGGGAAAAGCTGTAAGGGAATGTCAGGTTGGCCATGATCCAATGATTGGCGCAGCTGGATTGAGGGGCTGAATGGCCAAATCCTGTTTCGATTTCATATGGTCTTATGGGTGAACATTGAGAGAATTCACTTTTAATATGACTTGCAGGTTCTCTTTTCTCTCTGCTTGTACAAAACAAAAACTTCTCGCTGTCCAAGAGCAAAGCAGGACACTCTGGTCCACATGCTAATACCTTTTCTAATATGTCAATCCATGAAATTCAGCAGGAACTTCTTAAGCATCCCTATGAATGCAGGATTACGGTACAATTCCTTTCCATGCAATTGGTAGTCCAGATCTGTTTCTGATTTCCAGGAGATGTTCAGAACAGGAACTGGGAACCCATCAGTAAACAGGCTGCCTTTAAGTACGGGATAAGCTAAAAAAACCTTTATCTGAACACAAAATTGAACAGAATTTGACACCAAACCACAAATTGAGATATCAGCACCACTGATGAACTGCTAACTTAAAGATAAAGTGTGTCTTGATGGACGAATGAGAGGCAGGGAACTTTCAAGAGAGAATTTCTGAGCTTAAACATTGGTGCAATAAAAATCAGGGGTAGTCAAGAGGGATATGGGCCAGGGTCAGGCAGGTGCGACTAGTTTAGCTTGGGACTATGTTCAGCATGGACTGGTTGTAACATCGGATCTGTTTCTGTATTAGGTGAAAGTGAGGACTGCAGATGCTGGAGATCAGAGTCAAAATTAGAATGGTGCTGGAAAAGCACAGCAGGCCAGGCAGCAACTGAGGAGCAGGAAAATCGATGTTTCAGGCAAAAGCCTTTCATCAGGAATGATTCATTCCTGATAAAGGGCTTTTGTCCAAAACATCGATTTTCCTGCTCCTTGGATGCTGCCTGACTTGCTGTGCTTTTCCCTTGACTCTGTTTCTGTGCTGCATGACTCTATGACTCTGTAAGAGACTGAAAATAGAGGAACAGAAAGGTCCTGTGGGGCTATGCAGGAGGGCTAGAATTCTACTGAGGTTGGCCTTGATGGGAATTAGAAGCAAGGATGACGCAAGGCGGCAACTTCCTTCATCTTCAGGAGTAATTTCAACACCAATCATTTGTTGATTTGTTAACACAGGAAGAGACACCTTGAGAGTTTTACTTTACCCCGTTTGAGAACTCAAAGCCATAGGAATCATTGCAGAGAGGACCTGAAAGAGGTGTATAAGATTGTGTGAGGCATGGACGGGGGCGGGGGAAAGAAAGTAATCGTTCCCCTTAGTCAGAGGGCCAAGAACAAGGGAACAGAGTTTCAGGGTGAAGGTCAGGATGCTGAGAGGTGATTTGATGAAAAGTTTTCTTCCCCAGTGGGCTTCTGGAATGCATGGCTTGGGAGGTAGGAAACATCACAACCTTTAAACAGTACTTGGCTCAGCTCCTAAAATGTCATTACGATCAAGGCTATGGGTCTAATGCTGCAAAATGGCACTCGTGTAGATATAGTGTATTTTTGTTGGGACAGACTAGATGATCCCACAGGACCTCTGTGTTCCTCTATTTTCAGTCTGTTACAGAGTCATAGAGTCAAGCAGCACAGAAACAGAGTCAAGGGAAAAGCACAGCAGGTCAGGCAGCATCCGAGGAGCAGGAAAATCTAGATCCTCTCTGTATTCTGTAATTCTATCATTCTATGCTGATGCATGAGTTAAATCTTAGATTTGAACTCACATCTTTAAAGCGCAAATTTGGAATTGTAGCAATTAAAGTTATCAAGAGGCACAACAATTCCTTTCTTTAAGCCGGCTTTTCATTAGTTTATTTAATTATTCTGTCTTTGAGCAATATTAATGTAGAGCTGTGCTTAATCCTTCTGCCACTAAGGATGAGTTTACTGGTTTATGATTGGCAGCCTGACGATGTGTTCACTAATCACACCAAGCGTGTTTCAGTTCCTGACCTGATTTTTACAGATCACAAGCAGTCTGGAAGAATCGACAGGTTCAGCCCATTTTCAAAAATCTGAACCATCAAAATTAGTTATTCTTTTAATAAAAAAATCATTTGATCATTTTCAAAATGAATGGTGAGAGAATAAAGGTGGAAGAACAAAATAAGTAAATAAAACATGTTCCATCTAGGGGCAAGAAATGAGAAGCACACATAGAGTCAAAGAGGTTGACAGTACAGGTGAAGGCTCTTCAGCCCATTGAGTCTGTGCCAGTCAAAAACAGCCCACGTAAATATTCTGATCTTATTTTCCATCACTTGGTTCACATCCTAGCACGACTTTCTAAATACTTTGTAAATGTGACGAAGGTTCCTGCCTCTCTCGCCGTTACAGGCAGGGAATTCCAGATTGCCACCACCTTCTGGGTGAAAAATCCTTTCCTGACATCTCCTCCAAAACCTCCTGGCCCTGACCTTAAATCTATCCACCCCGATCATTGATAGCTCCAGTAAGGGGAAAGGTTTCTTCCTTGTATATGCCCTTCATAATTTTATCCATCTCAGCCAGGTCCCTTCTTAACCTCCTCTGCTCTGAGGAAAACAAATGCAGTCTAACCAATCCCTCTTCATAACTCAAATCTGCAGCCCAGAAATCATCAGGTCAGAGGTGTTTGGACATTGTAGATCAAAGTAAACCACAAGTTTTTCTTCAGAGCGAAGTTAGCAGAAAGAGATGGGGAGTCAGATACAGCGAAAGAATGAGATATGCAGCAATAAAATTGTGAATTCAGTTATTTCTTTCCTCAGCTTAAGCTATTGAAACACATTGAAGTTCGACACTATATATTGTGTCCAGGTTTGGTCACCCTGCTATCAGAAAGACACAGCTAAACTGGAAAGAGTGCAAAGAAGATTTACGAGGATGTTGCCAGGACTGGCAGGACTGATGAAGGGCTTATGCCTGAAACATTAACTCTCCTGCTGTTTGGAGGGATATGGACCAAATGTGGGCAATTGGAACTAGCTGAGTGGGCACCATGGTCAGCATGGACCAGTTCGGGCCGAAGGGCCTGTTTCCATGCTGTATTACTCTATGACTGTATGACATGAGCCAAGAGCGATGTGGCTGCCCTGGGGGGAGGAGGATTCTTTTTTATCTGCTGGAAGTCTTTAAAAATGAAAGCTTTCTTTGAGACAACACCTTTCGGAACTTTAGGATTAACCAAAATTCTTGAGAACAATAACAATAAAACAATTTAGAAGTGTCAACATGGTTATGAGGTAAGTGGGAAGGTGGTGGCACAATGACCTCCAGAACAGCAGATTAATCAGGAAGGTTCAAATCCCACGACGGTATATTCATAGAGTCATAGAGTCATACAGCATGAAAACAGACCCTTCAGTCCAACTCATCTGCAAAGACCAGACATCCCAATCTGAGCTCATGCCCTTTGCCAGTATTTGGTCCCTATCCCTCTAAACACTTCTGATTCATCTACTCATCCAGATGCCTTTTCAATGTTGTTACTGTACCAGCCTCCACCACTTCCTCTGGCAGCTCATTGCATATATACATTACCTTCTGCATGAAAAAAGTTACGCTTCAGGTCCTTTTTATATCTTCCCCCTCTCACCCTAAACCTATGCCCTTTCGTGTTGGATTCCCTCACCTTACGAAAAGGCCTTGTCTATTTGCCCTATCCATGCCCCTCATGATTTTACGAGGTCACCCCTCAGCCTCCGACACTCCAGGGAAAATATCTTCAGTCTATTCTGCCTCTCCTTATGACTCAAGTCCTCAAGTCCCAGCACCATCCTTGTAGATCTTTTCTGCAGCCTCTGAAGGTCAACGACATCCTTCTGAAAGAAGGGTGACCAGAACTGTATGCAATATTCTCAAAGTGGCTGCATTAATTTCCTGTACAGCTGCAACATAACATTACAACTCCTATTCTCAATTTTCTGACTAATGATGGTAAGCGTGCCAAACACCTTCTTCACCACCCTGTCTACCTGCAACTCCACTTTCAAGGAACTACACACCTACACCCTTAGGCAACTCTCCCCAGGACTCTAGGAGATAGTGAGGACTGCAAATGTGGGAGCAGTCTGAGTCAATAAAGTGTGGCACTGGACAAAGCACAGCAGGTCGGGCAGCATCCAAGGAACAGGAGAGTCCATCTTTCAGGCAGGACCCTTCATCAGGACTCATATTGAAGGATTTTGCCCGAAACATTGACTCTCCTGCTTATTGGATGCTGCTTGACCCACTGGGCTTTTCCAGCACCATGCTTTATCGACTCCCCAGGACCCTACCATTTAGAGTATAAGTTCTGCCCTCGTTTACCTTACTAAAATGCATCTACATTTATCTAAAATTTATCTAAATTAAACTCCATCTGCCACTCCTCGGCCCTTTGACCCATCTGACCAAGGTCCCATTGTACTCTCAGATGATCTTCTTCACCCATGACTACACCGAGAAATGGCAAATAGATAAGTGTGAGGTCTTGCATTTATGAGAGTCAAATCAAGGTAGGAGTTTCACGATGAATGGTAGGGCCTTCAGGAATATAATGAAACAGAGGAATCTTCTTCACCCATGACTACACCATCTATTTTGCTGTCATCTGCAAACTAACTAACCATACTCCAATATTCCCATCCAAATCGTTTATATAAGTGACAAAAAGCAGTGAAACCAGCTCTCATCTCTGTGGCTCACCGCTGGTCACAGGCCTCCAGACCAAAAAGCAACCCTCCACCACCACCCTCTTTCTCCTATATTCAAGCAAATTTTGTATCCAATTAGCCAGCTCTCCATGGATCTCATGTGATCTAACCTAACTAACCAGTCTACCATGCAGAATCTTATCGAACACCTTACTGAAGTCCATATAGACAACACCTACCGCTCGGCCTTCATCAGTCTTCTTTATCAAGGCATGATTAGTAAGTTTGCAGATGACACTAAAATGGGAGGCATCGTGGACAGTGAGGAAGGTTATCAGAAATTGCAGCAGGACCTTGACCAGCTGGGGAGTGAGCCGGGAAATGGCAAATAGATAAGTGTGAGGTCTTGCATTTATGAGAGTCAAATCAAGGTAGGAGTTTCACGATGAATGGTAGGGCCTTCAGGAATATAATGAAACAGAGGAACCTTGGAGTTCAGGTTCACTGTTCTCTGAACGTGGAGTCCCAGGTAGACAGGGCAGTGAAGGAGGCTTTTGGCACACTGGCCTTCATCAGTCAGGGCATTGAGTATAGAGGGTGGGAGCTTATGTTGCAGTTATACAGGAACTTGGTGAGGCCACACTTGGAGTATTGTATTCAGTTTTAGTCACTTTGCTACAGGAAGGATGATATTAAACTGGAGAGAGTACAGAAGAAATTTACAAGGATGTTGCCAGCACTCAAGGATCTGAGTTATAGGGGGAGGTTTGACAAGGTAGGAGTTATTTCTTTAGCGTGTACAAGACTGAAGGGGAATCTTACAGACATGTATAAGATCATGAGAGGCGTGGATAGGGTGAATGCACTCAGTCTTTTCCCTAGGGTTGGGGAATCGAGGACAAGTAGATATCAGTTTAAAGTTAGAGGGAAAGAATAAAAGGGAACCTGAAGGCGGGCACATTAACAACATTTAAAATGCATTTGAACAAATACATGGATAGGAAAGGTTTAGAAGGATATGGGCCAAGTGCAGGGAAATGGGGTAAACGTAGATGGACATTTTGATCAGCATGGACTGGTTAGGGCCAAAGGGCCTGTCTCCTTGCTGTAAGTCTCTATGAGTCTCTGACTCTATGATCTCTTTAAAAAATTCAATCAAGTTATTGAGACATAATTTTCTACGCACAAAGCCATGTTGACTGACTCTGATCAGTTCATCCCTTTCTAAATTAATTTAAATCTTGTCCCTTAGGATTCCCTCCAAGAACTTGCTCACCAGCGATGTCAGGCTCATCGGTCTATAGTTCCCTGGATTTTCCTGACCACCTTTCTTAAATAGTGGTACCACTTCAGTACTGTCCAGTCTTCAGGCACCTCATCTGTGGCTATTGATGATACAAATCTCTCAGCAAGCTCTTCCCTAGCTTCCCACAGAGTTCTGGAAAACACCTGATCAGGCCCTAGGGATGTATGTACCTATAAGCATTTTAAGACCTCCAGCACCTCCTCTTCTGTAATATGAACTCTTTTCAAGACATCACTATTTATTTCCCCAAGTTCTCGAGTTTCCATGTCCTTCTCCAGAGCACAAACTATTCATGTAGGATTGCATCCATCTCGTGTGGTTCCAAAAAAACTACCACATTGATATTCAAAGGGTTCTATTCTCTCCCTGGTTATTCCTTTGTCTTTGATGTACCTATAGGATCTCTTTAGATTGTCCTTAACTCTATTTGCCAAACCTTTCTCATGTCCCCATTTTGCCCTCCTGACTTCACGCTTAAGTATACTCCTACTGCCCTTATATTCCTCTCAGGATTCACTTGTCCCCACTTGCCAAATAGGAAACATTTTAATTTAATGGAAATCTCAAGGCAACTATTGTCAGTTACCTTTAGATCCTCTCAGATTCAATAATGCTCTTAGGGAGGAAATCTGTCATCCTAATTTGGTTTGGTTTACATGTGACTCCAGACCCACAACAAATATGGTTGACTATTAAATGGCTGCTGTAATATTCTCAGAAGCCATTAAACTCAAGGACAATTAGGGAAGGAAAATAAATGCCAGCCTTTCCAGTCACGCCCATCTCCCATAGAAGAATAAAGATAATAAATTGTTGCTCTTCTTGCTTCTAAACAAGATGTTCTCCAGGAGTTTATACTGGACCCCATTTACTTCACATCCACATCCTATCTCTCATGACAACAGCTGATAGACAACACCAAACAACTACCAGTGTCAACCCTTCTGCAAACATTGATTTGTCAGACTGGATGTCCTGAGGCAAGTTCAGAACAAACAGACATTTTCTCGATTTGGAGATGCCGGTGTTGGACTGGGATGTACAATCTAAAAATCACACAGCACCAGGTTATAGTTTAACAGGTTTAATTGGAAGCACACTGGCTTTCAGAGTGACACTCCTTCATCAGGTGATATTTTCTCCAACGTCTTTGGCCCCCACTGTCAGTTGCATTCCTGTATTGATAAGTGTGGGACACGGTAAAGCATAAAGGGTAGAGTCACCATAGTCCTACCAGACCGTAGGACTGCTCTCTCATCAAACAGATGATTGCTGTTGATTTAACCTGAGCTGATACAGGATGCTAACACCACTGACAAATGAGAACCATCTACAAGATGCATTGCAAAAATTCACCAAAATTTCTCAGACAATGCCTTCCAAAGCCACAGTTAGTTTCATCTAGAAGGTCAAGGGCAGTAGATACATAGAAACACCACCTCTTTCAAGTTCCCCTCCAAGCCACTCACCATCCTGACTTGGAAATATATCACCCTTCCTTCACTGTTGCTGGGTCAAAATCCTGAAATCTCTCCCTAAGGGTATTGTGGATCAACCCACAGCAGGTGGACTGCAGCGGTTCAAGATGGCAGCTCACCACCACCTTCTCAATGGAGACCGAGGGAAGTGCAATAAATGCTGGCCCAACCAGTAATGCCCATATCCCACAAATAAGCAAAAAAGGAACCCATGCTGTTAGTATACACTGCATTGTAAACCAGCTGTCCTGCCATCCAGTCAACTGAGTTCATCAAACTCCAGGATCTTTCCTTGTATGAGACTCTGGATGTCTCGCTAGCCAAATATTTGAGCCACTACAAGACCACAGTAATGTCACCTGTTTCCATTGTGCTTCAGCTCAGCAGCTGTTGAATTCCACATCCATCCTTGTTACCTCCAGACACAGCCATGTTAGCATTCTCCCCGCCCCCAGTTATCACCCCACTGGGTTATCCAAGCGTTTGCTGTCCCTATTCTATCCCTAATACTCTTTCTGACCCTACTTTGTCTCCTGCTCTGGCAAACAAACTCAGATCCCTCCAGGACCTTATCCCCTCTGTGTCTCTGTATTGCCTCCGATGTGTTGCACACCTCCAAAGCTGATTTTTTGAGGATTGCAGATTTGGAACACCTTGCCAATAATCTCTATGCCTCCATCTGTCATGGGTCAAACTCTAGAATTTCTTCCTGAAACATCTGCCTCCGGATCTTCCACCTCCTCCTTAAAAACATTGTAAAAATCTCTCTGATTTGTCCTAATGTCACTTTTACTAATCTCAAGGTAAATACTTTGGTCATCAACAGCAGGAGTGCTCCATGCATGAGGGCTGCTGTTTGTTGTTGAATATTTTACACAGTGGATGAAGCAGAAATCAAAGAAAACACATGTTGCTGAGTGGATTTACTAAAGCAACTTCCGCTCAATGACAGGAAACAGACTGTCTTCACGTAGCACGATGCTTCTCCAACTGCAGCTAATGTGCCTCCTAACCAGGTTAAACATTGATCACTTTAGCAATTTGTGACTAACCTGATGTCTACACATTGCAGGCAGAACTGAGTTTGACAGCGTAAGAACTCCTGTCAGTGCAGATTGATTGAGCTAGTAATAACAACTGACACCAGAACATTTCTAATACAATTATTGTACCCTTCATATTGACAGCATCACAAGCGCTTAACCTCACAATAGCTCACTGGCAATATTCTGAATCTGCCAGTCAGCCACAGCATTTTCCTCATTTTGCCTCATTCTTACTATTTCAGTACATCCCCTCTGCTCCTTGCTGAAACGGATCAGTTATCTCCATGTGTTCTTCTTCAAATTTATAAACCTTAAATTAATCCTCCACCCCATGACAGATTGGAGGACCTCATAAGGGGCGGGATTATTGGCTGTACACCAGTGACAGAATGATAAGGTTTTAATGTTTGTTTTAATTCTGTCATTGCACATTGGTATTGCTGGCTGGGCAGCATTTGTTGCCTGTCCCTAGTTGCCCTTGAGAAGGTGGTGATGAACTGCTTTCTTGAACCATGTGTTGCAAGTTGACCCACAATGCCCTTAGGGAGAAAATTCAAAGATTTTGATCCAGGGACAGTGAAGGAACTGTAATATAGTTCTAAGTCAGGATGGTGAGTGGTTTGAGCAGAACGAGCTTCTGATACTGAACCATTTTAATACTGAAACATCACATGTCATGATGTCAGCTAACTATCGAAAAGGTACTAGCTTATCCACTCAGCGGTCTGTACAAAAACCCAACAATTGTCAGGAAACAGGACCTCAACACAATTGATCGATGTTCATTTTGCTATCAACTTGACACTGGCAGGAACCTGGCCGTACAAAGATTTTTCTGTGTCCCAGCGTGGACGTTTGCTTAGTGCATGCTGTGAAGGAGACAAGGGAGGTTTTGTGAAGTCCTACTAAACATCCCTCCAACAACCAACTCTGCAAGACTCTACAGGGCTCGTCACTTTTCTCATCACTGTTTCTAGGATCTTGGTATGTGAAAACTGTTGGCCTCTTTAGTCCCTGTAGCAAATTATCGCACTGGAAAGTAGTCTATTGCTCATGATGATGTGAAGGACGAGGGTGGGCAAAGTTAAAAATCACACAACACCAGGTTATAGGCCAACACGTTTATTTGGAAACACTGGCTTTCAGAGCCCTGCTCCTTCATCAGGTAGCCAGTGGGGTAGGATCATAAGACAAGGAATTTATATCAAAAGCTCACAGATGAAGGAGTAGGTGCTCCAAAAGCTAGTACTTTCAAATAAACCTGTTGGACTATAACCTGGTGTTGTGTGATTTTTAACTTGAAGATGTTTTCAAGAGAAGCCACACAAATACAAGTGCAGTTATTACGTTTGTGAAAATGACCAAATCTTGTCAATGTTGTGAGGTAAACGTGGGATAAATTTGGCCACCATTGACACCCCTTCATTTCAATATTAATATAAACTGTTTTAGTTGAGACTCCAGCATTGATCCTTGTGCCACTCTATTCATTACCAGATTGTCCCCTGGAATGGCAGGACTGACAGATGTCTGAAGAGAGACTGGATCGGTTAGGACTATGTTCATTGGAGTTGTGAAGAATGAGGAGGGATCTCATAGAAACCAGTAAAATTCTAACAGGGCTACACAGATGAGTTGCTGGAAGGATTTTCCTGATGGTGAGGAGTTCAGAACCGGAAGTCATCTTCTAAACATACATGTGTAGGTCATCGAGGACTCAGATGAGGAGAAATCTCTTCACCCAGAGAATGAGGAACCTGTAGAATTCTTTGTCACAGAAAACAGCCGAGTTCAAAACATCAAATGTTTTTCAGAAGGAGTTGGATATAGACCTTAGGGCAGAAGGGACCAAAGGGTGTGGGGAGAAAATGGAGACAAGGTGCTGAGTTAGATGATCAGTCATGATCATGTTGAATGGCAAAGCACATTCAAAAGCCCAAACAGTCTATACTCCTGCTCTTATTTTCTCTAATTCTAGTATAGTTTACAATCCTGAAAATAATCCATTTATTCTGACTCTCCATTTCCAGCCAGCCAATCCTCTATCAAAACTAATATTATCACTTGCAACATTCATGACCTCTGACCTTGTGTTATAATGGTTTCTCATGGTGTCTAACCAAATTCACCTGCCTCCACGGCAACATGGTCATCCAATAGCTGCCTCTTACTGTAGTTGGAAATACTTGGTGTCACTGCACACCAGCGCCATCTGTAAGAAGGCCTTGGGTACGCCATAAGCACTGTCGGTCCCGACATTGTATGGTTCCTGACATTTCACCCCGAAATGGGGGAGGTGATGATCTGGTGGTGTTATCACTGGACTGTTAATCCAGAGATTCAGATAATGTTCTAGGGACCTGGGTTTGAATCCTGCCACAGTACATAGAATACAATACAAATCTGGAATTAAGAGTCTAATGACGATTATGAATACATTGTTAAGTATCAGGGAAAACCTATTTGGTTCTCTAATATCCTTCAGGAGAGGAACCTGCCATCCTTACTCTACCAGCTTACATGTGACTCCAGACCCACAACAATGTGGTTGGCTCTAACTGCCTCTGGGCAATTAGGGTTGGGCAATAAATGTTGGTCTGGCCATTTCATTTCTTTGAAATGAATTTTTTAAAAAATAGAGATTTGGCAGGGATATGGAGATCCTGGTTGATAGAGGGGTTGAGAGGAGGATTGTCCTCTTCCCCATGCCCTCCTGGTGTGAGGTTGCCCCCTGACCCCTGGGTCAGTGCAGTATCAGCCCTCAGCAGAATGCCTAACACTGCAGGAAGATGGCTAATGATGGTCTCTGCTTCGTCAAGGTAAGTGCCATCATCTTCTGTCAGATATCTCACACTCACTCTGTCTCTGCACTGCACCCACCTCACACGAAGACCACTCTCAATATTGTGACTTCTCTCCCCACTCGCTCTCACCCTGCTTGGAACCCAATACCACTAACTCTACAGGACCTCTACATGGCCTACTCACTCATTCAGGACATATTGTCAACTTTCCCCACCAGTACCAGCACTAACAGCTGTGCTGACCACTTCCATCTCACTAACTATCTCCCTTTGCTCTTATTCCAGAAGGAAACAAGACGTTAAAAAAGAAATGTGGCCAGTTCCTATGGAGCGAACCGTGAAATGTTGGTGCTGAGTGTCCAAGATGGAGGTCCAGAGGAGTATGTGGCATTGTCAGACACCCGTTCTGATTTTCATGGAAGGAATTCTCAGTGTCCCATTTCCTCAGGCTGAGTGGAAGAATAGGAGTGTGTGTATTCATGAAGTTAGCTTTACGGTTAGTCGGATGCTGCCTGAATTGCTGTGCTCTTCCAGCACCACTGATCCAGAATCTGGTTTCCAGCATCTGCAGTCATCGTTTTTACCTTTACGGTTAATAAGCCAATAATCCCCATAGTGGACATCCACCTCAATATCAGGGACTCCGTTTGAAAATGATACAACTTGCTTCCAACATCAAGAAAGACTTTGCCCGACTTCTCCCAGATTCTTCCCCACATCCTGGCTACTTCTAGGGGGCTTGTACATAACTAGATCAGAGCGGTGCTGGAAAAGCACAGCAGGTCAGGCAGCATCCAAAGAGCAGGAAAATTGATGTTTTGGGCAAAAGCTCTTCATCAAGCATTCTTGATGAAGGGCTTTTGCTCGAAACGTCCATTTTCCTGCTCTTTGGATGCTGCCTGACCTGCTGTGCTTTTCCAGAACCGCTCTAATCTAGCCTCTGATTTCCAGCATCTGCAGTCCTCACTTTTGCCAGCTTGTACATAACTCCCATCAGGATCTTTTTCCCTTTGTGATTCCACAACTCCACCCACACAGATTCTATGTCTTCTGCTCCTTACCTTCTGATCTTATGGTCTTGTGTCATGGGATGTGATCACCGCTGGCATTTCCTAGTAGGTGGTGGGACACTTTCACTGAATGTGTTGAAACATTGTGGAACACCTGACTGCCCATCGTCATGTTCGGGAGGGAATTTCAGGATGTTCAGCCACACTGAAGAAGCAGTGAAACATTTCCAAGTCAGAATAATGAATGCCTTGGAGGGGAATTTGTCAGGGCCTGGTGTTCCATGTACCTGCTGTCCTTGTCCTTCTAGATGTCAGATGTCATAGATTTGGCAAGAAAACTAAATAAAAGCTTTGGGGAATTCTCCCTGAACTCCCAGTTCCAACTCCGAATTAACAAAGCCCATGGTACCTTACCATGCAATAACAGAAGGTGATATAGCTGACTGTCTACCTCCTCCCTCCTCAATATCCAAGGCCCTAGACACACCTTTCAGGTGAAGCAGCGATTTTCCTGCACTTCACTCCTTCTGGTCTCTGTATTCATTGCCCGCAATGTGGTCTCCTCTGCATTGGGGAGACAAAGTGCAGACTGGGTGACCGCTTTGCAGAACACCTACGTTCTGTCTGTAGAAATGATCGTGAGCTCTCAGTTGCCTGCCACTTTAACATATCACCATGATCCCTGGCCAATATTTCTGACTCCGGCTTGCTACAGTGCTCCAGCAGGGCTTAGTGAAAGCTGGAAGAACAGCTCCTCATTTTCCACTTGGGGACCCTGCAGCCTCAGGACTCAAAGTCAAGTTCAATTATTTTAGGGCCTGAGCACTTCCTTCCACAACCACACCCCAGGACCTGTCATTATGCCTGAAACGTCGATTCTCCTGCTCCTTGGATCTGCTGCGCTTTTCCAGCAACACATTTTTCAGTTCTGATCTCCAGCATCTGCAGTCCTCACTTTCTTCTGCATTCATTACAGCCAACCCATTTTAACCAACTTATGGTGGATAAAGTATTGAGCTGGAAAAAGCACAGCAGATCAAGCAACATCAGAAGAGGAGGAGAGTTGACATTTTGGGCAGGACCCTTCATCAGGACTGATGCTGCTTGACCTGCTGTGCTTTTTCCGGCTCCACACTTTATCCACTCTGACTTTCCAGCATTTGCAGTCCTCACTATCTCTAACCAACTTATGGTCCCCATTATCAGCCCTTCTTTCTCCTTGGTTTACAATCCCTCCTTCTGCCTGGCTGTTGTTTTGACTCTCTCTGGGCTCTGTCCTTGTCTATCTGCTTCCTCCTCTCTTTCACACACACACACACACCCCACCTTTTCCTAGCTACTATAACTTCTGGAGAAGGACCACTGGACTCAAAAGACTCAAAATATTAATGCTCCCTCTCTTCATGAAGAGAGTTTCTCAAACAATCTCTGCTTATTTTGTTGCACATGCACTGGAAATGCAAAATAAATATTGTAGCCAAAGTATTCCAGTGTGAACTGCAAATGAGAAACCAGCCAGGACAAATGTTTTAATTTCAAATTTCCAGCATCTGCAGAATTTTGCATTTATATAAATGGTTAATGCACTGCCATTTCTCATCCAGGAGTCATCATCTTAACACATCTCTCTGTTGGGATTCTCATCAATCTCCTTTGTTCTGTAAATCTTATTGCTTTCAGGATTATTTTCTCTTATGTTTGACCAGGTTAGGGTTAGGGTTAAGGTTAGGTTTAGGGTTAGATGTAAGCTTAAGGTTTGTGTTACAATTAGGATTAGGGTTGGGGTACAGTTAGGGTTCGTGTTAGGCATAAGGTTAGGGCTCAGGTTATGGTTAGGGTTAAGGTTATGGTTAGAGTTACAGTTGGAGTTACTTTTACAGATCTTCCTTTTGTGTTCCCTTGCATACCACACCAACACATCCACGTTCCTACACTCATACTGACTTCAAATCTGTTACATCTCAGGATTGACAGAACCACATCAAAGCTGTCACATCAACTCTGCACGTCTACTGAGCACCACCTCCATTTTCTGTTTTCATTTCAGCTGTGTAGTGTCCCCTCAGTACACTGCCTTTTTCTGATGCTGTTTAAACAAAGCTTTACTTGTTATTTCTGTTTAATCAGCACTGTTTATTTTAATATACTCGAGCTCTGTATGAAGCCCTCAACATTTTGTTGGATCACACATTGTAGATGCAAGTGTTGTTTTTGTATGATAGGGAAGGTTTCCTGTCTATTTTTGAAAGGATTGAAGTAGAAGCTTTTTTTTAACACTTGATTGCAGAATATGGGTCCAGGCCAACCCATCCTTAATTGCCCAGAAGGGTGGTAGGAATCTGGAATGCACTGCCTGTAAGTGTGGTACAGGTTGAAACCATCACAACATTGAAGACATATTTAGATGTGCACTTGCAATGCCAAAGAATACAAAGCAACAGGCCAAATCCTGAAATATGGGATTAGAATAGCTACTTGGTTGATTTTGGTCACCACAGACACAAAGGGCCAAAGGGCCTCTTGCTGTGATGTAGATCTCTATAACTATCAGACAGTTAAGAGTCAATCACCTCTCTATGGGTCTGGAGTCACATGTAGGCTGGACCAGGTATGGGTGCAGGTTTCCTTCCCTGTCGGACATTAGTGAACCAGATGGGCTTTCATGACAATCAACTGTCATCATCAGACCAGCTCCATACCAGCTGTACGTGAATTTGAACCCAAGCTGTCACCTCAGCCTGAGGTTCTGGATTATTAATCCAGTGACATTTCCACTGCACCACCACCTCCCCATTGGAAGGAAGGCAATCTATTTATAACAAAACAAGACAGTTCTGGAGAAACTCAGCAAGTCCAGTAGCATCTGTGGAGAGAGAAACAGAGTTAGCATTTCGGGTCCAGTAACCTTTCTTCAGAACAGATATACTTATACTCTACACAATCGATGGTGGGCCGATCTGAACTGTAGAGGAAGGAAGAGCAATTGGGATTTGCAGCATTTCAACACCAATCACATCTCCATCCTCGTCCCAACAGCACCCTATTAGCAGCATCGAGAACTTCAATAGCTCTCATTTTGGAGGAAAGTCACACAGGAGAAGGAACAGAGGTTCAGCAGGTAGTGGTAAGAATCGCATTTAAACAGTCATTTTGACAGGAAGATTGTTGGTTTTGCTGTGCTGTCCAGCGTATCAATCAGGGAGGGAGAGAGCAACAGCTTTTCACCCCTGTCTATTGGGAAACAATGATGGAAGTGATTGACAGATAATTGTCAGCTTTCAACAAGCATGCAGATCACAGTTGCATGTAAACACAACGAACAGAATAGAAATGAAGAGGAGAAAATCAAGGTCTGTAATAATAAAGAAAAACACCTTTCCAGGGGATTTCAGGCATCTGCTTCTCACTCCGCCAACTTTAATCTAAATGGCTCCACCTACAGGATGGGTTTGGATTAGTCCCGTGTTATTGCAATAAAGCCAAAGGTCTGCAATCCTATGTCATTTTTTATAACAGCCTGCTCTGTTTGTCCTGCTACCTTCTAACATTTGTGTACGCACATCCCAAGATTGCTCTGATCCTGCCCCATCCTTAAAAGTTGTGCTGTTTGTTCATATTGCATTTCATATTTTCAGGTAGAATTTATCATGGCCGTGCTTCCCTGCATTAAATATCATCTGTGGATTGCATCAGTCTATTGGAGTTCTTCTGGACACTGTTGCTCTCCCCTTTTTGTTGCTTGCTCATAGAGTCATGGAAACAAACCCTTAGGTCCAACTTGCACCAAACCATGTTTCCAAGCTAAACTAATCCCACTTGCTTGCACTTGGCCTATAACCCCCTAACCCTTTCCTGTACATGTACCTATCCAAATGTCTTTTAAATGTTATAACTGCACCTGCATCTACCACTTCCTCTGGAAGCTCATTCCTTTTTGAACCACCGTCTGTGTGAAAAAGTTGCCCCTCAGGTCCCTTTTAAATCTTTCTGCTCTGATCTTAAACCTATGCCATCTAGTTTCGAATTCCCCTACCCTGGAGAAAAAAACCTTTCTGTTTCATCTTATATATGCCCTCACTTGATTTTATCAACCTCCTCCCCACTGTTTCATTTTAATTTCAAAATCGGCTTGCACATGCAAACTTTAAAATGCTACAATTTACAGTAAGTCCAAAGGTAGTATGAAAGGAACAACAATTTTTAGCATGATCTATTAAACATGGCTACCCAGTTGCACACCTGCCCTGCTTCATTTCTGGCTGTTTGCCCATTTTACAATCATGTTGTCACTGCCTCTTTAACTTCAGGGATTTTAATTTTGCTAACGAGCTTATTATTAGCGAACGTTATGAATATTGAAAGTTTAAGTGAAGATTTGTAGCTCGGGTGCCAGTTGCCGTGGCTGTGGGCATGTTCGTCGAGCTAGGAAGTTGATTTGCAGACGTTTTGTTCCCTTTCTCGGTGACACCTTCAGTGCTTTGTCGCCGAGACAGGGGACAAAACGTTTGCAAATCAACTTGCCAGCTTGACAAGCCTACCCACAAGCATGGCATTATGGATGTTCTTGTACAAAACATTGCACTCCAGTTAAAACTGGAGGGGGTTGGAGAATAGTGGAGTGGTGGTAATATCACTGAATTAGATCCACCATCTGATAATCTGTGGGTATCCATTCAGTTCCCACAGTGACAGCTGACTTAATCGGATGAATCAATATAAACTGTCAAACTAGCCCTTCCAACTCTGTTTTGATTTAGTTCCCTCTCTGCCTCTCCCTCACCTTTGATGGTCTGTATCACCTTTAATGGGCTTTGCAGGTGAAACAACCAATTGGAAACCACAGTTGATTTACTGATGGTGGTTAGTGAAAAAAGAACATTTGATGATGGGAGAAAATTCCATTCAGTTGCCTGTAAGAGTGCTTCTGAATATGAAGAAAAAGAGACAAGAAAGAGTGGATCAGTGATTGTGACCATGAGAAAATCCACATTGGGAAATCTGCTCTCCTTTACCTGTTCTGGTTTACCTGTGACCCTCAGCCATTGACCTGTGTCACCACAATCAGATTTTCTTCGTGTTCCTTTTCTGATTCACCCTTCCTTTGGCTATTGTGCAACTATGAAAATGCCATGGGGTTTCCTTTTAAACTCTTTTAAACTCAGTTGAAATAAATAAAACAAATTAATTAAAGTTAATAACACCTTTAAGGGACACATTGATTAAGTATCAAATCGATTCATCTATGTTTTTAGCACAGAAATTGGCCATATGATCCAACAGAGCTGAAAATGTGTTGCTGGAAAAGCGCAGCAGGTCAGGCAGCATCCAAGGAACAGGAGAATCGACGTTTCGGGCATAAGCCCTTCTTCAGGAATGCTGCCTGACCTGCTGCGCTTTTCCAGCAACACATTTTCAGCTCTGATCTCCAGCATCTGCAGTCCTCACTTTCTCCTCCCATATGGTCCAACAGACCCATTCTGGTTACTGAAGATCGGACTACACTGATCTCTTTTTCCATATTTTGCCCATTACCCTGGAGGCCATGGAAACAGAAGTCATCATCTAAATGTTGCTTCATTGTGTCTGATTGAACCTCCTTTCAGGCAATTTCCAGACTCTCAACACCCTCTGCATGAAAACAAATCTCCTCAACTTCCTTCTTAGCCTCCTACCTCTTATGTTAAGTCTATCCCTACCTCCCACTGCCCACTCCAACACCACCCCACCAACCCCCATTACCACCAGTCCAGTTCTTGACCCAGCCTTTAATGGAAAGAAATGCCTTCCAAACCACCTTATGTCCATCATAATTTCATACACCCTGATCAGGCCCCTCTCAGCCTTCCCGTGCTCCAATTAAAACAACCCCAGCTTAACCAATCTTTCTTCATAGCTCAGACCCTCCAGCTCCTGTAGCATCCTGGTAAACTTCCTTTGCACCCTCTCTGGTATTATATTTCTTATAATATGGTGACCAGAGCTGCTTCTCTAGTCAAGGCCTAAACAGTGTTCTGTACAGATCCGGAATAACATCTTTGCTCTTCTCTTCAATGCTGTGGCTAATAAAGCCAACTAGCCCACATGGCTTCTTAACCACCTTATTTATCCACCTTGGCAACTTCAGGGATCTATGGATATGCACTCCAGGAACCCTCTGATCTTCAGAACATTCCAGGGTCCTACCGTCCATGGTATAATAATCCCCTGCATTTTAAGCCCTCCCCAACTGCATTACCTCACATTTTTGTGGATTGAATTCCATCTGTCCCCGTTCTGTCCACCTGACCAGCCCATTGCTATCCTCCTGCAGTTTATGGCGATCCTCCTCATTATTTACCACCCGATCAATTTCTGTGTGATCCATGAACACCTTGATCATTGACCCTACATTCAAATCCCAAATCATTTATACACGTCACAAATAGCTGGTACCCTGTCAGTGAGGCCCACAAAGACACACTGCAGACAGACTCAGTCACAGCAACATCTCTCTGCCATCACTCTCTGCTTCCTGCCCCTCCACCAAGTTTGGATCCATCATGCCACTTTTCCTCGGATGTAACGGGCTCTTACTTTCTTGGCCAGTCTGCCATGAGGGACCTTAACATCCATGTTGACTACATCAAATGCATCATCCTCAATAAACAATCCTGCTTTCCTCCTCAAAAATTTTAGATCAAATTTATAATGCACTAACCTAATTTATCAAATCCACGCTGACTAAATTGAATTAATCCGTGTTTTTCCAAGTGCAAATATAGTCTGCCTCTTAGGATGTTTTCTAATAATGTCTCTATCACTGAGGTTAGACTGATTGATATGTAATTTCCTGGTCTATCCCTCCCTGCTCTTCTTAGAATGAACAATATTAGCAGTCCTCCAGTCCTGTGGCCAGAGAGTATTTGAAAATTATTGCCAGGGTCCCTGACTGTACCTCCCTCAACCACCTCATTCAATTCTGCACACTTATCCACTTCTAAGGTAGCTAGACCTCCTATCACCACCTCTCTGTCTCTCTTCCAATATTTCACAGTTGCCTATCCCAATGTTTATACCTGCACCATCCTTTTCCATCGTGGAGCATTGGGTAGATTGATGCAAAGTATTCACTGAGTACTGAGGGACTAAGAGGGTTTGGCAGCTTCTGTAGAGATGAAAAATGTGCTGCTGGAAAAGCTCAGCAGGTCAGGCAGCATCAAAGGAGCAGGGGAATCGATGTTTCAGGCATGAGCCCTATTCTCCTGCTCCTTGGATGCTGCCTGACCTGCTGCGCTTTTCCAGCAACACATTTTCAGTTCTGATCTCCAGCATCTGCAGTCCTCACTTTCTCCTAGCCTCTGTAGAGAGGAAACACAGAATCCCTACAGTGTGGAAATAGGCTACTTGTCCCAACAAATCCACAGCCGATAATGTTTTGGGCATAAGCCCTTCTTCAGGAATCTGATTCCTGGAAGGCTCAGGAAGGCTTCTTCAGGAAGGCTCATGCCCGAAACGTTGATTCCCCTGCTCCTTGGATGCTGCCTGACCTACTGTGCTTTTCCAGCAACACATTATCGGCTCTGATCTCCAGCATCTACAGTCCTCACTTTCTCCTCCAACAAATCCACACCGACCTTCCAAAGAGTATCCCACCCAGACCCATTCCCCTACCCCTATTCGACTACATTTCCTCTAATTAGTACACCTAACCTACACATCCCTGACCACAATGGCAATTTAGTATGGATAATCTACCTAACCCAGTACATCTTTGGACTGTGGGAGGAAACCAGAGCACCCGGAGGAACCTCACGCAGAAACAGGAACGATGTGCAAACTCAGGCTGAGCTAACGTCTCAAGTCCTGTATGACTTTTCTTCAAGAATCATTGACACAAGGCATTAACTCTGTTTCTCTCTCCAAACATGTTGCCAGACCTGCTGAGTTCCTCCAGCATTTTCTGCTTTTGCTTAACAGAAACAGAGAAAGAGTGAGTATAGCAGGATGGAGGGAGGCTGTGTAATGGAGAGGGAGAGACACACACACACACACCGAGTGACAGGGATAAACAGAGAAACTGTTAAGAGCAAAGAGAGAGAGAGACAAACTAAATAAACACAGGGGAACATTGTGGGGGCAGGGTGGTGTCCAGAATGATAGAGAATGAGAGACACAGGGTGACAAACTAAGGCAGAAATTTACAGATACAGTGCACAGACACATCGACAGATAAAATACCATAGAGTCATTGTTATAGAGAATGACAGAAACAATAAGAAAGATGATTTCAAGGTGCCAGTGTTGGACTGGGGTGGACAAAGTTAAAAATCACACAACACCAGGTTATAGTCCAACAAGTTTATTTGGAAGCCCTAGCTTTCCAAGTAACCACCTGATGAAGGAGCCGCATTCCAAATGCTAGTGTAAGTGTTCTAAACAGAGGTAAAGAGATGTGGGGTGATTGAGACAGATTGTGATGGAGTTAGAGAGAGAAAGATACAAATCACAAACAGACAAACAGTTTAACCCAGAGGAAGACAGACAGAAACAGAGCAATAGAGGCAGAGAGAGACAGAATTACAGATGGATACAAATTATGAGGGAGGGAGAGAGAGAGAAAGGGGGGGGGAGAGAGAGAGAGAGAGAGGTCAGAGGTGAGGAATACTGCAGCAAGTAATTCACCTCCTAAATCCCCAACGCCTGTCCACTGTTTACAAGACACAATTCAGGAGTGTGATGGAATACTACCCACTTGTCTGGATGGGTACAAGCAACGTCCTCATCCCATGAAAGAATAGAAAAACGTGCCATCCAGGTAACATCATGAGAATGAACTAAAAGGAAAGACCCCAGTCCACATGGATCCAAAGTTCAGCTCTCCTATCTTTGTCCCACAAAGTCAAAAAATCGAGTGTTTCCAGACTGACTAATTCTCAGTAAAATATGAGCCAGTCTTCCCTTACCTTGTGACCTGATCTGTACAGGTGAAAACTCCTCACCTTGATCCATCAGCCCTGCTTCTCTTTTCACAGAAACTACCGGAGCCACTGAGTAATCTCTGTTTTCATTTCTCCTTCAGTTTTGTCAGACAAAGCACGTTGGTAGAGAGCTTTCTCCTATTCTTCCTTCTCGCTGACATTATCACCGGCTTCCTATTATACATTGATGATTGTTTAGCATTTCTGCTTCTTAAACAGAATGCCAGCATTTCACTTTAACTCTTCATTTAAACCTGATCATTGCTGTACTAGCACTGAGTTATGCAAAACCAGTGTCTGAATCCAATAACATACAAAAGGTTTTGTGGCAATTAGATGCTTTTGATGTAGAGTAAGGTCATGTGTGTCACAACAGAAGGAGCAGAATTATATAAGGAAATAGGGAACATTTACCTACTATTGAGGTTTGTTATGATTCAGTTCCCCAGACCACTTGCTCTGAGGAAGGGTCACTGAACTCAAAGCATTAACTGTGATGTTGTTTCACAATTGCTGCCATACCTGCTGAGCTTTTCCTGCAACTTCTGTTTTTGTTCTCAGGTAGTTACAATGATACAAACAAGGAACAGGAGCAGGCCAATCATTCCTTTGAGCCATTCGATAAGAGCATGACTGATCTGATTTCAACCTCGGTTCTACATTCCTGCATATCACCCATAACTTTTCACCCCCTTGGTCATCATGAATTTATCTCCCTCTGCCTTAAAAATATTTAAAGATTCTGCATCCACTGCCTTTTGAGGAAGGCAATTCCAAAGACTCACAACCCTTTGAGGGAAAAGAAAATCATCTCTGTCTAAATGGATACCACTATGCTCCCTCCCCCACTTATAGTTCAACTGTGACTCTTAGTTTTCATTTCTTTGTTTTAAATGGGAGACTCTTTTATTTTTAAACTGTGACCCCTAGTCTTCAATTCTCCCACAAGAGGAAGCAATTATTCCCCTCAGGATCTTCTATGTCTAAATTAAGTCACCTCTAACTCTTCCAAACTAAATGATGCAAGTCTAACCTGTCTAGCCTTTCCTCATCAGGCAATCTGCTATTCCATGTATTAGTCTAATAAATCTTCTCTGAACTGATTCCAATGCGTTAATATCTTTCTGTAAGTATGTTGACCAGGACTAATTTGCTCCAACTATTTAATCTCTAAAATTTCCCTGATACAGCAGGTAATCAAAGTAGAATTTAACTGCATTCATCTTGCCCACAAAAGAATCTTCCCCCCCCTCCCCTCGATTTAGTTTAGTGACCTGTATATGGCCCTATTTGCTTGACTCATCAGAACAGTGGCCCCATCACTGCTCTGGAAGTGGCCGAATTAACAGAGTGTATTTCCAACTTTGCAAGCGCTGAGACCTGCAACTGCTAAATTATCTTCCTGCAACAGTAATTAATTCTGGCAAATGTTTATCATTGACTGACAGGTGAATTCCAGAGCTTGGCACTTTCTATTAGACTCAGTTTTTTGACCAACTTACAGTACTGAAGTTCTAAGTCAGAGTCAAGCTGTTATTCTAAGTTACATCTTGTGAGAAAATAAACTATCAGAAATACCCCAGTGCACCACTTCCTCAAGTTAGCAATTGTTTATTTTCATATTTAGGCTTCATTCATGCTGACTCTGTCACTTGTAGTAAATGGAATCTCAACTGAGGATCAAATGTGACACCACAATAGAAACAGAATGGTCTGAACTCAAACACTTCCCCGGAAGAGGGGTACGATCAGGAAAAAGAGAACAGAATTTGGAACAGGGACCAATATCAATGTATTGAGTCTTTCGAACATTTAATTGGAAGGTTAACGTGGGGTAACATGAAATGCTAAGAATGTTCTAATGTGTGTTGGGTTTCACTAATGATTCAGTGAGAAGTCTCACATTCCTCTCTGACTGTAACTGTTGGCTCCCAGTTTGACATCCCGAATCAGATTCTGAGCCTCAGTGAGGATTGAAATGGGAAGGGGGTAGGGTTAAAATTACACGTGTGGGCAGAGGGGCAGCACAGTGGCTTGGTGGTTATCACTGACACCTCACTGTGCCAGGGACCCAGTTCAATTCCAGCCTTCGGTGACTGTCTGCGTGCAGTTTACATGTTCTCCTCGCGTCTGCGTGGGATTCCTCTGGGTGTTCTGGTTGCCCTCCCACAGTTCAAAGATGTGCTGGTTAGGTGGATTGGCCATGGGAAATTGCCCATAGTGTCCAGGGATGTGGAGGCTCAGTGTAGAACATAGAACAGTACAGACCCTTTGCCCACAAAGTGTGCCAAGCATTTATCTTAATCCAAGATCAACCTACTCGACTAACCTCTCAATTTACTGCTGTCCATGTGCTTTCCAGCAGTCGCTTAAATGTCCCTAATGTCTCTGACTCTACTATCACTGCTGGCAATGCATTCAGCACACCCACCGCTCTCTGTGTAAAAAACCTACCTCTGGCATCCCCCATATACCTTCCTCCAATTATTGTAAAATTATCAGCCCTCATCACATCTATTTCTGCCCTGGGGAAAAGTCTCTGGTTATCTACTCTATCTATGCCTTTCATTAACTTGTACACCTCTATCAAGTCACCTCTCTTCCTTCTTCTCTCCTGTGTGAAAAGCCCCAGTTCACTCAACCTCTCTTCATAAGGCAAGCTCTCCAATCCAGGCAGCAGCATCCTGGTAAATCTCCTCTGTACCCTCTCTAAAGTATCTGCATCCTTCCTATATGAGGTGACCAGAACTGAACACAATATTCCAAGTGTGGTTTAACTAGGGTTTTATAGAACAGCAGCAAAACCTTGCGGCTCTTAAACTCACTTCTCCTGTTAATGAAAGCCACCAAATAATACGCCTTCTTAACAACCTTATCAACTTGGGTGGCAACTTTGAGGGATCTATGTACATGGGTCCCAAGATCCCGCTGTTCCTCCACACTGTCAAGAATCCTGTCTTTAACCCTGTATTCAGCATTAAAATTCGACCCTCCAAAGTGAATCACTTTGCATTAATCCAGGTTGAACTCCATCTGCCTCTTCTCAGCCCAGCTCTGCATCCTGTCAATGTTTCGTTGTAGCCTGGAACTGACCTCGACACTATCTACACCACCACAGACCTTTGTGTCATCGGTAAACTTATTAACCCAGCCTTCCACTTCTTCATCCATGTCGTTTATAAAAACTGCACAGAGTAGAGTCCCGACAACAGATCCCTGAAGAACACCACTGGCCATCGACCTCCAGGCAGAATACTTTCCAACTATTACCACTCACTGTCTTCTTTCAGTCAGTCAATTCTATATCCAAACAGCCACATTTCCCTGTGTCCCATACCTAACTTTCTGAATGAGCCTACCATGGGAACCTTATCAAATGTCTGACTGAAATCCAGATACACCACATCCACTGCTTGACCTTCATCAACTTCTCGCATCACATGCTCAAGAAACTCAATAAACCTTGCGAGGCATGACCTGCCCCTCACAAAGCCAAGCTGACTATCTTTAATCAAACTATATTTTTCCTATAGTCATAAATCCTATCTCTCAGAATCCTTTCCAGTACCTTGCTTACTGGAAGACTGACTGGTCTGTAATTCCCAGGGATTTCCCTATTCCCTTTCTTGAACAGAGGGACAACATTCACCTCCCTCCAATCATCCAGTACTACTCCTGTGGAGAGTGAGGATGTAGAGATCATCGCCAGAGGTGCAGCAATCTCATTCCTCACTTCCCCACAGTAACCTTGGATATATCTGATCCGGCCCTGGGGACTTATCTATCTTGATGTTTCCCAGAATTTCCAGCACATCCACTTCCTTAATAACAATCTGTTCAAGCCTATTAACCTGGTCCATGGTATTCTCACTATCAACAAGATCCCTCTCTCTAGTGAATAATGAAGCAAAAAACTCATTTAGGGCTGACCCTAGCTCTTCAGACTCCAAGCACAGTTCCCTCCACTTTCTCTGATCCACCCTACCCTCTCTCTGATCATTCTCTTATTCCTCATGTCGGTCTAGAATGCCTTTGGGCTTTCCCTAATACTTCCTGCCAAGGCTTTGTCATGTTATCTTCTAGCTCTCCTCAGTCCATTGTTGAGTTCTTGCCTTGCTACCCTGAAATCTTCTAAAGCTGTGCCAGATCCTTGCTTCCTCAACCTTAAGTAAGCTTCCTTGTTCCTTCTGACGAGAAGCTCCTCTTGATAAAAACTTTGACTGCAGATGCTGGAAACCAGATTCTGGATTAGTGGTGCTGGAAGAGCACAGCAGTTCTGGCAGCATCCAAGGAGCTTCAGTCAAAATTAGAATGATGGTGGAAAAAACAGAGCAGGTCAGGCAGCATCCGAGGAGCAGAAAAATCGACGTTTTGGGCAAAGGCCCTTCATCAGGAATAGAGGCAGAGAGCCTGCAGTATGGAGAGATAAATGATAG